>NC_056564.1:131252-193466 GCF_013358625.1 Macadamia integrifolia | reverse complement strand
TGTGATTTAAAATGTATAGCATGGCATGTAGTGCATATGATGTGTTGTGATGTGTGGACTGTTGTGTGTGGTCCATCTTTCTACTTACTGAGCTAGTGAGCTCATCCCACGTGTACACCCCCTTTTTTTAGATGATTTTACAGGTCATGCATCTGAGGAGCATGGGGTGGGTCCCACAGTCGAGTTTCCTGAAGAGGACTGGTGGACCCCTGAGGAGTTAGAGCACGGCGCCGACTGCTCGTGTGAGAGTTGTGCTACGGGACAGCAGTTCTGAGGCCGTGCTGAGCTCCACTTCTGAGGCCGAGCTAAGCTCTTCTATATGATGCCGAGCTGGGCACGACCCTTGACGCCGAGCTGAGCTCCAGCCTTGATACCGAGCCGAGCTGTGTACTCTGATGGTTTTGACGATTTCCTGTATATACTTGGTATTTGAATCATATTCTTTTTGTGTATATATCATGCCTTCGGGCCCAAATGTACATAATTATTGTATCACAATTCGGGTATCAAGTATATGGGATTTATTCACAGGTAAAACTTAGTCTTCCGCTGATCTGATGAACTTATGTTAGTGTGTGTATGCTGTGGTGGAATACAGTATCTGATGATCCTGGCAGGTTTGGGTTAACCGGTGTTAACTCGGTCATCGCTCCGGTTCAGTGTGAACGGGGTGTGACAATGTCGGTCCGGGATAAAAATCGTCTGAAATTCTCATCTTGTGCAATTCTGTACAATGCCCCCTTAGGTGATCGACACGTATACAATTCCAAATGAACGGTCCAGATTCAAATACCACTGACCCAACCTTAAACCAGTGAGAAACTAACTTGAACCAAACCATTGGAGAACAAACCGATTCGGTTCATCATATTGAAATAAAAGCTGAAAGAGTTTCCCTCTCCTCTTTCGACTCTCTCTCTCTCTCTCTCTCTCTCTCTCGACTCTCCCTCTTTGTTACTAAAAGCCTTGACCCTCTTTGTCACCAAAAGCTCGGACCTACTTTCTCTCCTCTCTCTCTCCTTCCCCTGCTCTCTCGACTCTCTCTCTGTTTGTCGCTCTACTCCACTCTCGACTTTCCCTTCCCTTGAGTTCCTTTCCTTCAAACTCCAATATACTCACGGGGACCAAGAGAGTGAGTGCCAAATTAATAAATCCAAACAAAGAGGATGTGATCCACATAAACACTCATTGGAGCCGACGACCTCACTGAACTAAACACCACCGAAATCGGGCAGATATAACAAACAAGTGAAACAAGAACTAGAATTCCAATGTCTGAAAAAGCAATGAAGATAAAGAAAGAAAAAAGAATGTTTCTGACGCACCTCTTCTGGGCTTAACATTAGCTTTAGTTGGGGTAAGAGTGTTGTGTTGAACCAATTTCGTTTCGGATCTCGTCTTTTCTTTAGTGGGGAACAAAACACCATCAATATCCTGAACTGAAATTCGGCCTTCGATGTGGATATCGGGATCGAACAGATGAGCCGATCATCTCCAAATTTCACAAACCCATCGACTTCTTCGGCCACAACCTTGTGGGGAACCTTCTCACCGCACTATATACTCTCTGGGATGAGATGGTAATATAAGATCTGCTCCGGGTCAACTGGTTCGTTTATGGCTTCGACATAGCTTCATCGTTTGGAGCCAAAACAATTAGAATGTAACCATCAGACACTAAAGAGAGAGAGAGAGATAGAGAGAAGCTTAAATCTAGAACCACCGGAGATGAAGGTGCAACAGCCGATCAGAACATGCAGCAGAGATACCTCAGTTCCCTCCTTTATACTGCAACTAAACATAATCAAACACTAGAAAACTGAAACCAACTCCTAAAAATCTCATCCGATGTTTCAGATAGCCAAAAAACAACAAAAAGAAAACCAATTTATAAATTAAATTATTACACTTCGAAGGATGAATAATTTACCAGATCAACATTCTCGTTCTTAATTTCCTCCAAACTGATACCGCCCATCTTCGCCGATGGAAGCAAACGAACTCAACAATCAATGGAACTCACACAGAGAATCAAAACCGAAAAAAGAACGAAAAACTTAAACCTAAATCGTTAAAGAAGAGAAGAAGCTACAAGCCATGGCCGATGAGAAGCCTCATCTCGTTTGAACCGGTTTGGTTTGAATCTTCACACGGCTAGTTCAATTGGCCTCTAACTAGGTTTTGATGAAGATTCAACCAACAATTAATCCGGCTGTTCATTTAAAGTTGTACACGTGTCGACCACCTAAGGGGGCATTGTACAGAATTGCACAAGATGAGAATTTCAGACGATTTTTATCCCGTGGTCCGAAGACTCCAGCTCCCCATAATGCAGAGATTGTTGATACAAATTAAAGCGCATCTGAAAGCGCGTATGCGCACCACAGAAATGATTTAATTTTTGGGAGCGACTGACATTTCCTAATAGATTTCCAGATCGAAGGTATTGAAATGGGTGTCGGGTATCCCTTAATCATTATGATATCAGAATGGACTGATATTGAATCGCCCGTAACAGACAAAAATACGTATCTCTACTTTATTTTAAAAAAATAATATATATTTTTTATATTTTTACCCTTGCTCCGTACCATTCAATCGATATAGTATCAACCAGATATTGGGATCGGACACTTGCCTAATCAATAAGGGTGATCCGATACTGATACTTAAAACCATGCTCTTGACCCTAGTTAGCAAAAATGAGTTTAAAAGGTATTCTCGTTTTTTACTATTTTAATACACTTTTTTTTACAGTTTTAATACCGATACTTAAGATTGCCCTTTTTTTTTAATATACAGTTGACTTGTTTAATACAATGCCTTACTTAATTGATCATTTCTTTCTCTCTTGAACTTTGATTGTCCTGATCATGGTTTCAAGTATCGGTCTGGTATCGGCTGTATTAGATAGGTATCGATTGAGACGGATCCTTGATCCCTCATTGATCTGGATTGGTGATCCGTATCATTTTAGGGAAAAAATAGTAAAAAATTAGTACTATTTAAAAAAAAGCAGAGGTAAAACCGACTGATACCCATTGATCCGATCCGAATCTTTATACAATCCCCTGAATCATTGGTTCTGATTCTTTCAAAAGGCTACATTATCATGATATCACCTTCAACTCAAGTTTAATGCACTAACCCCGAAATTGAGCTACAAACTAATGCATCTAGATTTCCTTATCAACTAAACATGTGATAATCTAAGAGTGTATTGGCTATGTTAATAACAACGAATAACATCATAGTCAAGCCACATTACTTAATAGCACTTTCGAGTTTGAAAATGTTTTTTTGGTATATTATGAATTTATAATTGATGATAGATGATATGTCTTAGAACTTACATTAGGTTGTGAGAATACGGAACGTAGTACAGATTATGACATCTTACTCTCACGTGTCCAACTTCCGTGTTCACTCAAAGTAGGAAACCTTTCGGGGTTTAGGGGCTTTCCAAGCAAATCTCATTCCTTGCTTTCTAAAATCTAAAACCCTCAAAGCCATTCCAGATATTTCTTTCCTTATAAAGCAGTCTCTCTCAGAGTTCCAATCGATTCTTCACATCTCCAAGAAAAAGCTTCAATTTCTTGTTCTTTAGTAACGTCAATTACCGCCATGATTTGGATTTTCAGTCCCTTTGACGCCATTGCTATGGAGACATTGGGTCTCTCGTTGGGTTCTTCACTTTCTTTTCCTCTAACTCAAGAGGGAAGTAAGCGATCAGGAACTGATCTAAAGAGGGTTTCGACGGCGACCGAAGGGTTGATGTAGAAGAAAATGGAGAAACCGCCACCGCCGCCGGAGAAGGCGAAGATTTTGAGGTTCGCTATGGAGCTGGACGGATTGAACTTTTTTGAGACCATTGTGTCTTATTAGTAGTTATGGGAAATCAATTCTAATAAACTGATCTGGTTCTTTCTTTGATTTCAATTCTAATCTGTCCTTTTATAATTACTAAATACAGACTGTTACAGGGTATTTGTATTTTTTATTATTAGATTTGTATCATTGTGTTATTATTTGACTTTGTTTCCATCTCTCTAATCAAGAAGGTTACTCAACTCTATGAACAGAGTAAAAAGGAGAGAAATCGGAAAAAAATTGGAGACGGGGTTCTTAGAATAAATAGATGACCGTTTGGATTTGATAAGAAATCTTGTGAGATACTTTTTTGTTACTTGCAAGTAAGGTTTTAAAATTTGGGATCGATATCAATCAAGAATTTAATTATTATTGATCTGAATCGATTAATATTATTTCTATCTTTCATTAAAAACTAATACAGAATTATAAAATCTTTATTTTTTTTCTTTCATGAAATATAAAATCTTGAATTGAGATTCGAAATTGGTATCGATTCGGCTTCAATCAATTAGGAAACAGAATCAATCTGAATCAGCCAGTTTTTTTTTTCCAATCCATTATAGGATCTCCATAAAAGGTAGTGTGGTTTGTACACCATAACATGCTAATGGAAATACTACTAGAAGCATCAACATGTGTCGAATCGCTCCCACTCTATATAGGCGCAGGGTTGGAGATGAGCACATTTATGTGTGAAATCTAGGATAATAAAACATGCATTTTACATATTTAGAATGGAGCTACCTTGGGTTTTACTCTCTTTTTGCAGGTTTTATATTTTCAAGGCCTTAAGGACTATCGGGCCCTATATCTCCAATTTTACACATAAAGAGGTCCTATTTCTTTTCATGGTTGCGAAGAGGACGAAATTCTGAACAAGATGGTCGTGTTCAATTAAAAGTACACATTCGTTTGATCAACCGTACAAATGATTATTCTTTTCGGGCCAGAAAAAAGAATAATGGATTAGAACTGAACTGAGATGCAGAACCAGCCCATTTGCAGTTGTCCAAGAGGTACAAGGAATACTCCAAATGCCAACAAGGATCGATGAACCACATCCTTAAGTGATTGAAGATTCGTTTTTGGTAACAACAACTACCTAGTGTAGTTGGTGAGCTATGGTGTGCAAAATTCCCTTGCTCACCAAGAGGTTTCCAGTTCGAATCTCATGGTTATTTTTTTTAGAGAATTTTGTTGAAGATTTCCTGCTTTTCACTCACTTAAAGCACTAAGGACATGGAGGGGATTTTCACATCAAATTAGAAGCAAGGAAAAAGGGCTCCTAAGAAGAGAAGAAAAAAAAAAGGAAAGAAAAAAAATTTGTCCAAATCTTCTCTCTCCTCCACATCATCACCAAAATATTGTCCAAATCACACAAAGCAAGAAGAAAATCCTCCCTTGGATGGAGAAAAAGAAGAGAAATAAATTAGAAAAAAAAAGGGAAAGAAAATAAGCAAAAAAATTATAGGAAATTTCTCAAAATTTATTTCTCTCTTCTCTCTCCTCCACCTTAGCACTTTGGGCTCAAAAGGTCTCACAATCAATTGTGGGTTTCTCCCTTTTAGGAAAGAGAAATTTGTTACCCTACCTCTCCATTCCCTATAAATACAACTCATGTTAAAGGAGGGGAGACAATTCATTCTTCTTCTAGTTTTTTTTAGTTGCTCTCTCTTTAGTTTTAGTTCTTTTTTATCTTTTCTTTAATCACTTTTGTAATAGATTTTTTATTTATTTCAATTAATACAAGCACTATTTTATTTTTATTCAACCCTTTTATGTTTATGATTTATGCAATTGAGTTGTAATTTTTTTTAAGTTATAGTTCTAGGCTTAGGTCTAGGTGACAAGATCACGAGCCGTGGAGCAATTTTTGTTTTCAAGATTTGTTTTCTCTGGTACTAGAAATTTCAGATTTGGTTTATTTCAGATCTGGTTTTTAGTATTGGTAGTATCTCAAATCGATCAAGTTTTCAGTTCAAGGGTTGAAGTTCAAGTAAGTAGGCTCCTTCAGTAGTCTTCTCTCCCCCCTCTCATTCCCTCTTCTGACTACCTTTTCTTTCTTAATTTAGGATTTTAATTTCAGTCGTTACATTATTGCTATCCCTTTCCCCCAAGGTTCATGGCTAGTGTATATGTTGGCTTTGTCCCTCCTAGCCATAGAACCATCAATTTATTGCTTTTATTTTAATTGTCTCCCTTTCCCTAAAGCCAAGTAGAGTAACCCTTGTAAGAGTGACTCTCTGGTCAAGTAGGGAAGCTCATATTATGATGCATTCCTCGGGCTAAGTAGAGAAATCTACTTGTGAGTGTCTCTCTAGCTTTCTCCCATTTCTTTTACTTTATTTTTATTTCAACATTTTTTTCCTTTATTTTTTTTTTAATTGCATGGGTTGTTTATTTTCAGTTATTTATTTATTTAATTTTAATTGCGTGGCTTGTGTCTTTAAATTTTTAGATGCAAATGGTTAGGACGTTATTTTAGATACATATGTTTAGGACGGTAATTAGAATTAGATCACAACCATTAATCGGTTCACTTTTGCATTATTAAAAGGAATAAAAAAAATAAAGTGACTGCTCTCCCTGTGTTCGACCCGTAGCTACACTGATCCGTACGCTTGCGGTTACATTTAAAATCTAAAACAAGTTTTTGGAGTAACCCTTGTAAGAGTGACTCTCTGGTCAAGTAGGGAAGCTCATATTATGATGCATTCCTCGGGCTAAGTAGAGAAACCTACTTGTGAGTCTCTCTCTAGCTTTCTCCCATTTCTTTTACTTTATTTTTATTTCAGCATTTTTTTCCTTTATTTTTTTTTTAATTGCATGGGTTGTTTATTTTCAGTTATTTATTTATTTAATTTTAATTGCGTGGCTTGTGTCTTTAAATTTTTAGATGCGAATGGTTAGGACGTTATTTTAGATACATATGTTTAGGACGGTAATTAGAATTAGATCACAGCCATTAATCGGTTCACTTTCGCATTATTAAAAGAAATAAAAAAATAAAGTGACTGCTCTCCCTGTGTTCGACCCGTAACTACACTGATCCGTACGCTTGCGGTTACATTTAAAATCTCAAACAAGTTTTTGGCGAGACTTTGTGTTTTTTCTCTAAAACTAATTATGTGAATGTGTTGGAAATATCTAAAATAGGATGTAATCAGGCGAAAAAAAACACATTTTGGGGGTTGAAACCAAAGTTTCCACCCAACTGGGAAAAATTCCCTGGTTTCCTTGAAATTTCCCAGGTTTTCACCGAAATTTCGGTCTCCCCGAGGGTTGAAACCTGGTCGAAACCCTATAAATAAGGCATTTCCCTAGAGAGTATCTCACTATACAACAAGCTGTGTCCCAATGAACTTGCTTAGATGTCTACATGAATTGACTAATCATAGCAACAACATAGGAGATATCAGGTCTGGTACGATAAGATACATAAGTTTGCCAACGAGTCTCCTATACTGATGTTGATCTTCGAACTTCTTATCATCAGATGCTCCTAGCTTGATATGAGGGTTTATAGGGGTATCTATAGGCGTACATCCTAACGTTATTGTCTCATTGAGACGATCAAGAACACACTTCTGTTGAGACTTGAGACAGACTAAGACCTTTCTGATTTCGAAAGTTCGAATGACCTTAATACGAAAGAAATAGCGGAGTGCGCCCAAGTCTTTCATTTGAAAGTGCTGCTGGAAGTAAGTCTTAACCTGTGCAATCCCAGACATATCATTACTGGAGACAATGATTTCACAACATAAAACAATCAGTATAGTGACTTTAGAGTCCTGAAGTCGAACAAAAACTGAGTGATCTAAATAACACTAGGAAAAACCATATGCAACAATAGTTTTGCTGAATTTATCAAACCACACGCATGGGGACTATTTCAGCCCATAAATGGCTTTGTGCAGCCTACAAACTTTGGTAGTGTCCTCCCACTGAGCAACATACCCATGAGGTTGCTTCATATTAACTTCTTCCTACAGGTCACCATACAAGAAGTCATTCTTAATGTCTAATTGGTGAAGGGGACAATCAAGATTAACAAACAAAGGTATACGGATGCACACATTAACCAAGCAACTGGGGAAAATGTCTCAAAGTAGTCAACTCCATAGGTTTGTGTAGCCCATTTACAGCCATATTAGCTTTCAACCGCTCTACTGAACCATCAGGGTTATACTTAATAGTGTACACCCAACGACACCTTACAATGTCTTCACCGGGGGATAGATCGACCAATGTCCAAGTCCTATGAGATAGTAAGACATTTATTTCCACATCCATTGTAGTTTTCCACCTAGGGTTAGACAAAGCATTCTTGTAATTGGTACCAACAGAGTGGGATATTAGAGATAAAGCAAATTTACGAAGAGAAGCAGGAAGGTGAGAAATGGAAATATAATTCACAATCGGATAGGCAACCAAAAAAATTCTGAGTGCAAGAACGAATAACTATCCAAAGCGCAATAAGGAGATCAACATCAAAGGAAGAATCTCTAGGCAAAGTGGCGGAAGAAGGAGGTGGAGGAATGCGACTGTCGGTGTTTGCTTGGGATGACGCTTGTATACTTGTAATGGCACCCCTGGAGGCTTGGGATCCAAAGCCTCAAGTGGAATGAGTTGGGAAATAAGTGGTGGAGTAGGAGAGATAGGAGTGCCAAATCAGAAACAAAGGCACAAAATAGGGTGTAGTCCTCTCTCTAAACCATTGGTTGGGGGCGAGATTCAAATTGTATGTTTGCCATGTTTCCTATCCATATGTTTCCAAAATAAAGTGACATTAACACTAACAAATTGTTGACGAGTAAGAGGTCAAAATACTGGGAGCCCTTTAGGGTTCGGGAGTAACCAAGAATAACACTGTTGGTGGCCCGAAGATAGTTTATCAAGTCCAGGACGAAGATAATGGACAAAACATTGATAGCCAAAAATGTGAGGAGGTAAACTAAACAAGGAACATTAGGAAAACAACAAAAAGAGGGTTTTTATTATGAAGGATAGAGGATGGCATCCCGTTAATCAAAAACATGTGGTAAACACAATATCACGCCAATAAATTTTAGGGACATTTTGTATGGAATATAAAAAATCTAGAAATGTCTAAAAACTGTCTTTTTTTTTCGCTCTGCCGCCCCATTTTGTTGATTTGTATAAGAGAAACTGTTTTGGGGAATCAAGCTATTGGCAGAACAAAAGGATGAAATCTCATGTTGAGTAATCTCAAGAGCATTATGAGTACGTAAACTTTCACACAAACACCAAACTGAAATTTTATTTTATTATAAAACTGTTTGAAGATAGGCACAAATTCAGAAAAGATACAATTATGTAATGCAATAATGATCGTCATTAGTGAAACAAAATAAGAAAACCCTGACTACTCTTGACCCTACATGGGCCCCAAATATTTGAATGAACTAAATTAAACAAAGACAGAATCCTCTATGCAACAGGACAAAAAAACAATTCGGTGATGCTAGCCAAGCTCATAAGCTTCACACTCAAGATGGGGAAGAGATTTGCTACCCAAGGATCGCATGCTATAGGTTTGGGGGGGAGAGAGAGACAGAGAGATGCCTCAGCCAATACTGCCAATGTATAGGGGAAATGCCGGTAGAGGTAGCAGATGCTACGGTAGATGAGGAAGCAACGCCAAGATAGTATAGGCCATCCCTCTTATGCCCTCTACCAATCATCGTCTCTGTCTTTGGTCCTGAAAAACACAATGAGAAGGATAAAATGTAATGGAATAGTTAAGACTAACACATGAGAGATTTAGAGGTAATTTAGGAATATGAAGAACAATAGATAATGAAAGCATAGAAGACAAAGGAACAACACCCTGACTAGTAACACTAGAAAAAGAAACATCTGCAAGGATAACCTAGGATGGAGAAGTAGATTGCTGTAAGGAAGAGAACAAATTGGGCTTACTAGTCATATGTGAGGACACACTTGAGTCAATGACCCAGGGAGTGAACGATGAGGAAATGAAACATGTAGGTATCCTTGAATGAGCTAATCTAGCTGTGGATGTGGAAGAGGATGTCTCAAGTTACTGAACTCATTTGTAGAGTTGATTGATCATATCAGTATGAGAGAAGACACCATCTCCAGTTGTTTGTTGGTGTACTCATTGTGGTCATCCTAATCACACTATTGACAAATGTTGGTTGAAGCATGGCAGTTTTCAGTGGGCACGACAACAATTTGCTAATACAATTGCCTCCGATGGGAATACTAACATGGTGCCTCCTACTAACACTACTTGGTCCTAAATTATTTATTTATTTATTTATTGTTAATAGAGCTACTTTCCCTCTTCTGCCTTCTGTTTCTTGCCCGACCTTCCTTCATTCCCTAGGTGAAATAGCTAAGGGTCTAGATTCCTTTTGCTTTCATGCGTGCTGATGCTTTCTTCCATAGGGTGGCGTAATATCCCTTCCAACATATTGCCAGGGGTTGGGCTCACTCACTTTGGCAGACAAATCTTTAGAAGAGACAACGGAATCAGGTTTGGCTAGAGAGGGGTCACACTATATTGAATGCCTGAATTCTGACTCTTGACGGGCTGAAGGTCAGAGTCCAACCCACATAGAACTTAGCAACGAGAAATTCAGCACATTGAGACTTGAAAACGTTAATATCAATACATGTGTTGAGCTATCAAGGAAGTAATAACCCCTAAACAGGCTAGAGCAAGGCCTAATTGAAAATGAATTGAATTATTGGTAGTGAGATCCTGGGCCAAACACCATCCTTTTCAGCCCTTTCCTTTGTCACACAATGCCCTCTTGGCAACGTAAGCCATCAGTTGTTTGCAAATGCACTATGGACCACAACCAACTTCACAATCTGCGTCCCTCATTTCGTATGAGTTCTTTCGAATTTCTAGTATTATTTTTCGTGGATTAGCATCTTGGTTGTGCGCATGGTTTAAAGTACCTCTGATGTGATACGATACCCTCCGATACATATCTTAAATTTAGCCGACTGATACAGTGACCGATACTAATACTTTATATCTTGATCTTTAGCATATCTTAGCGTATCTTTGATATGATACGACACCCTTTGATACGTATCCTAAATTTATCCGACCGATACGCCGATCGATATGGTGACCGATACCGATACTTTAATCCTTGGTTGTGCGTGCCTTACTCAAATAGGGGCCTTTAGCTATAGTGGGCCACTTGATTCTTAGGATTTCTACGCTTCGTGGTTTGCATCCTTGAGCGCACCTAGGCCCCAACCCTCAAAATCGAGCTTTGCACCTCTACTTCCTTCAAATTCTTGATGTTGTGTTATAACTTATCCAATTTTTCTGGAGTGCCCTCGTTTTTACTGAGTTAGAGCTTACTTGGGGTTCCTAGGTAGGCATATAGACAACTTCGTCTTCTATAACAGCTTGTGAAGCTCTGGGCATATTTCCTAATGACTTTCTAGGAGTTGTTTGTAGTTGGTTCTGAATTTGTACTAGCACAGTCAGATCTGCCATCATCTTTTTCAAATCCTTAATTTCTGCCTGTAACTGGGTACAGCCGGGGATGTTTCTTCTGAACTCTTGGTAGAAAATTGCTGGATGAAATGAGGAGACGACTAGGGGAAGGTCGGTAACCTGGTCAGTCTCCTTGAGGTCCGTGCCCACAGGGCTCCTGGCTGGGAGATATTTTTATTTTTTGGATGGATGAATAATATAATTACCTAGAGGAAGAGGAATATACGAGAAAGAGGAGGGGAGAGGGTAAAGGAGGGGAGGGGGGAAGAAAAGCTCTCAAGTGGGGGGAGGGGAGGAAACTAAAATGGAGGCAGGCAGAGGCAGACCCCAGGAGACAACAATAAGCCTGTTCCTTGGGATGGGCTAATAGATATTGAGTTCCTCCCACAAGCCTTTTAAGTGTACTGTAGTAGTCACCAACAGATTTGCCATCCTGTTTGAAGGAGAAGAATTTCTCATTCAAGTCATAGATCCTGAATAGATTTTTTTCTTGAGAGAAACTCTCTTTGAATTCCTCTTAGACGCCTTTTGCAGTCTTATGAAAGATGACATTGGCAGCCACTGAGGGCTTCATACTATTCCACTGCCAACAGAGTAAAGTAGCATTCTCAGACTTCCAAGCCCTGTAATCAGCAGTAGTGGGATCAGGTAGAGTCCTAGTGAAGTAATCCGTCTTCCGTCTGGCTTTGATATAGACTTCCACGGCTTGTTCCCAGAGAATATAAGTGGAGGCACCATTGTAATTAATAGAGACGAACCAGGTCTGGTTGGTTTTTTGGGTTTAGTAGGATATTTTAGGATTTATTTTACTTAGGAAAGATTGAGTTATTTCTATTGGGAAGTTATGTAATCTTTTATTTTTAGGTAATTGTAAACAAGTAGGAAGTTACCAATTTGAGTCTTACTTTGTGTCTAATTTAATTAGGAAGTTTTAATTTCAGTTTGGCATAAAAAGGCATGTAACCCAACTTGTCAGGCATGATTTCAAGTATGGATTGAATGAGTAGTTGATTGTGCCGGGTAGGTACTTCACAATGATCGTGTGACCTCTTCTTCTTCCCCCCTTGTGTGATTCTCTCTCTCTCTCCCTTCCCCATCAATCGGTTACTATTTCTTCCCTGTTCTTGTTGGAGCGTATCACAATCTTTCCCACAATCTTTCCTGCTGCCCTGTTCTGAAGTGGGTTCTGGTGACCCATAGGAATCGATAGATCTCCTGCATCCGATCTTCTTTCTTCATAAAATGTTGGTTATTAGTTCATCATTGTGGGGCGGCTCTAACCCTTGAATCTTATGCCTGAAGGCGACCCCTGCTGTGAGAGCTTAACCTACAACTATTACTAGAACTATGCCTACCATCCCTTGTGATTCCAGGAGTTGAATCTGAATATAATATCTGATCTTTTGGATTTATGTTGGTGGGTTTAATAGAGCTAGGAGTTGCAATTCCTCCACTGAAATCTCAAGTCCAGTCGGCCAAGGATGAAAGAGCTCTTCATCTCCTTCTGCTGGGTTCCGAATCTTCCCTTGGCTGAAGGTAGAAGACAATCCACCTAACCCTTCACGATTCCCTTCTCTTTAGTCTTATCTCCTAACCCCAATTACAACCCCTCTTTTACCCTTCTTATTACACCCCGCCATTGATTTTTTTGCCATTCCAGGAATATTCTTTACACTACACGTCCCAATCCCCTTCTTTGTCTCTTCTCTTGAAGTTCAGTTCCCCATGATTAAAATTCTGCCGCTCCACTATAGGTTCTAGTTTACTTACAATTGTGCCATTCGATTTAATTACAAGATGGCCACCACCTCTTCTGTTTGGATCTTAATTATTTAAGTGGGCCCATAAGTTCCAGGTTTGGAACCCGGATCCACATCACCCAATCTTGTAGTCGAAGTACCTATAATGGGAGGTAAAAAACCCCCAAAACACAGGAAGATCTGATGAAGAATCTCCAGGCAAGGGAAGAATAGATTCTGCAACAAAAGTACCCAAAAACAGAGTACCGCCAGTCAGTTCTGGGGTAGAAAAATTAGGCTGCAATGGAGATCCGGATCAAGGTGAAATTGCTGTCGAAGAACCTCTGTAGATGAGACTTTAAGACCTCAAAATATGGAGCTGATCTGTTGGCCAGACTTTTTGAGTAATCGAACCATGACAAAAAAATCAGAAATCTGCAGAAAACAGAGTGTCGTAAACTTCAGTTGCAGTGTGGATCAGATGTGGATGTAGATAACATCCCATAGCAGTTTGAAACCCTATTTCTTCATTGTATTATCAACTAGGGTATCAAAAAAAAAACGATAGCATTGGTTGCTGTTAACCAAAGAGGAGAATACCAAGGACTCTCAAAAATAAAAAAACTGTATCAAAACAATGGATTTTTAATGCTCTGATACCATGTGACAATATCACTGCATTGAAGACTAGTAGTAATAGGGAAGAAGTAACCAAGAGAGAAGAAGAGAGATTGACAAAGAGAAGAATGGAGAGGAAACCTGCCCACCGTTTGTGTTGTGAACAGAATACACAAACCGGGGGGGGGTTATTTATACTCAAAATAATAATCCATACATTAATGTAAACTGTCCTACTTAAGTCATACCACAATACCCGGAATACCCCTCACAACTAATTTATCCCACAATATAACCCACAGTAACATAAACAGAGACTACACAACTTAACGGAACTTCATAAAAAAAAAAATTTAATGTCTGACATTTAGGTTGGAATGAAAAGAATTTCAAACGTGCCATAAAGACTCAAATTTCGAAATTCATGAGGAATGATTGCTTAGAGATTACCTGTGTCCATGTTGATAAAGCAGCATTATTTTTAGGTCATTATTTGTCCAATTTTCTTGAGAAAATTTAGTTGCACTATTAATCTTGACGCAAATTATGGACAGGTGCTGGATGAAGCCATAATCTACCTGATAAAAAATCTAGTATCAGATATGGGTCAAATGAAAATTCCCAAACCTGGCATAGATTTAGAATCTGATCCAGTTGGTTGGACTAACCTTGAAAAGTACAGTGGTTAGCAGGTCATTGGAACATATCCTACCTGAATTCAAGCTGTTGTTGAAACTGATATTAGTCAACCCAACAGTGAACAAAGCAATAGTCTGTTTGTGTGTTCAGTAATTTATACCCTTGTATGCATTTGAATTTTGAAAACTGACAAATGTTTCTTAATTGTTACTTCTACTTGTAAAATGTCGTAGGATGAGGCACATCATGATCCCTTTCCAGCTGTTTTGGTTATTTCTAATGCATAGACCGATAATCTGGTCATTTTTACCATTGGATAGACAGAGAATTCTCCGATGGGCCACCACGTGACCCATCTTAGTAGTACAACTTGATTGGGTCTGGGTTGGGCAATTGGGGTATTTTGAATAGGACCAATTTTCTCATGGCTGACTCTGGTTGAAACTCTAGTAGATCTCAACCATATGGCCCTCCATGAATGGATATTTTCGTATTGTTTTTATTAATGGACCCGGTTATTTATGCAAAATAGACTTTTTCAAATTTTTGAGCATTATTCTGACATATTGCAATGTCAAATTGGTCTGAAAATTAACCCATGACTACTTGATGACATGGATGATGAGTCCACTATGTTTAGGTGCCGCAGCTGCCATGTGGCAGAAAAAATGAGACAGCTGGAAGGGCTTCTAGTGGAGGCCCAGCTGGATCACCATCTCCTTTGTGATTAATTATTTATTTGCTCTTAACTAACATGCCTTTCCACTTTTAATTGGTATTTCTTGGCAGCTCCTTTATGAAACATGCCTTTGTGTATGGCTCTTGTCCTACTATGAACCTGCAGTGGAATACTTGGCAACTTCTAGGGCCCTGCCACGTCTATTAGAGGTCGTTAAAGGTTCCACTAAGGAGAAGGTAAGTTGTGGCCTTTGGTTATATGTTGAGATTCTTTTGAATTTGCAACATGCTAATCTTTATATATGATTGACTACGATCAAGTGCAGACTGTTGAAGTGAAAGTCTCTCTCATATGTCTCTTTTGTTCTTAATTGCCTTTGTGATACTGCAACACATTCCTTAACAAATTTCCTCACCCGCTTGAAAACAAGATCCATTGATTTCCCACCTAGCCCCAAGTTCTATCTTTTGCTTTTGATTTTCCCTCGTGAGAATGTTTTCAAAAGTACTTTTGTTACTAGTATTGTTAGCTTGATTTGGTCAAATTTTTGTAGGTTGTGAGGGTTGTTGTCTTAACCCTTAAAAACTTGCATTCAAAAGGAACGTTTGGGGCTCAAATGGTTGACGTAGGTTTACCACAAATTGTACAAAATCTGAAAGCGCAAGCATGGAGTGATGAGGTGAGAAGTTGTGAATGAAAGAATATATTATTTGTTTTTAATTCGAGCTTTTGGTGAATGAAAGAATATATATTATTGAATATAAGTTGTGACCTGTCAACTATCGTTCTTTGGTTAATTTTTACACATCGACAAGTGCCTATTTCATTGGTGTAATTAATAAAAAAGAAGAAGAGAAGAGAGTAGAAGAGCAAAAGATGATTTTGTAACTCTGGGAGTCACAACTGTGTTGTTGAGACCACTTCATTCAATATATATAATCATGACAAAACCCTAACAAGGGCATAAAGGACATTTAAAAAAAAAAAAAAAAGGAAAAATATAAAGTTACTATTCATGAGTTATTGTTCACATGAACAGTACACATGTGAACAGTGTTCATGGCACTGTTCACGTGAAGCCCTTTAATCAATAACTCCTAACAATTGGCTTTGGCCATAATTTAGAGAATATTCTCCCAGGACCATTGATCTTTTACTGGAAGAAAAATCCTGCTGTTTGAAAATTCGAAGTTAAAAAATGTTTCATCTTATTTATTATTCTAGTCATGATACATTTTAAAAATGATGTGGAGATGGTACCTTAATGTAGAAGTAGGTTCACACTAGGTAAACAAACTCCCAGTATTTAAATAGTCCAAACCGAAGTAATTCTGAACACTCAAAATCAGTCTTCACAGAAACCAAAAATAGAGCCAGGGAAGGAAAAACTTCAGCAAAGATGTTAGGATGACAAAATCTGTCCAGAAGTATCCAGAAACAACTCAGAAAAATCACTCACAGTAGCAGGCAGCAACTCAGCAACAGGACCCAACAGCAGCTAACACTTTCCCAGAAAAAATCTGGGTTTTGGGCAGAACAGAGAGAAACCCAGCGGTTCCGTTTTGGCTGGGCAGCAGGGGCTGAAACCCTGGTCGAGTGGTTGATGCAGATTAATTACCAAAATAGGTTTGTTTTATTAGGAATAAGCTTAGGGTTGTGTTCCATACATGTTGGGCCTTTGATCCCATGTGTTTTGAGTGTAATAGACCACTTTTATGGGTCTAAAAGGGGGGGTCTAAGATTGAATACGGGGTTACTAGTTAGTTTCCATTTTCATTAGTTTCTTTTTTAATTGGGCTTGATTTGAGTTATATTTGTTTCTTTAGAAGTCAAGTTATTAATTGAGTCAAGTCATTAGTAGTTAGTTTCTTTTTTCAACTAGTTTATAATTTCAGTTAGTTTCTAATTTCAGTTTTTAGTAACTATTGTATTAGGAGAATATTTGGTTTCCTTTTTGAGGAACCTTCTATTTTATAATTCCCTCCCCCATTAACATTATAAATGAAGAAGAGAAGACTCCTAAAAGCCTAGATGATTTAGAAAAACAAATTAATGGCTGCTGCTATTGTTTTCGTCATGGAGATTTGTCTTGTGTTTGATCAAGGCTGAAGGAATTGATGTTTGATCCAATTGACTCTTTGCGGTGTGAAGCCCAAGAGGTTCCTTTCAAGTGTTTTATTCTTCTCTTTTCAAGCTTTATTATCAAGGTTCTACTGCTGCCAAACAAATCAGGTATTTGTTCTGCAACTTCTCTGCTCAGAAAATTCGGAAATAGGGCCTGTCAGCCTTTTTTGCTAGAGCTAGTTCCAGCCATCGATTAGTCTCCAAACTAAGGTCGATTGTTCCCCTATATTCCCTCATGGATTGACCCAAAGTAGGTCTGATTCTAAGCTGCTGTTGCAGAGATATTCAAAATCTCCGGATTTTTGTCCTGTAATGCATCTGCCAGAATTTTAACAGAATTGATATTCTGAATTGTTATTTCTGTTCTGCTGTTTTCTGCTACTGTTTTGGGACTGCTGCATCTTATTAATATTGCTGGTTATTAGCTTATTGGGTCTACTGAAGTCTGGGTTAGATAGTGTTGAATATTGTGATCGATAGCTACTGTTATCCTTTTTTTTTGTGGTCTGATTTTGCTTGCTGGTATATCAATCTGCTGTGGATTATTGTGGAGGTTATGTGGTTGTTCTTAGATTAAAAGATCCTGAAGCTGAGACTTGGTTAGACCCCTATCCTAGTCTACATTAGTGGTTCCCTTGAGGTGGCCTTTGAACCCTCCAATGGGTCTTCAAATCTATTGGACAAAAGAGGAGAAAAGGGCCGTGCTGATTTGAGTTTTGAAACCCTAAAACCTGCAAGGTTTTTATTTCAACAAAATCGTGAGAACTTATTGAGTTGATTTTCAGCATTGGCATTTCAAGGTTTTCCATTTTCAAAAATTTGGCTGATTCTTATACTAATTATCTTTTCAAATTTATTAAATTTTGGGATATTTTTCTGGTTTCAACCTGAACTGGGATGGATGCTTGACGAAAACATGATTAGGACGGAGCTTAAGAGCACTCTCTTGATTGTCCTATTACAATGGTGGTTAGTGATTATTTCGACGGACCTTTCTGTGTTGGCTCAAAAGAACTAAGAAAACTATGGAAATCAAGAAGTGCATTATTAGATGGGAGGTTACGCATATTTGCTCGTATTATGTTAAGTACGTTAACTTGGTACAACATTTAATCCTTTATTTGAGCCATGGTTCACCAAAAATGTATGAATGTTACTACGCTGAGGCTTACATGACCCTAAATATACCATTTAACTGATTCATGCGCCCGTCGGCTAAAATTTCACATCAATTCTCTACTTGGCTTTATTTTGTTCGTGGATAGGGTAACAAATAAGTGAAATTTTAATGAACGGATTGAGATCTTGACATCTGAATGCCAAAATTATCTGTTCCTTAGTAGTGTGCTTTGTGTCTTTCGTTACTGACTTTGGAATTCTTTGCAGGACCTGTTGGAGGCTCTGAATCAATTGGAAGAGGGGCTTAAAGATAACATTAAGAAACTAAGTTCTTTTGACAAGTACAAGCAAGAAGTTCTTCTTGGGCATCTAGACTGGTCACCCATGCACAAAGATCAAATTTTTTGGCGTGAAAACATAACAAAGTTTGAAGAGAATGATTTCCAGGTACATTCAATCTCCCATTGTTTTTCTCCTTTAATTCCAGAATCCTTTTTCTGGTTGAAAATTGTATTGACTTAGGTACTCATATGTATCATGTGAGGCACATAATTGCTGGAGATGTAGTCTGTTTATCTTAAACAGAACTTTGAAGCTGTGTTGCTAAGAATTAATTTGTCAAAAAATTGAGAGAAGCTAATAAAAATTTTAAAATTCCACTAAACATTGCAATTTTTCATGTTGCCTTAATTCTTCTACTTTCTGCTGTTCTAGCACTAATAATGTTGCATGAGGCCACATCCCTCGCCATAGTCTCACTGTCTGGAGAGCCCTCTCCAATTGCCTTCTTACCCAATCCTTCCTCCATATGCCTGCCTCCCCTGCTTGTTGTCTTTGTTGGAATGGTCTAGAAGATACCATCTTTTCTTTGAGTGCCCCTTGTCCTTCCGTATCTGAAAAGTTGGTCTCGCCAAATGTTGGCCAGCTCAGACAAGGCCCCTTCCCCTTCATAGAAAATGGATTTGGTTCGACATGATTTTTTCTGGAAGATCTATCTGTTACACTACTGGGAAGCTTTGTCTTTATGGCAGCTATTAGCCACATCTGGATGGAATGCCAACCTTTGTAGGTGGACCTCCAATTCTAGATCTTTCGATAAGATTTAGAAGGCCATCTACTTTAACGTTTCCTCCAAACTTGGTTCCCTCCCCCTTAGGCCAGTTTTTGACTTCCCAATTGTTGTCTTCTAGGGTCTTCCTTGAGTCTATTTTGACTACCCCTCCCCTTGCCCCATAGGGCTATATTCCTCTTCACCTGCCTGTTGGCATCGGATATCCCCCCCCCTTTTCCCTTGTATTTGTTTATATTATTCATTAAAAAAATGTTGTATGAGGCGATTTTTAGGCTCTCACACTCCGTCTCGTAGGGAAACCCGAATCTAAAGTTCTCCTCCCTCAGCCGCCACTTTGGAAGCCAGGTTGCGAGTCCTCTCTCTCTCTCTCTCTTTTCTATTTTCTTTTCCCTCCCACCTTCACCTTTCTTCTTCATCTTCTTCTCTCTCCCTCTCCCTTCTTCCTCCACTCCCTTTCTCTTTTCTTTGTCCCCAGTGTCTGGTTAGCTCGTTCGGTGTTGCGACTTGGCCTGCAACCGCTTGGATCGGCTTCCAGCCGATCGCTTGCCCTACTTGGTCAATAGTCGCGTTGGTGTTGGGCTCTTCTGGCCTACCCCCTCGTTGTCTGCTAGCACTGCTTGGTCTACTGGCGGCAAGCAGCCTGCCTCGTTAGGTCTGCTGGTCGTTGGACCTCTGTCCTGATCGGCAGCAACCACTTCGCCACCAGCCTGCTGGGCTGCTCTTCCCCCACTCGTCTTCCTACCCTTCCCAATTGGTTGCTGCCTCACGGTCACTAGCCTAGCAATGCTAGCCAACTGCTAGCTCCGCTTGGCTCGTGCAGCTTATACTGTTTTGCCATCAGCTTCATGGCCAACAACCTCTTAGCCACCAGCTATGCTCGGTCGACAGCCACTTTTCCGTTGCCCTCCGAAATGCCGACGCCCCTCCGTCTTGGCTATCTTCTCTGCTAGGCCAGCTGCCCGCTTGGTTGTGGCCCTTTGCAAGGCCAGTGCTCCTTTGCGTGGCTGCCTCTTTGCTAGTGGTGCTCCTTGTTGGAAGCTAAGAACTGTATTGAGAATTGATTGTCACGGCCAAGTGTTTCTTTGCCATGGCTGCTGCTTTGCTGGCAGTGCTCCTTGTTGGCGGCTTGGAACTGTATTGAGATTTGATTGTTAGGGTTTGTGGTTTTGTTTCCGGTCTTGACTAGTTTGCCCTTCTCTTCTGTTTTGGGCTTTTAGGTCGGGGTAGGAGTCTTTAAGCCCATGTGGGCCTTGGATGTAGTGCTTGATGGGATTTTGTGACCTTTATTTGATGTTCCGGCGCTACAATGGATCGACCCAAACACGCTCCGAAACCCAGACCAAAAACCAAATCCAATTTGGGATCAAAGTTACTGGTATGGGTTCAAGGATATTGGAATATTCTAGGATTTTATTTTATTTTAGGCAGTTTCTAGATAGGTAACAAGTTTACAATTTAAGTCATCTTTTGTTTCTAATTATGTTTGTCTAGATTTTAGGAGATTTTATTTTTATTTTAGTCTTTGACTTTAATTAGGAAGCTGTAATTTTAGTTTATTGTAAATAAGGCATGTAACTCATGTTATGGAATAATTTAATGAAGAATGAATTGATTTTGGAAAACCCCTGCGTGGCTGCCTTCACCCCCCCCCCCTTTCCTTTCCTTCTTCTTTGAGATCTCTTCTTTCCCCATTCTCTCTCTTATTTCTTCCTTGTCCAGCGAGACAACCCCCTTCTTCTTCTTCCCTGCGATCTCCCTATCTCCCCTCTTCTCCTGTCTTTCTTTCTCGTTGTTCTCTGTTCTTTTCTGGTTCTCTGTTACTGTGTTCTTAGCAGTCCAGCAAGGAAGGTACTGAACCCCCTTCCCTTCTTCTCTTCCAACTTCTCTTCTTTCCTTTTCTGTTTCGTTTCCTGCAACTTGTGATGCAAGCAGACTGAAAAGCAATTGTTTGAGCTCTCATCTCTAGTCTGTTGGGCTTGAAGTTTGGGTTGAAGGTTACTACCCTGTAGGCGACCCAAATCCCTGGGGCTTCAACTCCTGGATCCCCTTTAGCGCAATCCTTCCCTGCAACCAGAACAGAGCACAACCCTTTCTGCCAGGCCTTGTTTCAGAATTTTCCAAGCTAACCTGAGGCTGCTGGCTTGAGTTGTCGTGGGTTGTTATCGGCTGGGCTGAGTCTTAAGAATTGATCCCTGAAACTTCACTTCGAGTGGAGCCCACATAGGTGAGATCGATCACCTGCAGCTAGACTGGTTCTGCCACTCTTGTTTCTATCCAAAGGTTGAAGACAACCTAAATCGTGGGTTTGTTTAGCCCTTATTTTCTTTTTTCTTTTTTCAATAATACCCCTACCTTAGCCCTTTAATACCTTGTCCTTATTTTAACTTTGATTCCCAGAATACCCATTAACCCATCTCTGTTACTTTGCTACTTCTAATTGGAAGTTTCTTAGAATTATGATTCTGCCACTCCTTACTAGTACTCTCTGGTTATTTACAAAAGTGCCATTCCCCCTTATGAACTTCAATCTATTTACAGGATTGCCACTCGATTGTAAACGCCAATATATTTACTGTTTTGCCACCTAATCTTAGACCTGAATTACTTAAGTTTTTAAGCTGGCCCACAGCTGCATTATTATTGAGTTTTTAATTTCCCCTTTGGGGCTGTATTTTCCATTCCCCTTATTTTAATGCATTTAAAAAATGTTGCATGAGGAAAGGGTTCTTAGTATTTTGGGGCTGTATTTTCCCTCCCCCTTTTTTCTTTCTTCATTTAACCAAGACTTCCCAAAAGTAAACCTAAGACTCCAACATGGAGTAGGACTCAAATAAAGCAATTAAAACAGATCCTAGTTGGAGTAGGACTCAATGAAAACAATTTAAAACAAATCCTAGTCCTACTCTACTCGGGAAATTTGATTGCTGCTGGACTCCTTCCTTTGAGGCTTTTTTCTTCAACAATGAGGGACATGTGGGAATCTTCTAGAAGCTTCTTTTGAGGACAAAAGTCAGGGGTTACTGTTCACCTGAACAATGTTTTCCAGCTACGCTTTTGGGCTGATTGGACGGGGCCAGGGTGGAAGCTGGCTGGTCCAACATTGGACCTGGTTCAAAGGAACCAGCAGGCCTCCTCTTGCAGGCTTAATCTACATCAGGGCAGGGTCAGAAGAACCGAGAGTCATCTTAAATTGTTGGTCAGCAAAGCGAACAATAGAAAACCAGTTCATTACCGGCTTGGCTGTTAGGCTTGAATATCCAATCCTGCCTTCCCTCCCTCAGGTCAGTAAGGTAAGTCTCTTCTGTTCGAGCTTAGCCCCCACGGTAGTTTGATTGCTTCCCCACAATCGTTGATTTTGAAGTTGGTAAAGACCCACCCCTTGTTTCAGTCAGAATGAGTCCCTGGGTCCCCAGGGCATTGGCTTCTACCAACAGTGAACTATGTTGTTGCATCCCGCGCATGAGGCGTTCATGGAGTTGCTTGTTAGGTTAGGGCTTTTCTACGCTGGGTTGATTCGCCAATCCATGTGTTTGGTCTAGTTGCTTGGACAACAATCTCGACTTAGTCATTAATTGGGAGGGGCGTGCGAGTGAAGCCTTCAATGTTGGAGACTTTGCTTCCCCCTTTAATCGTGTTAGTCGGCATTTTGGTAGGAATGCGTCTTTGGTCGAAGAGCCGGCACGGCGTATTGGTTAATTACCAAGAGTAAGGATCAGGTGGTTGATACATATGTTAAGTAAAACCAGCACAGGAAATACCAAACACGCAAGATGGGAATAGGTTTCCTTACTAACTAGACTAGGACTTTATCTTAATTAAAGAAAACTTACTCTTACAGGAAAGAAGATAGAATAAATACCCTAAGAGGGTAGCTTAGTGGGCAAAGACCAACTACTCACAATAAAGAGGCAAAGAGTTCAAGCATTCAACTCCCCTCGGGGTCTACGTATCCAAAAAAAAAAATATAGAATAATTACTTCAAGTCCTAATATACTAGACCCTACGACTGGTTTTGAGTGAAACAGCTAACACCCAAGCCATATGGTTTGGCCTGAATTAGAATCTGGTTCAGTTGAACCAAGACTGGTTCTTAAGAGACTGCAGGCCGATTTTGATGCTGGTTCCTGCATTGCTTCTTTAAGGAGTACCCCCTTTCTGCGTGACATGGTGCTATTGAACAAGCTCCAACCACTTGGTGCTACCGAAGTACTATAACAGAAACTGGTATGATCAAAATCCAAAGAGTGACTGTGGTCCAGCAATGAGGGCAGTGAGGATGAAGTTGTGAAGCACCAGATCATTATCCCCAGGAGTTCAAGTAGTTCAAATGTCGTGGAAGAGTAAATGCCCTTAGGAATCATAGAATTTGAGGCTTTTCATCCCACCAAAAAGTGCTTTTGGGAATTAGTTTACTGTCTAAGTTTTAAAGTTTAATGTCATATTGAGATTACAACTCAAAGGGCAGAGCTGTACATCATTACAATGCCATCTCTATGATGCTGAAATGGCAACAAGTTGTTCCCCATCTACCTAATCCACATGGTGGAGAATGGAGATATGAAACAGTTTAGTAGAGGATCACCATGCTGTGTGGTTTATTATACCCTTCAAGAAACCTGCGACTCCTTTATGTTGAAGTCGAAGGTTATTGGAGGCTTGAAAGTCAATGATGGCAGAGAGTACAGGTGCAACTGAAAGATGCATGGAGTATGGACTGGTTTAACAGTCCTAAAATATCTTTAAAGCTCCCAGGTAAAAGCTATCTAAATTGAAAATTTTCAAGTAGAACCCCACTTTTTTTTACTTATTTTACATTAAGGTTTTCCTTTTACATGGATTTTACCCAAGGATACCCTTCAATCAATAAGTTCTAGGGTTAATATTTTCAGATTTCTTTGCGATTTAGACCCTTACTGAAACTGAAATATTTTGGTGAAATTTTGGTAAATTTTGCATGTAAATTTCAGCAGTTATTTTGTTTCGACCCTCGTCAAAACCAAATTATTTCGCCAAAATTTTGACATTTTAGTCAGTTTCGAACAATGTTAAGACCTTCATGAATGGGGAAGAAAGATTCCTATAGATTTTGAAAAAAATTTAGCTTGAATTACTTATTTAATATTACAACTACTATTTATTATTATTTTTTGCATTATATAATGAAAAAATCCCCAAATTGCTTCTCTTGTCTGATTTAGGATACAGGTTTTCACCTTTTGAAGATACACCTCCATTCAGAGAGCCTAAATTTCCTGAAATAATTTTGCATTTAAATTCTTGTCCCCTTCAATTTTTTTTTATAGGGTTGTTGATCTTGTTAAACAATAGATCTTTTTCCCTTAGGCATTTTAACTTCTTGTGGCAATTTAATTTCTAATTCAGTGGGATGTCTCTTTTATTTTCTGGGTAATATTCTTTGGCAGGACTTTAATATTTAAATTATGTAATATTAACCCATGGAGGTTTCAGTAGACAGACTGGAACAGTGGAATAGACTTCTGTTGTTTACCGTGAATGGTGGTGTTTTGGTTGGGGGTGTTGGAGTTAATATCTGATTTCGTTAGGTTTGGAGCTATTCTGTCTGTGACTCAAGGACACATTCATATCCATGCCACATATCTTGATTATTTACTTTACCTTTTTTTAATTTTTGGGGGTAGGGGGCTTCCTGATCACCAATGTGTCCTTTGTCCCATAGCCATGTTGATAGATGTTAATCCTTGCCAGGTACTGGATCACACGATTTAATATTTTCTTACTTCCGTTGTCTTGGTGCTCTGCAGATTTTACGGGTCCTCGTCACAATCTTGGATAATTCTAGTGATCCCAGGGCACTAGCAGTTGCTTGTTATGATCTCGCACAGTTTATTCAGTATCATCCAGCTGGACGGATCATAGTTACTGATCTCAAGGCTAAGGAGCGTGTTATGAAGCTAATGAATCATGAGAATGCTGAGGTAACAAAGAATGCCCTTTTCTGTATTCAGAGGCTTTTCCTTGGGGCAAAGTATGCTAGCTTTTTGCAAGGTTAAAGTCCGGTGATACATGGTTTTCAAGTTGACGTCTCAGATGTCTGTGGACACCCAAGGTTATATGGAAAACTGGATGCTTGTGGTTGGTGATGCTAGTAGTTATGCTGTGGAAGAAAACTTAAGATTATTGGAGACCAAAATTGCTTGCGACTTTATTTTTAAATTGTTCCTTTTGATCTATTTATTTTTGAATTGTTTCTTGACTATCAATAAAGTTCCAACAATTCTGTTAGTATCTTTTGTCAGTTCTTCTCGGTAACTGGTTGCATCAGTTAATAAGCCCTGGGATCTGCCCACTGCAGAGTGCAGACACCAATTGACTCAAGACCTGTGAGAAATGCATCAAATGATGCAGCAGATGGTTAAATTGCAAGGAGCTTTATATGTTGAATGATGAACTGTCTGAACTCACGCTTTTTTTTTGCATAGATCTGAACCCACTGCTCTGTGCAACGAGGCAGAAGATGATATGAAGTTATGCGGCCACTGTTGTGGCACTAGATTTCAAAATCAGTTCCTGAATAATGTGACACAGATCTAAAAAGAGCTGCTCTCTCTCTCTCTCTCTCTCTCATATGCTGACAACCTAAAATGCTACCGTTAATTTAAGGTTTTTTGGTAGGATGGAGTTTATAGATTACAGGTTATAAAATTCTTTTTTATGAGAATCAAACTAATAAGGGTATATACCCAGTGCACGAGGTTTCTGCATGTGTGAGGTCCGGCTGGGTGAGAATTACGTGGTCTTATTCCAAGAATGTCAATAGGCTGTTACGATCACTTGACCACTAGGTTGCACGAGGTTTTAACTTTGAATTTTTTTTTTATTTTTTTTGAGTAATTTACATCTCGCTCCTTTATGTTTTTGGAAATTATATAATCCTCCTTTGTCAAATGACTTGCGATTAGTGTGGTGTTAGTTTTGAACTGTACAAGATGATTTTAGCCTTTTGTTATTCTACTGACAAATCAAATATCTATATTATCCCTAATGTTTCTATAATCACTTTCGCCCAAATTGAAAATAGAAGATTTGGGATAGTAAAAACCTAAATATTGTGAAAGAGGTACTCGTCAGGCGACAACGAAGGTTGTCGGTTATCACTTGGACATAGTTGGTTTTAGATTTCTCCAGTCACGATTGGGGTTTTGTCGCTCAAAGTGGTTTTGATGCTCGAAGTTGTCCAATTAGCGTTGATTACCACTCAAACATCGTCGGTTCACCTTTTGCCAAATAACATAGAGAAGGGGCAGAGGTGGGTTGAGTGGGAATTCTCCATGTATGTCAGGGTTTTATAATTTAGTGTTCTGTGAGTTTTGAATTGTACATAACAATTTTAGCCTTTTGTAATTCAACCACAAATCAAATATCTATTTTACCCCTAGTGTTTCTTAAAACCATTTTCCCCCAAATTGAAAAGAGTAGATTTAAGATAATAAAAACTGAAGCATTGTGAAAGAGATAGTCATCATCTTTGGAGAAGGTGAGGCAGTGATCTGGCGACAACGTAGGTTGTCGGTTATTATTCGAACATCATCAGTTTCAGATTTCTCCAGCTGTAATTGGGGTTTTGACGCTCGAAGTGGTTTCGATGCTCAAAGTTGCCCAATTAGCGTTGATTATCACTCGAACATCATTGGAGTTCTGCGTCGGTTCACCTTTCACCAAAGAAGATAGAAATACAGAGAAGATTAAGAAGGGACGGGGGTTGGGTTGAGTGGGGAAGTCCCCATATATATCAAGGTTTTGTGATTGGAAGGGCGAAGGGAGAACTCACTTCAAGCAAACATTGTTTACCTCATAAGGGTAAAAAATCCGATTGGAACCAGAAATCTTGCTCTGCCCTTTTCGACCTAACTTCAGGTAAGCGCGGGGAATTATGCAATGCAAGGAAACTGTTCAATGAACTTCCTCGGAGAAATGTAATCTCTCGGACGCCAATGATTATTGGGTACATACAAAATGAAGATGCCGATGAAGCGTTCACTTTTTAAGGCGTTCTCGATGGAGAGAGTGATGGTGGGTGAGAAACAAGCTTCCCTTCCATGACGGTGGTTCGAAGCGGCTTTGCAAGGACGACGGTGGAGCGGGGTTATAGGGGAGGAGGGAGTGGTGTTCCTTTGTTGGAAGAGAAAGTAGTAGTGAGAAGAACGGTAGTGATTCCTAATTGTGTTGCTTGGGAAAGCCCATCAAGGCTTCAACACAATTTAAAAGTTAAAAGGAAGCATCAATACAAGATCCATTCAAAAATAGAACTCCTGCCCAACCAGCTTTAGAAGAATCAACCATAAAACTTCTGTCAGCACTGAGACTGTCTTCGTAGACCAAAAGCTGTTGCAAGGCGTCCTAACTCAAGGAAGTGCGGCCAGCAGGGCGAAAGAGGGGATTCGAACTCTAGATACCACTCCTTTAGCAGATTACCCTGAAGACATGAAAGTGAACGTGCATATTAATTGAACTATAAACTTCATTTTATATCCT
The DNA here is from genome assembly GCF_013358625.1 of Macadamia integrifolia. Lineage (NCBI taxonomy): Eukaryota > Viridiplantae > Streptophyta > Magnoliopsida > Proteales > Proteaceae > Macadamia > Macadamia integrifolia. The sequence goes on along the minus strand of NC_056564.1, from coordinate 165,579 downwards.
TCGATTTCCTCTACATGCCTTCTCCTTCGCCTCCTTTGTTCCTAATTTCATCTTTTGTGCTTCAATTGGTTTGTCCAGGCTTGCTTTTTAGTTCCTGACCCACTGTAAATCTCCTGCTGGAAGTTTTTTCGGTGCCAAGTGAGACATATCGACATATCGTCTTATTTTCTTACTTTTGCATCTACAACACTCATATGTCTTGGTGTGTACATCATTTTCTCATTCACTTAACTAATGATACTTCAGACAGTAGCTAAGAAGACATGGACCATCTTTGGCTGAAATCCGGGGGTTGATAAGTTAGAAACAGACTTGCCCATAATCATAACCAGACAGAGTCTCAAGTTTGTTCAGATTTTGCCAGCCCCACTCAATATATATATAACATCCTGGTTTCTACCGCAATCTGCTTCGTGAAACAGCCTGATTTTATAATTACAATAATTATCAGGTGCAAGTCAAGAGGTAAAAGTACACTTTTAGTTGTGTTGCGGCAGTTCAAGAGAAGCCACTTTGGTTAAAAGATTCACTCTGTAAGTAATATCAATGTTCAATTTGTATGGAACTCGTAATGCAACAATCAAATACATAATCAAGGAGCAATAATCAAAGAATCAGTACTGGAAGGAATGAATTGATACAGAATAATACAATACGGAAAACAAAAAAAAAAAACAAAAACAAAAACAAGCTACTAAACATAAGAAACTGTCCAATTGGGGCAGGAGAATACCGATGACAACCACATCATGTTATCACAACATTTGAATAAGTACTACTAAGGACCCAGCCAAAAGCACTAAAAATTGTGGTACTGTCTGGCCAATCCAAGCTCCATTTGCATTGACACTTTCAGCTGGTGCTGTTGCATCGCATACAAGCCCTAACTTACTGTCATGGCACTCGCTAGAAAATAAACCAGGTGGGTATTTTCCATAGAGGTTAATGTAGCTGAACATCGTAGATGCACAATCAGTGGTGAGGTCATTCAACTGAACCGAATAGGGGCATGCAAATTCCTTTAAGGCTCCGCAACATTGCTTGGCGGGGTACTGAGGTCCTTTGCACTGGCTCGTAATTATCGTGTAGTTTAGGAACTCAAAATTCACAGAGCAACCTGTCGATGATGAATGGTAAAACTTGAATGAGCTGTTCTTTACGAGCTAAATGATACAACCATTAGAATATCCATCCACAAGTTACCATCAAACCTATGAGAAAAGCCTTTAGGTCAAGAAAAGCATATTAATTTCTAATCCTTCCATTAATTTCTTGTCAAAACTCCGCCAGTTTTTTAACGCTGCCAGCCCCAAGCCCAAATAGAGAAAGAGGATTGGTGTGTCAAGTCAGCCAATTTTTAGCAAGTTCATCAAAAGTTTAAAATTTTCTAGACTAAACATACCAAGAGTAATATAGTGATCAGATATTCAAATATACAATTTGTACATAAATGAATGCATCTACATCCACTTTTCATTTATATTATCTAGTTGCAAACATGAACTACAAACTCAGAAAGCTGTCTTAAACAATAAATCAAACTGTGGTTGAGCTTTGTTCTAAATCTTTGTCCTAAATCTAACAATATCGAGTGTTTGATTGCATTTAATTGATCATGTAGAAAATATTTTAAAATAATTTTCCTCTAAAGTTTCTAAGAATAAAATGTTATAATGGCCACAAACAAAAATCTCTAGAAATCAGTTTAAGTCCATATAATTGTGGATAACAGAATTGATTTCATCTCACAAACGGATAACCACATATGTATTTTGATTTTCCAAACACAAGAATAAATGAACCAAGGTCAGAGGAATGACAAAGCCGTAAACTCTCAAATACATGGTTTCTGCAATTTCTTGGAATCATCATGTTCATGAAACTCAGTTCAAGATATGGGAGCTTCCAGTCTCTCACCTAAAAGGTGGAAACAGATTATCCAATAAAAAGAGGATTGCTAACTTTATGATTATATGCACACAGAATTGCTCAAGGACCAAAGGCTAATTCAAAATCGATATCGAACCAGTGGGAAATAAATTGCAACAGGCTCGATGATATAGGAATGAACAAATCAATAGTTTTTTTTTTTTTTAATACATATGAAAGCAAAAATAAAAAAGGATATGACTTGGGCAACCACCTAAGCCTCGATCAACATCACATCGACCATTGAAAGCCTTTTTTGCGTCTCACAAGGAAAAACAATATAAAGCTATCATCTTTCTTTTGTCTAAATCGTTGGGGGTAGGCTCTAAGGCCCTTACAATATAAAGAGAGGGTAATAGTGCCTCCAGTAAAGGAAAACAGAAAAATAGAAAGAGCCTTAGAACAGTCCCTACGCATGTAAAGGAGACTAGAAAATAGTAACTAATAGGATCCTACCACATATATAGTGAGATAGTTTGTCCTTTATACAGCAACAACCTTAGAAAATATAATTAGAACTGTAAAAACAGAAAGGAAACGAGCATATAGGGTTGCCTCGATATAGCTTTCCTCACAGCGGAACAGACTGGGTTGCACCACACATTGATCCGCACAAACGGTGACGAACGAAAGATTGCGGCAAGAAAGAGCTCTTGAGATTAGGTCTAAAACCTTGCTTTGTTGTGGCCAAATCTAGTGGGCGACCCACGAACCAACCAGGTCAAGACCCAGTTCGATCCGATTCAATTAACTGAAACAATGTACCTATGTTTGATAAGATTCTTAGTTTTTTGGAATCTAAAGATATAGCAACAGGCTCATTGTTGTCTCTTGGGGCCTCCCTCTCTCTTCTCTCTTCTCTCTTCTCTCTCCTCCCTACGGGCCTGTTGCCCCCGTAGTAGCTTTAGTGTTTATCCTTTTTTTCCCTCGGGCTTGTATATCCCGCCTTGTTTCTTTCTTCTTGGTAATGAATTTATTATTCACCAAAAAAAAAAAAGATATAGCAACCATAAGTTTCTTTATCTCCACAAATTCAAGGAAGATTATCTCCAATTCCTGAAGCTTAGAAACTAACAATTGTAAGCCCCAAACTTCTCTCCCACAATTATGACAGATCCTAAAAGAGAGGATCTGTATACCTTCCATATCCCAAGCCATATCTTCTCCATAGTGGGACCCACAGGGCCAGATTTTATGGAGCTCTAAAAATTTCTCCATACACAGGCTCAGTTTGAGTCAAAGAACCGGTTTAATAATGAAACAAAACCAACAAATCAAACCAAGCAAATTGTAGGAAATTTGCATCAACAGCCTAAAGCCATGCTTGCTCGGGAACACCATTAAAAACAGATCTAGATCATACCCAAAATTATAGTACATCCACAAGAGGATACTCAAACCTATATAGCAGCTGAAACTACCGAAAACATTTTATTGGGAGCTACATCCATATTATTTGGCAAGTTAATTACTACAAAGAGAGAAAATTGTATAGACGATATTATCTTGAATCCCCCTCACATCAACTACATGCTTGAAGTTGAGCGGTCAACTACATATTTGAAGTGGCTAAATTCAACCGAATGCCGGACAGAGCACCCCTTGAGCTGGCTACAAGTCAATATTTGTTGGGGCTCAAGTCACACAAGGATTAGGGATTAGAAACCAAGAAGAAATCTAGAACCATGGGTAAGGAACAATAGGTCAAACTGGAGAAAACCAGATAAAAAATCAAATTTGAGATCTGGTCCAAATCCTAGTTGAATGGTTTAGTAGTGGTGGAGAACAACTCAGCAACTTTGATTCAAATCAAAAGCTTAGATCTCAGGCTATCATGAAGTTACAAAAATAGCATTTAACAACAATAGAAATCCAGATTTAGTAACGGACAGAAAATAGTAACCAGAAATAAAGAAATAGCAAGTTAGACGCGAGTAGAAACATGGATTAGCATAGGAAATTAAACTGGACAGAAATCGAAAGTGAGTTCAGAAATTAGAAACTGGCAGAAATAGTAATCAAAATTAGATCGTAGTGTTGTAAACAGAACACAAGAGGCTTATAGAGAACCAAGAACGGAATCAAAGATTGATGGACAGAAGTGAATACTATGACAAAACTAGAAGTCTGATATGAAACTGAGAAGAAACTAAACAATAGTCAATTAATAGCATAACACATCAGAAGAATGAAACAGAATTGCAAATTGATATACGCAGGAATGAGAGAAAATGAAAGAACAACCTCATTCGATTGGAAAAGAAGAAAATACATGAAATAGTCTTTTATGGATCGTAAGATATAGCCCAAGAGGGGGGGGGTGAAATTAATTGCACATTTAATGCTTGTTAATTTGGAGGTGGAGGTGGTGGTGGTAGTGGTAGAGGTGGTGGTGGTGGCAGCGGAGGTGATGGTGGCGGCGGTGGTGGTGGAGGTGGGGGTAGAGGTGGCGGTGGTGGCAGTGGAGGTGACGGCAGTGGCAGTGGCAGTGGCAGTGGCGGTGGTGGTGGTGGTAGTGATGATGGTGGGGGTGGTTGAAGTTACATTGGATGTGGTGTTATATTTTTAACATGAAATTACTGCTTTGCCCATCAAATTAATCATGTGTTTATTAAAGAGCAACATCTTTATTCTCCTTTTTGGTTAGGTCCTATTTGTTTTATGGAGAAAAGTGAAATAAAAAAGGGGTGGGAAACTTTAACTTATTTCCCATAAATTACACAAATATGAGTGTTTGGATAAGTGGGGAGAAACTTACATAATTGTTGTCTGTTGATGTGACACTTAATTTTCCCACCCTGTTCACTTCCAAAGTCCTACCAATTTCATGGAAAAGTTGTTCTGTCTCTATCTCCTCCTCCTTTTTCCTCTCTTTCCCATAGAATTCCACCCCATCTCCATTTCCTCCCTTTCCCATGGAACCCACCCTTCCTTCCTTTCCTTGTCAACCCAACCCACAACATGTGAGACCCACTCTCACAAGTTTCCCAACACTTTTTATCCGTCAAACAAATGGGGCCTTAGAGAAGTTCCAAATTAAAGCTTCTTTTTTTTTCTATTTCTTGGCAACTTTTTTGTTCCAATTCATTCCTAGGAACAAAAAAATGAACCGGTGGTAACAAACGGATTTCTAATTTTTACAGAGAAATACAAAAACAGAAGTGTTATCATGCAGGGCCTATGTCAATTTCCCATTCTCTAACATCAAAACCTTGGTGATCACCTGCCTTCGTAAGATGTGGGAGAATTTGGTCAACTGGTAGCAATGTACAAAATAGCTCCAAAAACATACCACTCATGCATATAATCAGAATCGTTTTCCATCACCAAAAATGAAAAAATTGTAGTACAAGTGAACTCCAAAACAAGCACTTCCCTTCCGCCGCCCGAGGCCAACACCCAACATAAAAAGGGGATAAAAGAGAAGAAAAATAAATAAATGATTTCTTACAATTCCACTGTCATTCATCTATTGCTAAATCACACAAGCAACACCACTCCCAAGAAGCTGAAATCTAAGGACCTTTTTTTTTTTTTTTTTTTGGGTTAGGAAAATTTCAAGTTTCTTTTTTTTCCCCCCCTTCCTTATCTGTATATTCTTCATTTAGGAGAAAATGTATACCATCAAAACAGGAAGCCACAAAAAATAACAAAGACATATTCTCTTTCTTTTTCCTCTCGAACACGATTCATAGTTGAACTATCAGAAAGAGAATGAGACATTATTAAATAAAAAGAAAAAAAATTAAAGACGGTGAGGGGTGGAACTAACTCTTTTTAGCCTGAAGGAGGGTCCGGGCCGTCCAACCGGTCGATCTGTCAGATTCAAAGACATTGTCTGCGAACATCAAAATGAATTCAAAAGTATAAGAAACCAAAGAAGAAAAATGGGGAAAAAAAAAACCTATGTGTGTGTGAGAGAGAGATCTATGTGGGTTTCAGAATCACCAAAAATGAAGCTCGAAGAAGCCAAGCTTGTCGAGAGGAAGAAGAGAGTCGCAAACAAGCAGTGGTTCCATGACATGGTTGTATTAAATCAAGAGAATCTCCCAATCTCTTTCCCCTCCTGAAAGCATAGCTAGTAAGTTAGGGACAGGAATAGTATAGGAACAGATACGTACGTTAATTAAACGGACTACGCGGCAATAATACTTTTAAAAAATCCAGCACAATAAAATGTGTACGGCAATGATATGATACGTGCTTAATACGGTTGTTCTATAAAAATCCGGGAGCAAAATACAGGCTTATTTTGGACTTAAGAATGAACTAAAACTGATTGTTTGCAACTAAATTCTAATCTCTCATTCTTTCATGAACACTTAAACCCAATCTAGCTTTCCAATTTGAAATTCTTTCTCATTCTTCTAGATTTACATTAAAAAATATGCTATCATGCCCTTTCAATGCTATATTCTTATTCTTAACAATCAATGGTGTTCACACTGTGAGCATCAAACACAGAAGATTCCCCTCTAATGTCCTTTCTCTAGGGTACCCAATAGTGTTGTTCCCTTCGTTGGTTGTCATCTTAATTAACTAATAATGATATAAAATGTGGTTACCAAATTGGAATTGTAAGTACTAGTTAATATCTACTGGTAATTGGCATCAGTTCAAGAACTCATCCGAAATAATCACTCTTTTTTTATTTCTTTCAATTAGACCCTCTTATAATTCTGGACACCTTTACCCCAAAAAAAAAAAAAAAAACTTCTGCACACAGTTACAGCAAAAATCAGGCCACTGCCGAGACCTGAACATTTCTTCAATTCTTATTGTAAATGAGCTGCAATGGAAGTTAAACAAACTAAAACTAAATTTTTTAGTAATATATTTCTATCAAAGAGGACCAAAGTAGATTAATCGATGGTATTGTATCCTGTAATAGTTCTATCATTCAAATGTATCCTGTAATTGTCCATACTCTATTTCATACCAACCCAGGACCTTTTCAGCTCATCGGAATGATGGGAGAAAGCAATTGAAGTGTAGCGAAGGATTTTTCTAACAATTAACACCATTTTTTTTTTTTTTTTTGGGTAGAGACAATTAACACCATTAGAAAAGCTAAATTTTCCATCAGATTAAAAATTAAAACACACTCAAATAAAATCAAACAAAACGTAAAAGTACAATTGAAGAAAACTAAAAAAAGTTGCAGACTATGCAATCTCAGAAACCAGATGCATATGTGGAAGATCCATTTGTTCATGATAATCACTGTATCATTGAAGCCCCACCACTGAAGAATGGCGAGAAGAGCCCAAAACACGGTCCACTGAAATATTCGATTCTCTTAGATGAAAGCTGCGCTGAATGACTAAAAAGAATTGAAGTAAAGGCCAAAAGAGGGAGGAATAAAAGCACTTAAAACGCCTCATCGGAATGTATTGACAACCTGTCCCTAATCCCCAACTTGATTGCTTTGTTAACAGTGATGGAAGAAAAATTACAGAGAAGAGAGAGGGAGAGAGAGAGAGAGAGAGAGAGAGAGAGAGATATGCATCAATTTCACTAAGAAAATACTTACATAGAAGAGTAGAGGCTGGCCGAATGGAGGAGTAGATGAAGAAGAGAGATGTTGCCCTCTTGCCGCTGCAATCGCCCTCCCACTACTGCAACCTCCCTTGATTGGGTTTTCAACAAGCGATTGGAAGAGAAACGAAGAACGGAAGAAGAGGAAGGGAGCAGGGGTATTGATGCTCACCATTGGTCGACGGCCACTAGAAATGGAAATGAAGAATAATGGGGCAAAGGCAAAGGCAAAGGGCAAGGGGTTAGGGTTCCGCGGCGGATTTGGTTTCTCTGACGAAGGGAAGAAGGCCGTGTTTGGTAACGTTTCTAGAATGTGTCAAAACCATAATTTTTCATTTCTGTGTTAAAAAATTGTTATTTTCCAGAAAATGGTGTTTGGTAAACCTGTTTCATAAACAGTTTTAGAACAAAAAAACAGCAGCTGAGGCGTTTGGTAAAACTTGTTCTGGAACAAATTTTGTATAGATAATCAATAATAGAAAGGCCACTAATTACCAACCTTGCAAAACTTGAACATTTGCTTTACACTATTAAAGCGATGGATACAAATCTACTTCCAGCGATGGGAGCAAGATCATTTGCAAACAAAAGGACCTCCATGTGGTATTTCTTGACCTAGATAAAGCTTATGACAGAGTACCGAGAGAGCTCATTTGGCATGTCCTAGAGAAGAGAAGTGGCGTGAATAACTATGTGGATATTATTAAAGATATGTATGAGGGAGCGGTGACGAGTGTCAAAACGACAAAGGGACAAAGTAATGAATTCTCGGTTTCGATTGGGTTACATCAAGGATCAGCATTAAGTCCCTATTTGTTTGCACTCATTATGGATGATCTAACCAGGCACATCCAAGAACCAGTCCCATGGTGTATGCTATTCGCTGATGATATTGTTCTAATAGATGAAACAGTGGAAGGAATTAATACTAAACTGGAAATCTGGAGATCGCGTTTAGAGTCAAGGGGTTATATAGTAAGTAGAACAAAGACAGAATATATGATGTGCCCCTTTAACCAAACTAGTGGAAGGGATGAAGTGGTGAAACTTGGAGATCGGGAACTACCTCAGAGTGACTGTTTTAAATACCTGGGATCCATCATTAGCAAAGAGGGTGATATAGAAGATGATGCTGCCCACAAAATTAAAGTGGGATTGATGAGATGGAGAGGTGCGTCGGGAGTTTTATGTGACAAATGCGTGCCTATCAAACTCAAGGGAAAATTTTATCGGACAATTATACGACCAGCTATGACCTATGGAGTGGAGTGTTGGGCAGTCAAGAAGAGTAATCTGAATAAATTGGGTGTAGCGGACAGAAGAATGCTAAGGATGTTGTGTGGCAAGACCAAGAGAGATAGAGTAAGGAATGATCGCATTAGAAGCAATGTGAGAGTCGCCCCTATCCAAGACAAGCTCCGTGAGAACCGGTTGAGGTGGTATGGTCATGTCTAACGGAAACCTATGGATGCCCCAATTAGGAAAAGCGATTAGAATCAATTGGATAGAGCCAAAAGAGGTAGAGACAGGCCCAAAATGACTATTGATGAAGTGGTAAGAAGAGATATGCAAATGGTAGGGCTAGATTGTAGTATGGCCACAGATAGAATTTCGTGAAGGACAAGGACCGGAGTTGCCGACCCTTTATAGGGCATGTTCTTGTGATCCTCTGACTTCTACGTTTCACCTACTTTGTGCCTCACCTCACCCTGCTTACGTTGTCTCTTTATAATCCTATTCCTATCTCGAATCCATGTAGCCAACCCCATTAAGTTGGGATTATGTTATGATTGTTGTTGTTGTTGTTGTTGTTGTTGTTGTTGTAGTAATAGCACCAGGATTGGATATTCTTGAAAGAATAGAAAGACCTAGCACTTCTAATAAGATGCAAAATATAAAGGATAACTCGTCAATTCAGAGTTGCTAAAGTCAAACAAACAAAATATTCAAGGATTGTTTTGATTTCTCTAGCTTCTTTGTCCTGGTAATAAACTCTCCTCAAACTGTTCAAAGTAAGCCAGTCTCCTATTTTTACTGAACTTTTCAGACTTCTCTCCATGGTTTGTGTTTAAAAGATGGATATCATACCCAGGACAAAACATTCCCCCCCCCCCTCCCGGGGCCTTCAAACTTATGTCTCTGGAAAACCCAGTAAACCATTTCAGTCTAGAAAGGTAAATCAAGATCGAAGAAGACAACATCAAATGTAATTATGTAACAATAAGGCGAGAACAATTGAAGTTTAATAGCAGCGAAGGATGAGGAAATTAAGTAAAGATGAAAGAGTGAGACCCCTAGCAGAAAAGAAGAACTGAGGTTTAATAACAGCAAAGTATGAGGAAATAAAGATAAGAGAGTGAGAGGAGAAAAAGTTAAAAAGGAAATAAAGATAACACAGACATGTGTATATTATGAGGGAGGACACACAGAGAAACATCATCAAAAAGCAAAATAAATTTACCAACTTGAAAGCAAACCAGGTGATGTTGCAGCAACAAACAAAAAATTCATTCTTAGAAGGGAACCAGGCAGTACAAAATGCAAAACAATGACAAAAATTTCATATACATGAACCCTTATTCAGCACCAACCCACCTCTTCGCTAGTTCATTGATTAAGAAAATACAATCCTAGATCTCGACTTGAACGAGATGTCCATGGAGAATAGAGCTTATACAACAACAAAAACTACCAAAACTGACTGACTAGTTCTTTTCAACTCCGATTGTGGACTCTTCCAACATGAGGAGGAACAGCAAGGGCAGCTCGGATGACTGGCTTAAGTTTCTCAATACTCTCTATGAGTCCGGAGAACATTAACCGATACAGATTCACCATCCCAAACAAGATAGCCAGATCAACCATCTAGCGAGGAAGCTCCAATGGGGTAGATCTGGTTACTCATTTCTGTTGCTAAATTTCATATTTTATTTTTTCGATTTTTGAATAAATTGGAACTCCGATTTTGTCTGAATTTCCCGTTTCAGTAATGAAGGATGGCTGCGACGTTGCATGCCAGGATCAACAGGAGAAAGCTCAATAAGCTCAACTTGGTTAAGATCTGGTTCGGTTTTCCTCTTCGCCTTGTCTCATTAATTTCCCATTTACACCAGGGATTAACCAAATTCAAGATCTACTCAAGACCTCATTTCTGTACATCTCCAAACAAAAATCTGTCGAATGTAACAATCAAGGTGGGAAAAAAAATCGGGCTTTATAAAAAATAAAAAAAAGGACAAAATTAGAGACTTCTGAAAACAAGTATGTAAAAGACGAAGAATAGTTGCAGAGATGAAGAATCTACTTACTTAAGAGGTCGTCTTCAACAATCCCCAGGCCACAGACGAGGTTCCTTCGGCTATCTCGTTTCTCTTCCTCTACTCTATCTGAGATTGTCTTCAACTATGGTTTGTGGTAAGCAGAGCAGGTTGAAGATGATCGCCTGTACTTTTTTTTCCTTCTCTGGACAGTGGGGGTGGGGGCAAGTAGTATGTATATTTATCACAGTTATGAGATAAAAGTGGAGTTGAAAAGACACATAATCAAGATGGTAAAGGGTAAACTAGTTAAATTCTCAGTTCTCTTTACCAAAAGAAAAAAAGTTCTCACCTCTTAAGCTTAGTACTCCACTAGGCCAAATTCTTTTTGTGAACTTTTTGATTTTGTGAACTTTCAAAAAGGGAAGACATGCCAGATTCACCTTGAGTCTCTGACAAAACTCCACTGGTATGGTTGATATCAAACCATTTTTCAAGAATATCCTTCCCAGGAATACCGTTAAGGACAAGCCTTCAAAAGAAAAACTTAAATTTAGAATTAATTTTGAGTTTTGAAAAAAAAATATCACCATTGTAAGCAAGGAGATGAGCATATATATACCTGTGAGTGATACCAATTGAATTATCGGTATCAGTAGAACTAACGTATCTTGCAGCTAATTTGGTAGTTAGTTCCCCTAACTTTGAAATGGGGCACCACCATTCTCATTATCATCAGTGGAGAATTTTCAAGATCTTATTAACAATTGGAATTGGGAATGAAGAAGATATAAGACAAATATTCCAAGAGTTGTTGAGAAAAAATCACTTACCCACATGTGGGGAATGCGTTGAATGCATTGAACGCATTGGAGAGGATGGATCGATTTGGGTTTTTGCAGATCTAGACCCATGATGCCCTCAGCTTTCTCTCACCTCATCTTGGTCGTCTACATCAGTAGGGACACATGTCACTAGATTAGGGGAGAATTGTACTTGATTGCACCTTGAGGGAATTGGAGAGGATCTGAATCCATAAGTAGTATGTATTGAAAAGAAGAAAAAATATAAAGATTTTATAGTAAAAAGTGGCAATCCTATAATCCCTTATCAGACGTGCCTAAATGAAAGACAGGGTCCCACTTCAGGTTCTTACATTTATCCCACTTTTTTTTTTTTCCCATCATATATCTATGCCAAATGAGACAACATTACATTAGATTTTTAAAATCAAAAGTGGGTGATAGGTTTATACTTTATAACATGTTATGTATAAGGTTCATTAAATTAAAAATGTGAACGGTGTGTGCATGTAACATTATAATATGTTTATATTTATAATGTATTGTATTATAACATATTTATATATTATAATATATGTGCAACTAACGAAGTAAAAGCTATATATATATATATATAACATTACGCTTGGGAAAGTAATCCCTGTCGCCACCTTCAAGTTAGGGATTCTAAACCTTCTTGCTAAGAGATGACATCTGATCTTTCCCAGTAAATAAGGCTATGAAAAGCAAGGCCAAAGACTATAGACTGTGAGAAGGATTTGCTGCGATAGACATATTTAACCGGATGTCGAACTCCTAAATCAAGAAAGGGGCGCATCGGTAAAGACATTACAATTAGCTGTTCAGGACAAGTGGCATCAGTTATTTGCCTTAGGGCAATTAGCTCGGGAAAGCAAGAAACCCCCTAGATCATATTGTGCACGTAATATTATAATATATTTATATTTATAATGTATTGTATTATAACCTATTTATATGTTATAATATATGTACAACTAACAAAGCAAAAGCTATACATGTATATATATGTTAAACATATTATACAAACAGGCTTAAATTCAGGGTTGGGTTGGGTTGGGTTGGGTTGGGCCTAGGCCTGATCTAACCCTAATCTGCCCTCAAGGTTAGAAAACCTAGTCCATACCTTGTTCGGGCTCAAGTAGGGGTGTCAACTCTGAGCTCGTTCCGGTAGGCCTAGTCGAGCCTGACACGTTTACGGTCCGAAAGGCTCTCACGGACAAGTAGTTAGCCTGTTGGGCGCGCTACACATTTGTATGCCTAGCTTAACCTATTCATTGTAGCCCAACCCCCTTTAATACTACATAAAATTTCTATTATGCCACTGTTAGTAAGAAATTAATTAAGTTTTCTTACCCTTTGCTTTGTAATAGGATTTGGGTTAATTAAGTTTAATTTTATAATTTATAATGGTCATAGTCTTTTTTTTTTTTTTTTGAACAACTAGAATCTCATTTCATTTCTATTATTGGGTCTTCAATCTACTTACGAAAAAAATTTTAGGTAGACACGTTTAAAGCCTGTTTAGAGCACGTTTAGATTTAAATGGGTCTGTAGTTCGGTTAAGGCTTGTTTAAGGTAGTCCGATTAAAACCCGATATTGATCAGCCTAATTATAAATTGTACCATGCCCCCCAAAGCTACGCCCGTTTACGATGCAAGGTTTCCAACTGATCAAGCCCGAGTAGGCCCGATTGAGATCGGTTACTCTAGCCTGATCGGTTGACACTCCTAGGCTCATGGTGGGTTAGTGTGAGTTCGGGTTGTCAGAGCCAAATTTGCACCCCAAGTCTATGTGGTAACATTTGGAAAAAAATCATTTCAGGTGTTTTTTCAACAAAAATGGAACAAAATTTGTATACGGTTCGTTTATTCCTAAAAAAATGAACCGAAACTTTTTATTTAGTAAAAATGAACCGGACTAGGTAAAGAGTTTTTCACCCCATTTGGAAAATAAAAGTGTGATTTTACCAAAAAAAAAAGTGAGAAAGGATAAAAGAAATATTTATATATTTTTGTACTTAAAATTCAAATTTTAAATTTCGAACGTTAATAAGATCCTACCGAAATGGAACATTAAAAAAGAGAATTCTTTTTCTGTAAAATATATTTCACTTTTGAAGGAAATGTTTGCATTTTTCCTTGCAGACAAAACAGAGCCTCGAGAGATCTGGCCGACAACCAGAGTGGAAGATCTGAAATAAGCATTTCCCATTTTTATTTATTTTTTTAACAAAAGAACTCTTGGACCTATAACTAATCAATTTCGAACCCAATGACATCAAACAGCTGTTATGAGAACTGAAGAGATAAAAAACAGCTCAGATATCAATGGTTGGCGTTTGAATGTGGCCTATGATCAGTTGGCACCACTCCCTGTATCCAGTTTTTTTTTTCTTTGGTAACTCCCTGTATCCAGTTCACACCCAACAGCTCGCTACAAGGTCAAAATCCAGTCCTGGATCTTATCAATTCTTTTGGACTTATGGGTATCGATTAACGATGGGACCATTTCATTGCTGGAATTTTTTTCCTTTTCAATTTTTTGTAGGTATATTATACTGCTTTAATTTTAGTTGATTTGAACCCATGAACCATACATTCCAAAAGCTAGGGACCTTTGTGTAATTTACCCTTGCTTAATTACTGAGATAAACAGACTGGAGATACGTTGTTAAGGAAACTAAAGCAGTAAATGGTATGGACTTTTTGTTAAAAAAAATGTTTGGTATGGATTTCTTTAAATAAAAAAAAAACTTCAATTACCAATAAAGTCAATGCATGATATGAAGAATAACACGATGGAGAATAACAGAGGATTTGGATCTTATGGACTTTGAGCTGAGCTCATGAAATTTGACACGAATGATGATATTATATAGCAAAGCAAAAGTTACAAAAAGGTTGAAGAAACCAATGCAATTTATCTAAATCCGCATATACTAAATTTCCTACAGCATAGCATGAAAAAAAAAAAAAAAAAAAAAAAGGGACCTGACAAATTCTAATGTTAGAAACAATGTCACTTGTGTCATGTTTGGAGCAATAGGAGGAAGATTGTATTAGAAATAATGTCATGTCATGTTTGGAGCTGATGAGGCCAAATATGTCCTCATCCTTAACACGGCTGAAGCATGTATGAGGATCTGCTACCTCGGCCTCTCCTCAGGCTGACCTGCCACTTCGATCTCTCCACAGACCGATCTGTCACCTTGGTCTGTCCATGGGCCGACCTGCCACCTCGGTCCCTCCATAGGTTGACCTGCCACCTTGGTCTGTCCACAGGCCAACCTACCACCTTGGTCTCTCCTCAAGCCAACCTGCCACATCGTCTCTCCTCAGGGCGACCTGCTACATCTGCTCGGCACAATCAAATAAGGTGCCCAAAAACATACACACACCCACTCTTACATTCAAGGGACGTGATTCCTGATTATAGGGGCAGGAGCCAATCCACTCACATCGCCAAGGTGTCCACACCTCTCACGACTTGTGCCTTTAGGATAAGAGAGGAATATTCTCGGAGTACGCCCTAGAATCCAAAATATTCCCAGAATTGTAGAGCCAGTCTCCTTAAGAACTCCACGATTAGCAGGACTCTCCACAAACGTTCTTCTTTCTCCCTCCATCAGCAGCTTGTAAATACCAAAGTAAGCCTCCATCAGGGGGGATCGATCACTTCTTTACTGAAAACTCTCGAGTATCTGCTGTGGAAAGATTTGACTTAGGCATCAGAGAGTCACCCGTCAGGTCAGCCCAGCTCTCCCTTGTCTTCTCTTCTGTGCAGATTGACTGTAGCAGGAGTTGAGAAGAAAATCGACTAGTCAATTTTTACCACATCAGGAGCAATAGGAGAAAGATTATGGGAAATCTTGAGTACTTTGTCTCTCTAAATAATGAAATATTTGGATGGCATTGACTCCTCTTTTAGGATATGGTTCTCCTCCTTAGCGTTTATCGGCCGTTGCCCAGGTCGGCCCATAGTTACCTGGGTGAGCGCCACTTGATGAGATAATTATCCAACATTTTGAAAAAGGTATGAAAAAAGAGACGCTAATAACCATTGAATCATCACCCGGACATGTGGCACTTATCCAAGTAACTATGGGTAAGATCTGGGTGACGACACTCATAAGAGAAGCCCAATCCCCTCTTTTATCCTCATATGTAAAGTTTTAGATTTTTTTGGGCAAAAAGTTTAAGATCAAATGATGGAGACGAAAGATGAAATTCCGCATGGGTGACTCTTCGGTGAATGACCGAGTCAATAAATGCGACTATCAAGATCGGGACATGTCGAAATTGATCTGGTGACGATCCCGGAGCTTGTGAAGCAAATGGTAAATGCCAGTGTGGACGCAAAAACCACTTCATTTATGGATCGACTCCCTCTTTAATGTTTGTTATTATTATTTTTTAATTATCATAATTCATATGTTTAATTAGTTACAACCGACATGACCCTATGAAAACCCTATCCAATGCTGCTGTGAGTGTATTGAATGTAACCCCACTTACACAAGTAATCATTTCTTACATGTTCGATGTTGCCCAAACAAGCGAGCTGTAGGATGTGAGGACCTCTCTCAACTCACAAGTGCAAAGACCCCATCCCGAATGGTAGACTGGCTATCTTAGTGGCTCAGTGAAACTATCCCATTAGCCGGTTGCCGATACTCTTCCGCCGTTTCTTGGTGTGATTTTTCTCCTTCTTGTTAGTAGATCTTCTTCTCCCTCCAACACACCCTCTTTTCTCCACTTCCATTCACCTTTCCTAGGTTGTCACCTCATCCTTTTCCATTTCTAGTCACATTTTTCCTACCCAGAATCCCAACCAGCAACCCGTCTCGCCTTCCCTATAATGAACAACACCTCCCTACCTCTCCCGGCACCGCCTGATAGACTACCACCCCTCCTAGCATCACCAACTATCATACCACCATTGGATACTCCATCACCTGAACCCCTCACAGGGATAGACGACAATGTTTTTGTCGTCGATGATGCCACGGAAGACTGCCTATCCCAATCCTGGACCACCACCCTCATCGGCCAAATAATGGAAGGGAAATGCTATCGGCCCCAGGCAGTAACAGTTGCTTTAATCAGTGCTTGGAACACTAAGGAAAGAGTCGAGGCATGCCCGTACATCGAGAGAACCTATCTGTTCCACTTACGCCATGAACCAGACTTACTTAACGTCCTTGCCGAGGGCCCTTGGACGGTTGTAGGTAACCTGATAGTCTTGGAGTGATGGAATGAACCCAGAGTTTGGCAGTTCAACCTTGTGGAGTTTTGGATCCAACTACATGATGTTCCACTGGAGCTAATGGATCTTAAGCTAGCCCTTCAACTTACTTCAAAAGTAGGCCAGCCGAGTAAAGCCATGATGATAGACAATAACCAATTTGGCGAGAGAATTAGATTTTTGCGGGTTCGAATTGCCATCGACATCCGCAGTCCGCTACGAATGTCATCTCGCTTCAACGTCGTAATGGCTCAAAATCCATCATCAAAGTGAAGTATGAACACCTCCCAACCTTTTGCAACTTTTGTGGGAAACTCGGACATGAGGATAATAGATGTGTTGCCATGTTTGATGAGGAGCAACGGCACCGCAGCGATCATGATTGCCCAATGGGGAAGAAGTGCACACAGTTCCCTCTGAATCGTTTAGGACCAGTGTTACGTGGGGTAGCCCCATCACCGCGTTTGTGCGAGAAGGCTACAGTCATGGCCATTGAAGACATCCAGCAAACCCAAACTACTGCAACTTCCGACGAAAGTTCTTCCACCGCCGATAGAAGGGACAACCATCATCCAGGTTACTCCAGTATGGAGAATACACCAGTACAGGCGTGCCCATCTGTGACCCCTCTGTCATGCCAGGTACACAGGGCCAGGCGCTCCTCTACCCTCTCTCACATTCCTCCCCTATGATTGGCAATATTCCAGAAAATCATTACATAACATCAAATTCCCAACCTGTGCGTAACGATCTTGCCAATTCAGCTTCACACATCCCATATTTGGCCCTGCCTCCTTACATAAACCACATTTACCACCATCCATCCATCCATAATCAATTCCAACCCCATGCCACACCAACACCCTTGGCATATCTTCAGGCCCACCAATCCCAAGCCCATGCCACAACCACGACTTTGGCATATCTTCAGGCCCACCTTAGTCAAAGGCCAGATCTCACCAATGCCCTCCTCACCCTCCTCACCCTCCTCCCACAACTATCGGCCTGCTCTATTTCCGACCCAAATCAAAGCCTGAACCAAAACATTTTCACCGCACTACCACAACCAGCCCTCCAACCTCCAGCTTATATGACAGGGTCACTTCAACCCAACATACTTCCAGTATACTCTATCCTTCCTCATGAAATCTCAACCACACATCAGCCTCCCCCACCTATTGACCCAACCCCAAATCATAACCTTCAAACCCAAATTTTCCCTACTCCCAAGTTATCCCTCCCTAAGACCATCCTTCATCCACCCCTTGTTACAAGTGGAACTAGAACCAAAATTAAAGGGCTCGGAAGACAAAACCTGAATCAGAAGCAGATATGGAATCAGATTCTACAACTCTTGAACCAAAGCATTTTTTTAATGCATGGCCCTGTGGCGGATGGGGTTATCAGCCCCATGGGACATTATGAAAATTTTGAGTTCGAATTGTCAAGGGCTGGGGAGTCCCTTGACGATTCAATCCTTACGGAATCTCTCCAACAACGATAAGCCAGACAAAATTTTTCTCATGGAAACTCGCTGCAACCGCACCAAGCTCAATCATATTTGCAAGAATCTTAAATGGGCCTCTTCCTATGTAGTTGACCCTGTAGGCACCGCTGGAGGCTTAGCCATCATGTGGCATTCTAATGTTCAAATAAATGTTCTGTTTTCTAACAATAGATTGGTAGATTGTTCTGTTGTTATTAAGCAGGAGGATCCCTTCTTTCTCACTTGCGTGTATGGGAACCCAATTCGGTCAAATAGGGTTGTAGTATGGGAAAAGCTAATTCAGTTAGGGGCCTCTCGTGATACAAATTGGATTTGCTTTGGCGATTTTAACTCTTACCTAGGATGGCATGAAAAAATAGGTGGAAATACGAAGATCTCACATGACTCAAAGAATTTTCAAGATATGGTTAATAGTTGTAGATTACTTGATTTGGGTGCTAAAGGTCCAAAATTTACATGGAGCAATCGTAGAATGGGCCAATCAAATATTAGAATCAGATTGGATCATGCCCTCTCCAATCAAGCATGGCGGCGTAATTTTGCGGATGCCGTTGTCTTTGTGCGCCTCGCTCTCGGCTTGGACCACAATCCTATTCTAATCGACTCTTTGGGTGGAAAGATGAAAGGAGTGAAACCATTTCGTTTCGAAGCTATGTGGTTCCGCCACCCCCAATGTAGAAGCACAACAACTAAAGCTTGGACTGCTCCCTATCATGGTTCTGCAGCAACCATATTACAACAGAAGATGGAAAGCAACCAAAAAGTCTTTAAAAATTGGAACCATGAGGTCTTCGGCCATGTTCAATCCAAGATAAAAAATTTGAAAATTGAACTGGAGCATCTCCAAGGCCTTGCTCAATCTGATTTCTCCCAAGCTAAAGTTAATGAAGTTTCAAATCTTTTGGCGGAAGAACTAGCTAGAAAGGAAGAGCTTTGGAAACAGAAGGCTCGAGTTGAGTGGTTGGTTAATGGAGACCTCAACACTAGTTTCTTTTATGCGTCCATGTTGCAACGTCGCCACTCCTATAAAATCCTCAAACTCAAGCATGCCACCAGAGAATGGACCACATCAGATTCAGAGGTATATCATTTGACTATGGATCATTTTAATGAAATATTCACTTATGAACCTATTGACCATGATGCTCTTCACCAAGTGCTTAGTTCTGTTAACGCAGTGGTTACAGAAGAAATTAATAATCTCTTATGTCTTGAACCAACTATAGAGGATGTGAGGAAAGCCCTCTTTGCCATGGGCTCCTTGAAGTCACCAGGCTTTTTCCAAAGGTTCTGAGAGCTTATTAATATTGACCTACATAACTTTGCCTCTGAATTTTTTAGAACAAGTCATATGGCCAAGGAGCTTAATGGTGCCATGATTTTTTAAAACAGGTCATATGCCCATGGAACTTTTTAGACAAAAGTTATTGCAGATCGTCTTCATGGAGCTCATAATCAGATCAATTCACCTAATCAGTCGGCCTTCATCCCATCAAGACTTATCTCGGACAATATCTTTATGGCACACAAAATGTTTCACTACATCAAAAAGAAGACCAAGGGCCAAAAGAAATATCTTGCTTTCAAGCTTGATATGAAGAAAGCCTATCACCATCTCGAGTGGACATTTATTGAAAGTATGCTCCTTCGGCTAGGCTTTCACTCCCGTTGGGTTTCTTTAGTGATGGCATGTATCAAAACTATCAATTGCAATATTTTTATCAATGGGGCTGTTTGTGGTTCTATTAATCCATCTCGTGGGATACGACAAGGAGATCCTTTATCCCCCGCTATCTTCATATTATGTGCACAAGCCTTAACCTTTGTCATCTTGCAAGCAGAAGATCTTCACATCGTTAGAGGCATCAAGGTCCATAATTGAGCACTTCCTATTTCACACTTAATATTTGCAGATGATTGTCTTCTCTTTTCAGAAATGAAATTGCAAGAGGTGTGTAACATCAAGGCTTATTTGGATCTATATTGTCGTGCAAGTGGGCAATGCATTAACTAGAAAAAATCGAGCTTGACATTTAGCCATAATACTTCAAGCAAGTTTAAGAGGTGGTTCTCTAGAGTTCTTAAAGTGCCATGAAGTGAAGGACCCTCCAAATATCTTGGTCTACCAACATAGTTTGGAACATCCAAAGCCCAAGCATTCAAGGAAATCAACGATAGAGTCTCCAATAAATTTCAAAGTTGGAAACTTTATATTCTCTCACATGCAGGTTGTGAAGTGATGCTCAAAGCAATTGCCTTTGCCATGCCCAACTATGCAAGCTCACATTTTAAACTTCCTAAGGCAATCCACAACAATTTCACGAAGATGACAACAAACTTCTTTTGGGGCAAATATGAAAATGAACCCAATATGCATTGGATCTCATGGGCTAGGCTTTATCATTCAAAAGAAAAAGGGGGATTGGGATTTAGAGACTCGGCCCTTCATAACTCTACCCTTCTCTCCAAATTGGCTTGGTGCTTATGGAGTCAATCGGAATCAATGTGAGCCCGTTTCATGAAGAGTATATATTTCCCATACTCCAATTTCTTGGATGCTCCTTTGGGTCACCAACCGTCATGGGCTTGGCGTAGTGTTATTGAAGGGAGAAAAGTTTTATTGGATGGGCTCATTTGGAGGGTGGAAAGTGGAGAATCCATCAGCATATGGGATGACAAATGGGTTTCCAATTTAAAAGGCTATAAAATCCAATCACCAAAACCTAAAGGCTGTTCTCTCTCTAAAGTGGCAGAGCTGATCGATAAAGAAAATAGGATGTGGAAGTGGGACCTCATCTATTCAATCTTTCATCCCTTAGATGCTCAAGAAATTCTGAAAAATCCAATTTAGTCTCTTCCCAAGAAATGACTTTCAGATATGTGGTGCAGCGAAGAACGGAGTCTTTTTGGTGAAATCTGCATATCATATGCTATCAAACCAATCTTTTGAGAACATTCCTGCAAGAGCTTCCACTTCCAATCAGTCACACTGGAGGCATGTTCCTGAGGAGGTTTGGAAGTGCATTTGGACATGCCAAACTCTCCCAAAAATCATAAATTTCTTGTGGAGGGTGTGTGGCCAAGGCTTGGCCTCGGGAGACGCTCTCACTCACTGTAAAGTTCCAATTGATCCTTCGTGCTAGTGTTGTGGCGCTTCCACATAATCTATTGATCATATTCTTCTCAGTTGTCCTTTTGCCCGTGCCGTTTGGTTTGGAAGCTCGCTTTCATATGTTGTCCCGCAATCGGAGGAGCCCATCTTTTATCGATGGATTAAAGGTTAGGATGCTTTTAATACGGGTAGCAAACCTAGTAACAAGGAAGCTATGAGTTTGGCATCTTTTGTAGCTTGATTCATTTGGATCGCTCGTAAAGATTTCATTTTCAATTGGCGGAACTGGAGGCCTATTGAAGTTGCATTTGCAGCTCAAAATGCCCATACATAATTTAATCAAGCTGCCAAGTCAAAAAGTCCATCCAATTCATCAAGTACCTCGACCACTGCCTACAATATTCAAGCTACTCCTTGGAGTCCTCCCACTTTAGGCACGTTTAAAGTTAATTGTGATGCTTCAAAGCATCCAAACTCTCAAAAAGGTGGTCTTGGCTTCTTGGTTCGTGATTACCAGGGCATATGTTGGTTAGCAGTCTCCAAACCCGCACAATTTGGGACCATTCTTATTGGGGAAAATATGTCGGTTCGTAGTGCTCTCCTTCACTGTATTGGAGAATGCTATGACAAGGTTAAGGTGGAGACCGATAACATAGAGCTTGCTATTCTCATTAAAGAAACCACCAAATCAGCTCCTATAGAAGTTGCTCCTATTATCCAGGATATACATCACCTTATTACCTACTTTTTGGAATGTAATGTTTCACATATATGTAGAGAGACTAACAGTATTGCTGACTCTTTAGCTAGGAGGGTTCTATCGTTTACGTGTCTGACAGTTTGGTCCACTTCCACTCCTTGGCTCCAAGAACCATGTAATCTGAAGTCTCAGCTATGCCTTCCTTATCTCAATGAATTCATCTTTCACCAAAAAACACACAAGAATGGTCGACTGGCTCCAGTCCTTCGACTCAAAGCTACTGTTTCAGGTATGGATTTTTTTTTTTAATTTTAAGCTATGTTTAGAAGTAAATAAAAAAAAAAAATTCTGAATTTAACGAAAGTGAAAGTGATACAGGCTGGCACCCCATTCGCGTGGAGACTTCTGGTAAGAGTTTATGACGTGTCCTCCAACGGGCCAATATTCAATTCGATACTATTACACAATACCGATCCGCATACCATGCGCGTGGAGACTTCCGGTGATAGTTGATGACGTGTCCTCCAACATACTTTATATGTTGCAGAGGCTTAGGCACTGTTATCTTTTCGCCTTCCTCCCAAAAGATAGAAACCTTTTTCTGCGGATACATTTCATTTGCTTAAAAAAAAAACACACACACACTGTAGTGGGGGGACGGAGTTGATCCTGTCTGACCGACTATTGGTCGTATCTTTGGGGGAGTAGTTGTCCAAACCTCTGTTAGTTAAAACGGGAACGGCAAAAAAACATTGTTCGGTACGGACATGTTTTAAACGGATCAAAACGTGAACGGGACGGTCAAAAATACGGTCAAATACGAAAAAAAACGGGAAAAAAATAAAAAACGGACGGTACGTGTTTTAAACGTTTATATTTAAATAATACGGTGTAAAAAAAAGGGCAATATATAGACATAAATTGACATAATAATTCTCTAAATACCTGGATAACAATCAAAATAAATATAGATAATATCCATATTTCAATTCAAATTCTAAACCTATTATGTCATGAAATAACATCAAAAATATATCCATCCAAAGATTAATATAAGATCCAAAATACACCATTCAAATATCCAAAATACATCATTTAAATATCCAAAATCATCATCCAAACTACATAATCCAAAATGTATCATCCAAATTACATCATCCCATTTCATTAAAAAAAAAGCACAAGTGTATCATAATATAGAATTAGGTTGATCATGAATAGGTTCAACATATGTCTCTTCAAGTCTCTCTGTCTCCAACTCAATGTTTACATCAGGCAAATCACCAAGTTTCTCTAGGTCAATAGGTTTTGTATCCTGAATTGCTCGGCTTTCATACTTCTCCTTCATCAAAGAATTCATTCTAATGTATACCAAATCTTCTAACATTTCTGGAGTTAACCTGTTCCTCTTCTTTGTTTGTGCAGCGTCCCAAGCACTCCAATTCCTCTCGCAAGGAGAGAAACTACAAGGTTGGCTTAAGATTCTACAAGCAACCTTCTGAACCACAGGAAGACAACCACCCATATATTCCCACCAAATCCTTACAAATTAACACAAGTAAACACATATCAAATTAACACAAGTAAACACATATAAGGATGATATACAAATAGAAATATAAACTTAATTAACTAACAGACTTACTTGGATGGTTAGTTTTCATTAAAGACTTTCCTGTGATATTGAACAAATTTGGGTTCCTCATTCGATATTCAACCATTTCTGCAGTGAATTGCTCATGATCTTCTTGAGGAACCATGGTTGCCACAATACATTCTTGAGTCTGCACAACTGTATTTGTCTCAATAAAAAGTCCACCATCAAACAAATTATTAGGATTTAAAGCTGCAGCAAGCACATGAACAGGATGAATTATATTCTTTTCCACCCTTGTATCAAACAAATCCAATATGGTAAAGTACTTTACTCCATCACTCTCCTTTAACTTCCTCAATTTTTCTTTTGCCCTAACAGTTGCTTCATACAAGTAACATGCAGTGGAACCATCTGAATCAACAAGGTGAAGAATCCTAATGAGAGGATCCATAAAAGCAATAACCTCCTTTGCCTGTTCCCAGAATATATCAGATTGAATTATCCTGACAGTCTTTAATGCTATTTCAACTCTATTGCAATGGAAGCCTCTCCATTCAGATGATGCAACCAATAGCCTTAACTCATTCTCAACTACAATAAGAGATTGGAGCATTAAAAAATTAGTAGCAAACCTTGTCTTGCAAGGCTGCTTAATCTCTTTGGCATTTGTGAATTCCCTCATTAAGGCTATAATAGCTGTGTGCCTGTGCATATAATCCACTACATGTTTACCATCATCAATAATTTCCCTCACCCATCTAACATGCTTATGGATATCCTTTAAAAGCAAATTAATCCCATGTGCAGCACAATTTGTCCGATACATGTGAGACCATTTTCCAATCAACATATCACCACAACAATTATAGTTAGCACCATTATCTGAAACAAATTGCACAACATGTTGTGGTCCAAGCATTTCAATAACATTAGATATTTCTCTAAAAAGATATCCAGCAGTAATACTATTTGAACCACAATCAATACACTTCAGGAATACAGCCCCACCAGGAGAATAAGCTATCACATTGACCCAAGACCTCTTCTTTAGGTCAGTCCAAGAATCAGACATTATTGTGCAACCTGTGTCACCCCATGTTGACTTTATGTTGCTCACATATTCCATGATCTCTACCTTAGCTTCAGGAATCAAACGGGTACGAAGAGTAGAGTAACTAGGAATAACAAAACCCTGACCATAGGCACAAGCACCTTTCATCATTTGAATAAAAGATTCTGTCTGAATAACATTGAAAGAAATGTTATTCTTAACAAAAAATTCTCCTATCATCTTTTCTAATGACTTCTTGTCTTGTTTAGCAGCCAACTCTACCATTGTGGTTTGATGAATGCTCTTACCAAGAGAACTTGTGGAGCCAATTCCACTTTCTAAGGTCTCATTCGTCCTTTTCTTTTTAGATGCACTCAAATTCATTTCTGCACTGGCTTCAGCTTGAACATGATCAGGGACTTTTGTACAAATTTGAACATCATGGCCAGTCAAGCAAGCCAAATGAGCTTTCACTCGAGTAACTCTACCAGAGTAGTCAAGTTCACAATAATTGCATTTAAAACGGCTTGGCCCAAGTTGTTGTACATGTTCCCAAAACTTATCCTTTTTTCTAACCTTTTTTCAGTAATATCAAGTACCTACATAATATGCAATCAAATATTTATTCAAATTTAATATATATGATGAGTACATATGAGAATTGAGAATAAAGAATTAACGATTAACAATCAAATATTCATTCATATTTTAACAAAGTATACTAAATTGTGGAACAAAGTGATTCTAATTTACCAAATAATTTCTGCAACTGAACAGAGAGAAACCTTTTCTCCTATATAACCCAGAAAAAAAATAAAAAGAAGATGCTAAATCACAAGGGGCTGGAAGCTATGTATGGTCTATTGGATCCGTATAAAAAAACAAGGGTTAATGAGAATCAACCCAATGATGCAGCAGATGCCAGTTTGTGAACTAGCTTCTTGAAATTTCTGCAAGATCCTTCTTGATCCAAACAGCCACATGTTGCACCTTAAAAAAAAAAAGCAATCGTGAAGGTGAAATCAAAGTCTGGAATCTGGATATATCTACCTATAAACCGACAACCAAGTAGGGTTGATCTTATAGATTTTTAGAATTGTTGCTAACTAAAGGTGAATATTGTGGAAAACCTGATAGAAGGATTCCGAATAATTCCCTTTCATGTGTAGTATGTTAAACAAGAGCTTGGAGTGCATTGCATGAATAAGCTTGTGGTGAAGAACATAAGAATTTTCTGATCCAGTGAAACGAATATGTAAAATTATCATGTCTTGCCCAAATGTAGAGCTAGAAACCAGCCTCAATGAGAGCGGAGTAAGAGTATCACCAGATTTAGTGGAGTATGTCCTCAAGAGAGTTGAAAATGCTGGTATTCATTTCAGACCTATAGGTTCTTTGAATGGGCCGGGAAGCAACGGAATTACACTCACAGTGTCAGAGCTTGCCACAGAGTTGTTAGAGACATGAGTTGTAGTGGTTGTTGGCCAACTTCTTTTATATACAGCGTCTTGGTTCATACTTATGGGATAGAGAACCGGATTGGAGATGCAGTAGACACATTTCTGGAGATGGAGAGGAATGGAGTAAAGGCTGATGTTGCTGTGTATAATGCTTTAATTGGTGCTTTCTGTAAAGTAAATAGGTTCAAGAATGCCTACAGGGTTTTGGATGAGATGGACCAGAAGGGAATACCACCAAATTCAAGAACCTGCAATATCCTTTTAAACAGCTTGATAAGCTCTGGTCAGACAGATGTGGCATATAGGGTATTATATCTATGTATGGCTCATTTAACTAGATCACAAAATATAAAGAAATCAAAAAGGAAAAAAATCAAAAACCTCTTTCTGCAACAATAGAAACAGGGGTGAAGTCGAATCCGGTGTTTGACCGTAGTCCGTAGTCCTTAGTCGTCCGTCGTCAGTCGTCCGTCGTCCGTCGTCCGTCGTCCGTCATCCGTAGTCCGTAGTCCGTAGTCCGTCGCCGGTCGTCCTTGGTCCGTCGTCCGTGGTCGGTCGTAGTGAGGTGAAGTCGAGCTGCTCGAGTCCAGTACTCCAGAGTCCAGTCGTTCAGTCGTCCGTCGCCCGCCGTAGTTAGGTGAAGTCGAGCTCGAGTCCAGTACCCCAGTAGTTCAGTCGTCGTCGTCGTCGTCGTCGTCCAGTCTCCAGTCTTCCGTCGTCGTCGTTGTCCAATCGTCCAGTTCTCACAAGTGTTTCCACTGGCCGCCGCCGTCGTCGTCGTGGATCGTAGAGACGAAGACAACTCCAGCAGCACCGTGTTCATGAGAAACCGATGACAACTCTTTGATGACCAGTCGTCAGTCGTCCGTCGGTGGGAGAGAAGAAGAGAGGAAGTGAGAGTTAGGGTTGAAGTTTTAATTGAAATGAGGGATTTTGATTTGGGAATGGGCGAAATCGAACGGCCGAGAGTGAAATTTTAATTATTTTTTAATATCCATTTTTTTTATAGTAAAAAAACGGATACGCGTTTGAAACGCGTTTTAAACTTTTAATATGCCCGTTCCCATTTTTTACCGGATTTCTGTGAACAGTTCGGCAAACGGCGTTTAAAACGTCAAAAAAACAGTACGGCGTTTAAAACGCGTTTAAAACACGAATTAACTAACTAGGGGTTGGACCGAAAAGTTATGGTCAAAACACTGACGACTGGTCAGTATGACAGCATTCTGTCAAAACAGAGTATGTCATATTGGAGGTCGACCGGTTGGAAGCCCCAGTCAATCGGACATGTCCGAGACCATAGGCGGTCGACCGTCTAAAAGTCCCGGTCGATCGATGACTGCCTGGAAGTGCCCCAACGGCTATATTTTGCCTCAACGGCTCTTGGCGGTCGACCGGCTACCGATGGTGGTCGATCGATAGACCCAGAATACGTCCGTTAGAGCTTGATTTCCTACCTAAAATGCTTCACTAAGCTCACCTATAAATACCTCTAATACTACTTATTAATTAACAATTAATCTCAACTTCAGAGAAGCATTATTTGAGCATTAGAAGTGAGAATTGGTCTACACCATTTCTTGAGTTCAAGTTCTTTATTTTACATTCAAGAGGAACTCAAGACGATCTACATCTTGGCATTTATATTACAAACATCAAGAAGATTTCAAAAGGTGCATTCATTGTATCATCATTGCATATTTCATTTGCACCACACCGGAGGTAATTCTCTTTTATTCCACTTCTCAATTTTCTATTTTACATTAAGTCTAGACTGTACTTAGGCTTGTGTAAGGACCCTCTCATCCTTAAGAGATTGTAAGGATCCTCTTATCCTTAAAAGAGTGTAAGGTGCCTCTCTACCTTAAAGGAGATTGTAAGGTGCATCTCTACCTGCAAAGGAGATTGTAAAGGTGTCTCTCTGCCTATAAAGGGGATTTGTCAGGATACTCTTATCCGTGAAAAAGATTGTAAAGGTTTTCTTCCCTACCTACTGTACTGAAAGGGAAAACTAGTGGAATACCTTACAAGAGGATTCTTGTAGGGAGTGGACTAGACTCAAATTGAGTTAAACCACTATAAATATTGTGTTGTGGGTGTTGTTATTTTATTTATTCAGCATCGCTTTTAACTTATAGTCACACTTGTGACCTATACATCGAAAAGAGTTAAATTCCACTAGTATAACCTATTCACCCCCCTCTAGGTTATTTCAATTGGTATCAGAGCGGAAGCTCAATTTATTTAAGACTATATCGTCTTAATAGTGAGTCAAAGACCATGACCACATTCCAAGGACCACCAGAAGGCATGAATGCCTCGAGACCCCCGTACTTTAATGGAGAAAACTTTTCTTTCTGGAAGTACAGATTCAAGAATTTTGTGTGCGGTCACAACATTCTTGTATGGCGAGCTATAGAGAATGGACCATACACTATCACCAAGATAGTTTATGGAAAGACAGTACCTAAGGATGAAGGAGAATGGATGGCTGAAGACATCACCCTCATCCAGTATAACTTCCGTGCCATTACGTTCCTTCAATATGCCCTCAATGAACAAGAGTTCAACCGAGTCATTGCATGTGACACGGCTAAAAAAATTTGGGATATGCTTCTTGTCACATAAGAAGGTACAGCAGAGGTAAAAGAAAGAAAGGTAGATCAACTTGTCTCTGATTACGAGTCATTCTCTATGAAAGAAAATGAGTCAATAACTTCTATGTTCACTAGATTTACTGATATTGTGAATAATCTTAAAGGTTTAGGCAAGACTTATACTAACGCTGAAAAAGTCAGAAAAATCTTAAGAGCCTTACCTGCAGCTTGGAGACCCAAGAAAACAGCAATAGAAGAAGCCAAAGATTTGACGAAAATCTCCTTGGACTACTTGCTTGGATCTCTCCAAACGCATGAAGTAGAGCTGAATGCCGACAAACCAAATTCTGAGAAAAGGAGAACCATAGTGCTAAAATCAACTCAACCTATCGAAGAAGTAAGTGATGATGAAGAAGATGAAGAAGATGAAGAATTCAACATGGAAAAGGAAATTTCACTCATCACGAGGAAATTCAACAAATTCCTCAAACAAAAAGGAAGATTCCAACACAAAAACAAATCCTACGGTGACAAATCCTATGGGGAAAAAGGTAAAACAAAAATTAAACCCAAGAAAATTCCTACTAAAGACATAGTTTGTTTTGAGTGCAGAAAGCCTGGACATTTCAGAACTGAATTGTAATATCCCGCTTCTTAAACCCGGTCTGATTTCGTGGTTGAACCGGTTTAACCATGCAGGAACCGAGCCAGAGGGAATTAGAGCGGGTTCCTTATGGGCTATGATGGCACGGGTGACCTTAAACACCGGCTGGCCCGACAAGTCCGAGCCAGTGCCAGAAGAGACGGGAGTGCCCAAACCGTGTACGTGCACCTACCATAAGGCTATGTACGGATAGAACAGGTATTATATCCGTATTTTAAGGTTATATACGTATGCTACATTGTATGCTTGGGGTAGGGTCCGAGCCGAGGTCCGAGCCCGGTCAAAATCCCAAGTTTTTACTCTTGGATGGGTATGTCAGGTGGGTGCACCCACCCACCTGAGTGACCCATCCATCACTATTCACTTAAGTAGGAATAGTATATAAAGCTTTATGACTTCTTTTCTTTCCATTTATTACCCTCGTACGTTTGGTGAGAAAAGTAAAGAAGAGAGAGAAAAAGAAAGGGAAGAAGAAAGGAAGAAGAAGAAAGGAAGGATTTCAGCGGCGCCGAAGCTCGATCTTGCCATTCCGGTGCCGGGAGAGTAATCTTCAACTCGAGATCTACAGTTGGAGGTAAGAAAAGCTGGGTTTTATAAACATTCGCCAAACCCACGCTTTAAACCCTTGATTCGAGTATGATTTCTTAAGATCTTGTAAACACCTCTTGAAATGATGGATCTAAGGTTTAATAGATGATTTATGTGTTGATCTTGAAGGATTTGAAGAGATATTGACAAGGTAGAAGGAGCATTGTGAGTTGGAAGTGATTTGGAGGGTTTGAAGTCATTTTTGAGCAAAGAAGGTAAGATGGTTCCCCTCACTCGAATCTAACTTAGATCTAAGCTAGAACCCTCCTATGGGACTTTAAAGGTGTGAGGATTGGGTTGAGAAAAGCCCTATTTGGGTCCCCAAGGAATGGGGGAAGTTGAGAAGAAACTGGAGTTTTCCCGCCAAAACCGGCGGGTAGGACCGGTGGGTAGACCACCCACCTGTGTCACCCACCTGAGAGGACCAGAGGGGTTCTGGCCAAACCGGCGGGTAGGACCGGCGGGTCCTACCGGCGGGTCCATACCCGCCGGTCCAAAACCGGCGGGTAGGACCGGTGGGTAGACCACCCACCTGAGACACCCACCCGAGTGGCCAGAATGTGATTTTTAGGTCCGATCGAGCCCAAATCGGACGTGGGACCTTCTTTCGGCGTTCTAAAAACGATTTTAACGTCGGATTTCATTAATTTTGATTCTAAAATGGTGAAGTACTAACCCCGCTCAATTTTGTTAGGTTCACCAAAGCCTTCCCGATTCGCTCCGGATCTCACCCGTACCGAGCGGGACTCCTTGTACGCTACAAGTAAGTGGAGAGAGGACGTGTGGCCTTGTTTCAAGGCATTTGTTTGGCATTCATATAACCATATCTAATCTAGTCATGTCATCATGAATGTGCTATATAGATTAGTCATTCCACTCATTGATGTGCATATATGCTATGTTTAATTTCAATTGCAAATTAAATGAGATGTTATATGTTGAATGTGGACATCATGTTGCATAAAGCATTGATAGATTAGATGCCGTGGTCGGCTTGGAAACGAATGCATTGGTGGCCCGTGGTATGGGACACGGTGGCACTATGCAGTCGTACTGCATATAGGAGCATGCGGTATTAGGATTCTCACCATCCCGTGCTACGACCCTTCCCAAAAGGGGTTGAGGTGTTGGGTTGCCATTTGGGGGGAAGCAGGGGTCGCGGTTGTCGGACACTGTGGCGGTTAGGCATTACGCCCGGCGAGTCGTGTAGGACAGCCGGCAACCCCGGTGGTATTTCAAGAGGGCCAATCGTACTGCTTTTAAATTACTGGAGTCAGCACTGTCATTTAATTTATTTACATTTCAGTTGAGAGCCGGTGGACGGCATTGTCTTTATTTTTCCGAGTACTCACGGTGGGCCTTCTCCAACAGCCCTATGGGCGTATCGCGGGAGGGAGTTCGCGGCTCGTACCCGGAGTATACGCGCACTGTGGCTGTAGTAGCACTAAAACCAAAGACTTAGTAATGTTGATTAGGTGTATGTGATTTAAAATGACTTGCATGGCATGTAGAGCATATGATGTGTTGTGATTGTGTGGACTGTTGTGGGTGGTCCACCTCTCTACTTACTGAGCTAGTGAGCTCATTCCACGTATACACCCCTTTTTAGATGATTTTGCAGGTCATGCATCTGAGGAGCATGGGGTGGGTCCCACAGTCGAGTTTCCTGAGGAGGACTGGTGGACCCTTGAGGAGTTTGAGCACGGCGTAGACTGCGCGTGTGAGAGCTGTGTTGCGGGGCAGCGGTTCTGAGGCCGAGCTGAGCTCCAGCCTTGATACCGATGCCGGGCTGTGTACTCTGATGTTTTTGATAATTTCCCGTATATATTTGATATTCAAACTTTATTCTTTTTGTGTATATATATCATGCCTTCGGGCCCA
The DNA here is from genome assembly GCF_013358625.1 of Macadamia integrifolia. Taxonomy (NCBI): domain Eukaryota; kingdom Viridiplantae; phylum Streptophyta; class Magnoliopsida; order Proteales; family Proteaceae; genus Macadamia; species Macadamia integrifolia. The sequence goes on along the minus strand of NC_056564.1, from coordinate 133,629 downwards.
AATGTATATAATTATGGTATCGCTATTTGGGTATCAGGTATATGGGAATTATTACAGGTAAAACTTAGTCTTCCGCTGATTTGATGAGTTGATGTTAGTGTGTGTATGCTGTGGTGGAATACAGTGTCTGATGATCCTGGCAGGTTTGGGTTAACCGGTGTTAACTCGGTCACCGCTCCGGTTCAGGGTGAACGGGGTGTGGCAAACGGTGGTATCAGAGCGCGATGCTCTGCTCCACTTACAGCATACCATTAGAATCTCGTAGACTCTATAATAGGAAAATGGGGATTGGGTAAAGATAAAAGCTTAAAGATTAAAAGTCAAAGAAAGAAAGTATAAAATGGAGTTATGTTATAAGTTGCATTCATGGCATGCGTGAGTGTAGATAAAAGGTAATTAGATTGGAACTATAACCTATAAAGTACTATTTCGACGAAATTTCGGCAGCATAACGGCGTAAAGTGGGATTTCCAAAAAATTTTACACAAAACCTGACAAACAACAGATAATAATATAACAAAGAGCACAAATAGAAAAGTCACATCACCACAAAACCACACAGGAACTCCACATATGAAAACATTATAATAGTCCAATATCCAAAGATATTTCATTCCATAAATGAAATTCAAGTTACATCGCAATTACAAGGAATGAGAATAAAGAAAGGTACAATGTCTACAAAAAAAGAGAAAAATGGATAAACAGCTGGGCGGGCAAGCTAAGCCTCACTGGGCGTCGTCATCGTCGTCGATGATCACCACATTCGCTGGAGGCCTGGAGTTAACATCGAAGCGGTGATCGTAATAATCGAACCTCGCGTTCACCACCTGTACCTCCCTCCTAAGCCGGCCATAATCTGCTGAGATGGCGGTGGCCCTGCTGTCCAAGTCCTGACCCAGCCTACGGAAGGAATCCTCCAAGGTGATCTGCCGGGAGGCAATCTCGTCCAACCGCCTCAGTATCTGGACCTGGCCGTCCTGCAAGGCCCGCATGGAGGCTGTCCTATCCTCATAATCATAGTCACCACTCCCAGGTGGTGGGGCTCCATATGGTGGGGCTGCAGCTCCGGAAGAACCAGGACCCGGACCTCTCGACTCCTGAGGCACCTCCTCAGGGATGCTGCCGCCCATCAGATCCGCCTCCTCGTCCTGAGGAACGTAGTCCTCGTCCTCCTCACTGGACTCCTCCTCCATGAGGACATCCTCTACAGGGGCAGCCCTCTTACCCCTTCCTCTCCGAGCTCCCGATCTCGGAGGTGAATCCATGAGGGTGTGGAGACCCATCTTCAAAAGGTTGCTACGATCGAACCTATCAGCCGGAGTCTTCCCCTCCTCTCCGCTCAAGTCCACCCCGAAGAACTCGAAGATCCTAGTGAGGATCCTGCCGTATGGGAATCCTCCGTCCTCTGGGTGAGAAGCATGGTGCTCCATCGCTCTGAGGATGATATAGGGAAGGCACAAGTGCTCCCTGCCTCCCTCTGCGGCTGTGAAAATACAAAATGCTATAAAAGCCGTCATGAAACCTACCTGGTTCCGATGACCTCCTCTGGGGAGCAGGTTGAACTGGATCAACCGGGCGAAGAGACGGACCTCAGGGAAGAAAGATGTCTCGGACCCCGGGCGACTGCTGCTGCCGCAGATGGTCTCGTAGATGAAGTCCGGTGTCTCTATGCTCATGAACGGTCCCTGAGGCCTACTCCTGGGGGGACTGTAGTATCGGTGTCCCGCCGCCGATATGCCCAAAATACTAGCCAGGGTGTCTACCGTCAGCTGGATATCCACTCCCTTCACCAGACTGCTGACAGTGAGTTCCCCGTACTGATACGACACCTCCAGGTTGCAATAAAACCGACGGACGAGCTGATCGTAGCACGGTCGGTCCACCTGAAGAATAATGTCCCAGCCCAATGCTGAGAACCTCTCCTGAAGCTGGGCCTTGTGGAAGTCCTCGACTACCACGGTCTTTTCCATCAACACTGGCCCCTTCAGGAAGATAGGCCATTTGGCTGCGGCCTCGGCACTAGTGAAGTGCTCCTCATCGTAGTCTGAAGGGTCAGTCTGAACAGGTGCAGGTCTCCCTGTGCGATGAGCTGAAGTGCTGGTCTCCGCACTTTTCCGCTTAGAAGCGGTGGTCTTGCGTCGAGCACCAGAGGAAGATGGTCCTCTGCCGGTGCGTGAAGACATCCTGACAATAAGTAAAGAAAGTTGGGTTAGTACAGTAAGAAAAGACAGCAACATTAAAGAAGGGGAAATTCAAAACCCAATTTCTGCAAAATGGGAACGGCAACGATCTAAGAAGGATAGAAAACTTATGACATGAAACATGGTGATGGCAATGCATGGAAACGTGCCAAAACAGTAAAATGACAGCAAAG
>NC_056564.1:120738-131232 GCF_013358625.1 Macadamia integrifolia | reverse complement strand
TTTTTTTTAAGAGAACTTGTATGATGTGTTTCTCAACATAAGAGATGATGAAGCAGAACACTGCAAGACAATGAAGGCATGCCAGACTCATGGGAATCTTCATTCACCTCACTCTTATCTTGACGATGAACAAGAGGATGATTTGGGTTGTGTTCTGCCTCAAGCAGATAGTGAAGGTATTGCAGATTGTATTAAAAAATCTATAACGTCTCCTCAAAGACAAGCAGATAAAATAGAAATTAGTTAAAATGGTAGTAAAGTTTGAAGGTATTGTAGATTGTATTAAAAAATCTGTAACGTCTCCTCAAAGACGAGCAGATTAAATAGAAATTAGTTAGAATGGTAGCAAACTTTTGTATGTAGATTGATATCGATTGAATGCATAAGTTGTTCGGTACAGGATTCTCTTCCATTTCTAGTTCATTTCTTTAATCCTTGTTCTTGGTAGTGTTTACCATGTAACTAGGACGGTACAGGATTCTCTTCCATTTCTAGTTCATTTCTTTAATCCCTGTTCTTGGTAGTGTTTACCATGTAACCAGGAGGTACTTGCCTGATTTTGAATTGGACAGTGACACATATTGGCTCATCTTCAAATAGGGTGTGACTGAAACTGCCTATTCCAGCAGTCTTGACTTACTCGAACTATACATTATGAAGTTTTCTGTTTGCCATTGAAGGCTAAATTCAGATTGGTTGTCTTCCTTCAAGTGGTTAGGCAGACTTCAGCTTTGGTTTTTCGCTCCAGTTTTGTTTGGATGGTGGTAGATGTGGTTACATGCCATGTTGTTTGATTTTGAATTGGACAGTAGAGAGACATTTATCGTGACGTTTACTTATTTCCCAAGTGACTATTGAAAATATGAGCAATTCAAAATTGAGGTCCAGCTAATGCAATCTCTCTGCCTTTCATTGCCCATCTGTTTGCATAGGAAAGCAAAAGGAGACATGTAATGGTAAACCTCGTGACTTAAGATCTTCAGACTATCCTTGGCGTGCGTACCACCCTTAGTTACTTTGTGAACATGTCAGTTATCACAGTATGAGTGACCAAAAAATTCAAGACCACCTGGACTACTTTCTCTCTCTTGGTCAAAGAAGGCAAGCGTAGGCTCAAGCGGTCTTGCTATGGCTTCCGTATCAGGAGGAGTGTATGCTGCTGATTGGTATATTTATGATTTCCAACCCGATGTGGGATGTTGATCTGCTGCTTCATGTATTTGGCTTTAAAGGAAGAACTTGAATTGAGTGAAAACTGAAACTAGTTAAAATCCAACCTCGTACACTTGTAGTGATATGAACTAGATTGGATGAGAGACTATAGAATCTGTATTTTTTTTTTTTAAGGTCTTTTGAGGTATCAATACTTGATCCGTGGTTTTCAAGGTACAACATAGGATTTTGACCATGAAAGCAGTCAAGGCATTGGTATAGAATCTGTACCCTTGGTTGGAGAGGAAAAGGAGAACAAATTAATTAAGTGAGCATTTCAAGTGTTGGCTTGCATCGTATGAGACATGGACTTTGGCATTTAGTGACCAATATGGTTAAAGCAAACAACTGGGAAAAGGTGGAAGCATCGAATGGCGTATAAGTATGACATTTCCTTTGTTTCTCTCTCTTCCTTCTAATGCTTCTTTTACTAACTGCCAAGAAAGTAGAGGTCATCTCTCTCTCTCTTATACACGGGAACGCACATACACTCAACAGCAACCGCCGCACTAGCCACTCAAAAGGCCCATAATGGGTGGTACATGGGGGGAGAGACGAGGCCAATGGAAGCTTCTTTCTGTTGTTACAAATGGTTTCGTAGGCAAATTGTGCAAGAGAAACCAACGTGTACCACATGAACTGACCTCACAGTTCACATAGTACATGTGATGCATGACCCTCCTCACTCTCCTCGTTTCTATATATTATCTTCACCATTTTGTGCTCACAAAACCTTGAAGCAGCTTGAACATAGAGAGAGAGAGAGAGAGAGAGAGAGAGAGAGAGTTGTGTCTCCCGGGGCAGTAATCATGGGCAACAATGGGGAGAAGCCAAGGAGGGTGGGGAAGCTGGTCAGATACACTACAAAGATGGTTAGCTTCTTAAGGAGGAGCATTGATAGGTCAGGAACAGAGGTTTCAATTCCCCCTCCTCTTCAGGCAGTTCATTGTGATGACCTTTTCTTTTCGTCTGGTAAGTGCGAAGGCACTCAAATAGATGGTATTGCTGCTGATCCAGTGGTGGCAACTATGATTATAGCTCAGAATCAATTCAGTCTTAGGCCAAATCTTTTGATCTAAAGAGATAGATAAAAGCACTAATCTTCATCTCTAATGCTCCCTTTACAAGACTAGATTTGGAAGGGTGGTACAAAGTTAATTGTTCCTTATTAGAAGTGAAAATGTTTCTCAAGGAAATGATGTTAGTTGTAAGTGGTAAATGGTAACCCCATTTTTAATCTATCTTGTTATTATGTAAGTGATGTTTTAGACTAAATATTGAACATTTTTATCCAAAATCTAGTTTTTTGAATGGCAATCGAGTAACCCACAGCGCATCAAGTGCATATTTATATGGCTTTTATTTCTTTCTGAGGTATTAGCCTTGGTCCATTTTGTTTCCTTCTTCGTATTTACATGAACCTAGCTACTACCTTTGAGGGACTAGGGCTTCACGTTCCCAAATTAATATTGAGCCTCTACCAGAATGTGTTGGGGAGAGTAGGGGAGAAACGGGCCAGAGTTGTAGTAGAATTGGTTCTGGGGAGTTGCAGCAATGAATCGATTTAGAAATTTTTAGGTTAACATCTTTAAGAGTTAAGTTGATCATTTTAAATTCACAAGTTTCAATTGAATAAGTCATAAAGGTAAAATGATCTTTTCATCAACAACTAACAAAAGACAATAATAGTTTCAACTTTTGGCGTAGCAAGCAATTTGGTCATAATACAAAGTAGGGGCGTAAGTTTGGCCTTGACAGCCCAACCTACCCTACCTGCCCTGAACCCGAACCCTATCTAACCAGGTTATGACGGTCAACCTAGCCCAAACCGACCCAACCCTGACTAGGGTTGGGCTGGGCCTGGGTTGAGAGTTAGGCCCAGCTCAGCCTGGCCCGATTTTAACCTTGATCTATTTGAGTAATAGTATTCCCCTACTAGTATATAATGTATTTTTAAAATTTAAAACACCCTAGTTCTCTTTATTAGGATCTGGACTTAGTACTCCATTATATGAGGATCCACAGCCCTTCCTTGGCTCATAGCCTATAACAAGGACATTTCCTATGTGAGAGGTTAGTTCTAATAAAAAATCCGAAGCAATGATTTATAACAAAATGCCAACAAGACAAAGTCCTGGCAACCACAAAGTTGCTGCAATAACTAAGTAATCTACAGATAAAACAAAGATAAGGACCATAAACTCTGCATCTGTTTTCCGTAAGAAAGTTCAAAATGGTTCTAAAAGAAAACTTCTCGAGGAAATCAATCAGGATTTTAAATCAGGGGCCTGAGGCCAATTCTAAGCAATCAGCACTACCCACCAACTATTTAATTTTTTTAGAGAGTAGACTTCCATCTGCCATGTCTGGACACCACAGGGACCACTAGCCATGAAGCCCTTCAATCCTTATCACTTGTGATCTATTACTGTTCTCTTTATGATCATCTTTTATATTATTTTAAATATTTATTTATGCTGCATTCATTTGATATATAGAATGAAATGGTTTATTTTGGTTAGTGATAGAACATAGTATCTGATGACATTTGGTTTGATTCGGTACAGAACTTTGAATTACCTGATTCACATAACCGATATAAATTTTGAGGAGCTGAGTGGGTTCTAGATTGAAAAGTAGTCTCCCCCCATCTCTTTTGAGGAGTTTGGTTGGATTATTAGTTTTTTTAAATTTTATATCCAACCAAACAACTATGGTAAATTAATTTTGCTTCACTCCTATTGCAACCAAACGACTCAAAAGGGAAAAAAAATCACTTCACTTCCCTTCCCATTTCCCTTGCAACCAAATGCAGCCTAAGAGAAAACCAATTGCATGCCAAAAGGGGAAAGAGTTTATCTCTGAATCATTGATTCATCCATCTCTATTTTGTGCTCAGGTTTTGGCTATATTCCTCCTAGATCTTTGTTACCCAAAGGCCAGGACTCAGGATGGTTGGGATGTTTGAAAAGTAGGCAAACATCAAGACGTATAGGTTGAAAATGACCAAAATACTCTTGGAATGGCCAAAATCTAAAAAAAAAATTGGACTTTGTGGCCGGAGGTTGAGGTCGAAAATGATAAATATACCCTAAGATGGCCAAAATTTGAAGGAAAAAAAAAAAAAAAAAGAGGACTTTGTGGTTCAAGTGTTCAACCTCAAAAAGGACTTTATGGCTCAAGGTTGAGGTTGAAAAATGACCAAAATACCCTTGGATGACTAAATTTTGAAAAAATACCTTTGTTAGCCAAGGTTGAGGTCGAAAATGATAAAAATACCTTTGAATGGATATATATATATATATATATATCATACTATCATACTATTATATAAAGCACGAAGTGACAAATCTTTTGCTTGACTACTTTACCCTTCTTTTAAGGATAAAAAAAAAATTACATAATTTTATAAAATTCTTTCAAAGAGGTAGAGTCCTACCTTCGCTGAAACCCTCCGAGAGACATCCAACGCTCCATCTCTCTCTCTCTCTCTCTCTCTCTCTCTCTCTCTCTCTCTCTCTCAAACTGGTTGTGCTTATTGATTTTGGAAGATACCTGGCTAAGATCACAAACACAGAGAAGGACATAATTGCTCCTTAAAAGTATTAATAAGAGAGGCTCGATTGGCATGCCATGGTTATTGTTTTGATGTGGGACTCTTGAAGTAGCTCTTTAGATAAAGTTCAGCACAAGAATAGAAAGAATCCAAAAGAGAGTGAGTCAACAGCTTCCATCTGGACAATTGAAGATTGAGATAAAGTTTATTTTAAGAAATATTTCAGCAAGTTTCTAATGTCATATGAGATGAAGGAAATTCTGGGTTTTTGGAAACTGAAATTAGAATTTTTTTTTTTTAATGGAAACCAACTTATATGTGGACAAAATTTAATTGCTATTGGGACTCTTTATAGTGTGCATGGAGAGTAGCAAATCTTGTCTATTAAAACAAGGGAAATTTACAGCCCCACCCCCTGGAGAATGCCATAATTATAAGACCATCCCCTCTGTTTCACCAAATTAGACTCAGACCCCCTACCATCAATCACTGTTAAGAAATATACCATATATGCTGATATCAGCAATTATATTTTATTTTAAATACCAAAATTCTCTTATTAAATATGAAGTACCTAAAATACCCTTGTAATAAGTTACTATTCTTTCACCCGATCGATAGACTTGCTCCACATTCCAATAATTGAAAGTCGTCATTTTATAAAACGAAAGAAGAACCAATATCAAAAAATCGATCAAATAGAAGTTATTGCCACTCACCGTAACTTTGACTTCTTCAGCACTAACGCTAATTGAAAAAGGAAACCCTAAATTACAGGTCCGATATCATCGTTGTCTTCCCCTCCGGGCATGATCTAGAGAGAAAAAGACAATGTCTTTGCCAGTTATTATTCATGGAAATGATTTTCTCTGACTAGAAAGTCCCGGGAGATAAATGTTTTGTCTTTCTCTAACTCTATGGATTCATATGTTCTTATCAGAGTAGCGGCAGCGGCATCGGTGCCGGTCGATGATGGATGGCGACCTCGCGGCGACTGGGCGAAGCCCCTCTGACCTGCAAATTGTTTGTTCTTCTCCCTCTAGTTGATCAGGTTCTAGCTCAACACTGCTCTGCCTTGTATTTGAATTTGTTGGGCTTTTTAGCGGTTATGCGAGGAAACTGAGCTGAGGGCCTTACAAAATTTGTAATATGAGAAGAGGAGGTTGATGGGCTTTGAATCTTTGAAACCAAGCGATACATTTCCCCGTCATTACAACTCTGCCACTCTGAAGGATTAGATCGTGATGGCAGAATCTTGTGGATATCCCTCCCTTGATTCCCTCATCAATGCCACCGTCCCTAAGGCCATCTAGATCGAATCCATGAAGTTTTCCACATTCAACGAGGGATTAACCGAGGGCCAAATGATCAAACACATGAAGAAATTGACAAGCAAGAACAAAGTATTCAAATCCTTTACTGGGATGGGCTACTACAACACATCCTTCCCTGCTGTGATTCTAAGGAACATCATGGAGAACCTAGATTGGTATACCCAATACACTCCTTACTAGGCTGAGATTGCTCATGAGCGCCTGGAGTCCCTTCTCATCTACTAGACCATGATTACCGACCTCACTGGCCTTCACATGTCCAATGCTTCCCTGCTCAACGAGGGAACCACAGCTGTAGAGGCAATGTCCATGTGTAATAACACCCAGAAGGGAAAGAAGAAGACTTTCCTTATCACCAACAACTGCCACCCTGTAAGGGAAAATACATTTTTTCTCTTTCTTTCCACTCTTTTCCTCTTGTTTGAGATTTAAAATGTAACCGCAAGCGTACGGATCAGTGTAGCTATGGGTCGAACACAGGGAGAGCAGCCACTTTATTTTTTATTTCTTTTAATAATGCGAAAGTGAATTGATTAATGGTTGTGATCTAATTCTAATTACCGTCCTAAACATATGTATCTAAAATAACGTCCTAACCATTTGTCATCTAAGAATTTAATGACGCAAGCCACGTAATTAAAATTAAATAAATAAATAACTGAAAATAAACATCCCACGCAATTAAATAAATAAATAAATAAATAAAGAAAAAAAAATACTGAAATAAAAATAAAGTAAAAGAAAGGGAATAAAGCTAGAGAGAGACTCACAAGTAGGTTAGCCCGAGGGATGCATCATAATATGAGCTTCCCTACTTGACCAGAGAGTCACTCTTACAAGGGTTTCTTTACTTGGCTTTAGGGAAAGGGAGACAATTAAAATAAAAGCAATAAATTGATGGTTCTATGGCTAGGAGGGGCAAAGCCAACACATACACTAGCCATGAACCTTAGGGGAGAGGGTTAGCAATAATGTAACGACTGAAAATAAAAATCCTAAATTAAGAAAGAAAGAGGATAGTCAGAAGAGGGAATGAGAGGGGGGAGAGAAGACTACTGAAGGAGCCTACTTACTTGAATCAATGCTTGAACTTGAAAAAAAATTGCTCCACGGCTCGTGATCTTGTCACCTAGATCTAAGCCTAGAACTATAACTTAAAAAATTACAACTCAATTGCATAAATGTTAAACATAAAAAGGCTGAATAACAATAAAAGAGTGCTTGCATTAATTGACATAAAAAAAACTATTACAAAAGTGATTAAAGACAAAATAGAGAAGAACTAGAACTAAAGAGAGAGCAACTAAAAAAAAAACTAGAAGAAGAATGAATTGTCTCCCCTCCTCTTACATGAGTTGTATTTATAGGGAATGGGGAGGTAGGGTAACAATTTTCTCTTTCCTAAAAGAGAGAAACCCACAATTGATTGTGAGATCTTTTGAGTCCAAAAGTGCTAAGATGGAGGAGAGAGAAGAGAGAAATAAATTTTGAGAAATTTCCTATAATTTTTTGCTTATTTTCTTTCCTTTTTTTTTTCTAATTTATTTTTCTTCTTTTTTCTCTCTCCTAGGGACGATTTTTTTCTTCCTTTGTGTGATTTGGACAATCTTTGGTGATGATGTGGAGGAGAGAGAAGATTTGGACAATCTCTATTTCTCCCTTTTTTTTTCTTCTCTTCTTGCTTCCACGATTTTCCTTTCCTTTTTTTTTTTCTTCTCTTGTGCAAGAACCCTTCCACGATTTTGCTTGCTTCTAATTTGATGTGGAAATCCCCTCCATGCCCTTAGTGCTTTAAGTGAGTGAAAAGTAGGAAATCTTCAACAAATTCTCTAAAAAAAACAACCATGAGATTTGAACTTGAGACCTCTTGGTGAGCAAGGGAATTTTGTACACCATAGCTCACCAACTAAGCTCGGTAGTTGTTGTTACCAAAAACAAATCTTTAATCACTTAAGGATGTGGTCCATCGATCCTTGTTGGCATTTGGAGTATTCCTTGTACCTCTGGGACAATTGCAAACGAGCTGGTTCTGCATCTCGGTTCAGTTCTGATCCATTATTCTTTTTCTGACCCGAAAAAGAATAATCATTTGTACGGGTGACCAAACGAATGTGTACTTTTAATTGAACACGTCCATCTTGCTCAGAATTTCGTCCTCTTCGCAACCATGGAAAGAAATAGGACCTCTTTACGTGTAAAATTGAAGATATAGCGCCCGATAGTCCTTAAGGCCTTGAAAATATAAAACCTGCAAAAAGAGAGTAAAACCCAAGGTAGCTCCATTCTAAATATGTAAAATGCATGTTTTACTACCCTAGATTTCACACATAAATGTGCTCATCAGAATTCCCCCACACTTAGACTTTGCTAGTCCTCGAGCAAAACAAAAAGAAAAAGAATAAAGATAAAAAACCTAACTCCCTTTCGTAGGAATCACGGTTGCACTTAGCATGTGCAACAAGCCTTTAAACCCCTAGTTCACCCCTAGTGGACGAGTTGTGTCTCGTGGGTGTTTGTAGTGAATATACATCCAAAATTCAGAATAAACAAATTCTAACTTTGGCTAAAGGTAAGGCTCATACCGATCCGGAGCAAAGATAATTTGTCTTACAAGGGACCCCCACACTTGAACTTTTATTACCCTTTATCAATTCCAGGCACTAGCATATTTCTTAATTTGGAACTCACCTCGTCTCTTCCAAAACATTCTTATCTTAAGGCAAAATCACTTGTGAAGAAATAGGGAACCAATGACTAAGGCGTTGGAGTGTTTTTGACCAAACATGTTACAAAGCAATAATGACATTTGCACATTTTTTTTCTCCTTTTTTTTTTAATAATAAACTCTATTCTACTCCACTACTTTTGGCTTGAATGACATGGTGGAGCAAACACCAGACACCCAAGTTACTATGTAGCTTCGCTTTTTGCATATGCCCACAAAGGCAGTGATGCTAGAGTTACTTCAGAAGTTTCCTCCCAAGGAATTTCGATCAAGACACCACGCTTCCTGAGGCGCAATGCCCTGTCTAGGTCCAAGGGAATCAACTCTTATTCTTCTTTATACCACATTTCACATTTCATTTAAAATTGTGCATTTGTCAACCCATGCCTTATAAAAAAAAAGTCTCAACTCCAAATCAAAAGTACAAGGAACCCCATACTTACATATGGTCCATCACCATAAAACAGGGGTCTCTTATTTTTCAAAAGAAAGTCCCATCTCAAGACACATGCTTGTTTCTTTCTTCTCAACAGGGTTTTATACGTTCAAAATGGGTACCTTAATCAAAAATTTTATTTTCATACATCAAGCAACCGAATGGTATGATCATTAGCCAAAAGCCAAAGTAGGACTTCATCCTTAGCAAGCTCAAAAAATAAAAAGAAAAACAAACAGAACAAAGTGAAAAAAAAAATAAATAAATAAATAAAAACTGGTTTCCCTCCCCCACACTTAAGTCATGCAATGTCCTCAATGCATGGAAAAAAATTAAAAGCAAAGACAATGCAAGGGGGTCATACCTGAATAACAGTTAGTCATCAGTGTAAAGAGGTTCATGGAGATCCATGACCTCTTCACTACTAGTATTAGGAAACTCGAGGAACGGTTTCAAACGCTGACTATTAACCTTCGAAATTAGCCCTGTTCCTGGGTTCAAAATCTCCACAGCCCCATGGGGATATACATTATGGACAATAAATGGGCCATCCCATCGGGATCTAAGCTTACCAGGGAAAAGATGCAATCGAGAGTTGTACAATAAAACCTTATCACCAATTGTAAAAGATTTGCGCAGAATGTGCTTATCATGGAAAGCTTTGGTCTTTTCCTTGTGAATCCTAGAACTTTCATAGGCATCATTCCTAAGTTCCTCCAACTCAGATAGTTGGAGCCTACGATGAATTCCCGCATCAGACAAATCAAAGTTGAACTTCTTGATGGCCCAAAAGGCCTTATGCTCTAACTCAACTGATAAGTGACAAGATTTCCCATACACCAAACGGTAGGGAGACTGGCCAAGGTCAGTCTTGAATGCAGTCTGATGGGCCCACAAGGCATCAATGAGCCTAAGGGACCAATCCTTACGGTTGGGATTAACAGTTTTCTCCAAGATTTGTTTGATTTGCCTATTAGACACCTCCACTTGGCCACTAGTTTGGGGGTGATAAGGGGTAGATAACTTATAAGTGACCCCATACTTTTTCATTAAGGCCTCAAAAGGTCGATTACAAAAATGAGTACCCCTATCACTAATTATTGCACGTGGTGCACCAAAGAGGGAAAAAATGTTCTCTTTGAGAAACTGGACCACCACTTTGTGGTCATTAGTTTTACAAGGTATGGCCTCTATCCATTTAGAAACATAATCAACGGCCAAAAGTATGTAC
>NC_056564.1:64960-120638 GCF_013358625.1 Macadamia integrifolia | reverse complement strand
GGTTGCTGGTGGAGATTGACATTTCTGACTTGGTAGTGACGGTGGAGGAAGTCCAGGTCTTGAGATTTGAACCAGGCACCTCTCAGGTGTACGGTTTTTGTCAAAAGGTTCTATATGAGGATAATGTGGAACGCTGTGCCCATTGCAAGTGAGTAGGCCATTTGATTTTCAACTGTAGGTTGAAGAAAGTGGATGACGAAAAGAAGTGTGCAGCTAAGAAATTGGCTGAGGTTCCAAGGGCTGTATACGTTGAAGAAGACGGAGTTGACTCAACCAGGGCCAACTCGGTGGGTCGGCTATCTCCTATTTTGGAAGGAAATCAACAGGAGCATTCTCAACAATCTCCTCATAATGGAAAGGATGAGAATGGTATCACTCTTTCCGTGAATAACTCTCCCCAACTTCCTAATATGGAAGAAGGAGAGATTCAAATTGATTTGGACTCTACCATTTCAAATCTCCCCAATTTAGTAAAGAATGGATTGGCACAAGAGGATATGGAGATGAAAAATTATGTGAGTCAGCATGATGTGGACCGGTCTAGCTCTGAGACCGGCTCAGAATATGGGTCTCTCTCAGACCAAGATGATGAAGAGGAGGGTGAATTGAACCAAAATGGGAACCCTCCTATCTCTAAAAGTATACAAAAACAGAACTAGGAGGATGTGATTCACGCTCTCCCTGTGGACCCTGTGCGTCTTTCCTCACGTCCCAAGAGGACGGGAATGTCCTTAGCCTTTGGTCGTGGGACTTTGGTTGGTAGGGGAGGCCGATCTTCCTCCAATAGGGACCCTTATCCCTCTGTTCGAGCTCCATTGAGTAGGAGGGAAGCAACGACATTGGAAGTTACAGTGGTGGATGATGCGGTGGCTGCTCTCGAGAAAGGCACAGAAGTGGGAGAAAAAAGGAGAAGAAAGAAAAAGCAGAGCGGTCAGGCTTCAAATCCTGACAAAGGTGGTCGCAAAAATTGTTAACCATGCGTGTTCTGTTCTGGAACATTCGGGGTGTCCGAAAGGAGGCTGGTAGGAGGGCTTTGAAATTTCTCCTCAGAGAATCTTCGCTAGAGATTCTATGTGTATCTGAACCGATGGTTGAGGTCAGTAGTTTTCCCTCATTATTTTTTGATAAATTGGGTTATGCAACTGAAGTGATTCCCAATAATCGTCAAGATAGGGTGCCCAATATTTGGGTTATCTGGAAGCTAGGTATGGCTCGTTCTTCCCCGGTTTCAATGTTAGACCAACAACTTACTTTTGAGATTGATTGGATGGGTAAAAGAGTTGTCATGTCATTTATTCATGCCACTTGTTTCAAAATTGAGCGTAGGTCTCTTTGGTCTAATCTTGCTTCGATTTCTACTACTTCTTCTCCATGGGTAGTTATTGGCGACTTTAATGCCACTCTAATGTCTCATGAGAAAAGAGGGCCGGGTAATTTTAATTTAGGATCGGCAGTAGAGTTCCAGGCTATGGTTGACATGTGTATGCTCCTTCCCTGCCCCTCTCAAGGGAAAAAATACACTTGGTCGAATAACCGTAAAAGGGGTAATGTGCTGGCGGTCTTGGACCGGAGTTTTTATAATGAGCAGTGGATTGATGAGTTCAAGAATGTTTCCTAGCGGGTCCTCACATGCTCTGCGTTGGATCACTCACCTCTGTTGATTCAGTCTTCTACTGTCCCAAAACCCCCCAACATCCCATTTCGCTTCCATAGCTTTTGGATGGAGAACAACGGTTTTCTCCCGATGGTGGAGAATGTTTGGTCACAGTCTATTAATGGAAATCCGATTTCTAGACTAGCCCAAAAGTTGAAAAATGTAAAATTAGCTGTCAAGGCCTGGGCTAAAGGGACTTTCCAATCTAAATGAGGAAGTGGATAAGGCTACGTCAAATTTAAAAAGAGTGCAGGATTCTATTGCTGAATCTGGAATGACCGACCTCCTTTTTAATGAAGAGGCCGATGCAAAAAATGCTCTCTTGAATGCATCAAAGCTGCATGAGAAAATGTGGTCTGAGAAAGCAAAAATCAAATGGTTAAAGAATGGGGATCGGAATTCAAAATTTTTCCATCTCTTGGTTAAAATTAGAAGATCAAAAAATCAGATTAGCTCTCTACAGCATAAGGATGGTTCTTGGATTTTGGAGCATCAGGATTTGGCCAATTATATGGTCAACTATTTTGAGAATTTCCACTCTCATACTCCGATATCTCCTCATCATGAGTTGCTGGACCAGATCCCAAGAATATTATTTGATGACGATAATTTTTTTCTGGGTGCCATTCCTACCAGAGAGGAAATCAAGCAGGCGGTGTGGGACCTTGATGCAGATAGCTCTCCAGGGCCTGATGGTTTCTCAGGTCAGTTTTTTAGAAGGTATTGGGACACTGTGGAGAAAGACTTTTGTCGGGTAATTTTTAATTTTTTCCTGGTTGGAAAGATCCCTAAAGGGGTCAATAATTGTTTTCTCACCTTCATCCCTAAAATTAATGGTGCATCTTCCTTAGATAAATTTCGACCCATTTGTATGGGGAATTTTTTTTGTAAGGTCTTATCCAAAATTTCTGGCACTAGATTAATTTCTCTTCTCCTAAGGTTAATTTCTGCAAAACAGGGTGCCTTTCAGAAGGGTAAAATCATCTCATCAAATATTGGCCTAGTGTCCGAGCTAGCAAATTTGATGCACTCTGCAGTAAGGGGAGGTGGTATGGGCATAAAGCTGGACATGCAAAAGGCTTATGATTCCATTTCTTGGGATTTTTTTCTTGCCACGTTAGAAAAAATTGGCTTCTCCCTAAAGTGGATTAACAGGCTCCTCATAGAAGATAATTTATTACTGAGTATTTGGGAGTGGTAGCAGCTACCCTTCCCACCAAATACCTGGGGGTGGAGATCTTTAAAGGAAGAGTGAAAAATAACCACCTTCTTCCTCTTCTGGATAAGATAAAAGGCAAACTTGCAGGATGGAAAGGGAAACTCCTATCTATGGCTGGAAGGGTGGAACTTGTTAAGTCGGTCATTTCTGGGACCAATCCATAACTTCTCTATATATTGGTGGCCCGAAGGATCGATGAAGTTGATGGAGCGTTGGATCCAAAAATTTGTCTGGTCAGGGGATATGGAGGTCTCGAAGAAGATTGGATTAAATGGGATAAGGTGTGTAAAACAAAAAAAGAAGGTGGTTTGGGCATCAGAAGATTGCGTGAAGTGAACTTTGCTTGTTTATGTAAATTAGCGTGGCAGATTAAGCATGAAGACTCCATCATGAGCAGATTTTTCAAGGCTCGATTTATTAATGTTGATGGTTCACTGAAAATGGGATATAAATCCTCTTCCATATGGCCTAGCTTGAAGAAGGTGTGGAATTTTATTTCCGAACATGAGCAATGGATTGTAGGTAATGGGGAGAAAATCAATTTTTGGTAGGATCGGTGGCTGGACTCGAAGTCTATTGCAGAGCTCTCCAATCTGGATCAATCCCTTTTCTCTAGTACTAAGGTGAAAGTTGTAGATTTTATTGACAATTTCTCTTGGAATTTTCCTCCAGTTGATTCTACTTTCCTTTCCCAAAAGTGGGACCAAGCAAAAAATATTCTCATCCAGAATGTAGAAGACTCTTGTGTTTGGCGGTTAACCTCTTTAGGTGTTTTCTCTATAAAATCAGCTTGGGAAGAATATAGGGAGAAACACCAAAAAATTAGTTGGTATTCTCTTATTTGGTGTTCTGGTATTCAGCCAAAACAAACGACTTTTGCTTGGTGAATGATACAGAATAAATTGCCAACCGATGACAATGTTTGTAAAAGAGGAATTCCTCTTGTATCTCAGTGCTCACTGTGTGGCAAAGAGGAGGAATCGTTGATCCATATTTTCTACAAATGTGAAATTTCTTCTAGCATATAGAGAGATTTCTGCTTTGGTTTTAATGTGCAATGGCCTCCATTTGTGGACGTGAAAAATCTCTGCGTGTGGTGGAAACAAACTGCTAGAAAGTGTTATTTTAAAAGAGTGTGGCTAAGTGGCTTCTCCCTTCTTCCATATTTCATATGGCAGGTAAGGAATGCAAGACGATTTGAGGAAAAATCGATAACAGCCAATCACTGTTTTGCAATGGTTAGGAGTGAGATCAGCCTCCAGGAGATAGCAGTTTCTGGATCCCCCCTCCCTTTCGAGGCACTTCTTTTTGCTAAACGGCTGGGTATTTCTAGAATTCCCTATAAACCCAGGGAGATCTTAGAAGTTTTCTGGTGTCCTCCCCCTCTAGGATGGGTAAAGCTTAACTCTGATGGGTGCTCCCTAGGGAACCCAGGAAAGGCAGGGGCTAGTGGAGTCTTCCGGAATGATAAAGCTGAGGTGATACAAGCCTTCAGACAATTTCTAGGAGTGTACACAAACTTTGAAGCTGAAGTCCTAGCAGTTATTTATGGTCTGGAAATGGCTAGAGCATTGGATATTACCCAATTATGGGTTGAGTGTGACTTGGTGGCTGTGGTTCTTCTTATTTCTCAATGGAAAGTCCCATGGTATGTGCTTCAGAGGTGGATGAGCTTAGGCCCGTACCTACAGTCCATATCCTGGAAAATTACTCATTGCCTACGTGAAGCTAACCCAGTGGCTGATTTCCTTGCAAAGTCTGTTGCAAAATTGGAAGAGTCCTCTCCAGTAGCTTCTTGGCCTACGCTAGTTGCCATGGAGTTAGATGTTGATTGGCATAATCGGCCTAGATACCGTTTTAAATAATGGTGCTTTTGTTGCTTTGTCTATTTTTTGGTTTGGCTAGGTTTTAGCTTTGATTTCTTCTCCGCTGATGGCAATGCCGAAGGTGAATTAGTTTTCAACTAATTCTATATAGCTTGTTTCTTTTTTCTATGTACATTCTTTTTCTTCTTTTCTCTTTTTTAATACATATGATCTTCTAGCGAAAAAAAGCTATCAACACAGTTATAGTCCTCGTGTACCTCAAAAACCTCTCCTACAAAATAAGAGTCTCATTGGATAGCAACACGAAGTCTCTCTCTTAGGATATCAGAGTCCTATTGTAATTGTCACATGTGATATCAGAGTCCTATTGTAACTATCACATGTGATATCAGAGTCCTATTGTAACTGTATCTTTTGTATTAGAGTTGGAGTACACTTCCACCTTTGAAGGTCTATATAAGACGTGTACCTCCAACTCATAAAGCTGATTAATGAAGACTCAATTCAAAATGGTATCAGTAGCCATACAAGCTCCACCGAGCTAATACCCCCCTCACCACGCCACCCTCTCTCCTTCAAAAAAAAAAAACCAAAAGGAAGCACAAGGAGAGCCGAACAGCAAGCACCCAAGGCCCTCCTCTCCCTATATTCTCTCTCACTTCCCACTTCCTCTTTACTCACCCACGTCTCCCTCTTTTCTTTGCCAAAAAAAAAAATAGCAAAGAAACCCAACACGCCCCTCTCTCCCTATATTATCTCCTCCTTCCCACTACCTCCTTCATCATCCACGCCTCCCTCTCTTCTTTGCAAAAAAAAAAAAAAAAGCGCAAAGAAACCCACTACCCATCTCTCCCTCATGGCCGATCCATCACCCACCCCTCCCAACCCTCCTCCCACGACCCATTGAAGTGCTCATCACTTTATCTCCCTCAAACTCACTTCGAAAAATTATGTGTTTTGGCGCACTCAAATTGTGCCGTACCTCACAGGCCAACGCCTCCTTGACTATGTCACTGGTGACTTACGTTGCCCTCAGGACCCCGTCAAAGCCAAAACCTGGCGTGAACATGATGCATCCATTATGAGTCTTCTCATCGCCTCCCTCTTTGATGAGGCCTTCTCTCTCGCAGTTGGACAGACCACTAGTAAGGAAATATGGGATTCCCTACATGCATCCTTCAGCTCTCCCTCTACTACACGGATCCTCTCACTCAACGTCTCCCTTCAAAATCTGGTTCACAAACCAAACAAGACCATTACTCAGTTTCTCCATCAAGCAAAGTCCCTCTCTGATGAACTAGTAGCTACAGGGAAGCCGCTACCTCAAGAAGATTTCAACATCCATGTCTTCCGTGCTCTCCGAACTGACTATCAGGCCCTCGCCTCCATCATGATGGCGCAAAAGGAGCCAATCTCCTATAATGATATGCATGGCCTTCTCATGAGCCATGAGACTTTGATCCGATCTCATCTCCCCATCATTAATCCTGCAGCCGAAGCCTCAGCTCATGTTGCTCATCCAAATCGTGGACCACCCACTCAATCCAATGGTGGTCGTGGTACTTCATCCTCAAGAGGTCGTGGTCGTGGTCATGATTTTGGGCGCTCCAATGCTTTTGCCCACAATCCCTGCACAATATGTGGCCACACCAACCATCAGACAGACACCTGCTACTATCGGCAATGGAACACCACCAAACCAGCCCTACTCCCTGCCCCACACCATCCCTACCATCACCCTCCACACCCCCCCAACGCCTACCACACTATGGCCTACCCCCCAACCCCCCCATGAACTCCACGCCTCCCCCACCTCAACCATTCCCCCACCATCCACAGACCTACACCACCTCCTGGTTACCTGACACCGGTGCCACCCATCATGCCACCCCTGACTTCACTCAATTCTCCACCTATGATCCATACATAGGTAACAACCAACTCTTAGTTGGTAATGGTAAGGGGCTTTCTATTTCTCACATTGGCAATACTTCCATTTCGTCTTCTTCTCATTCTTTCTCTTTCTAATGTTTTACATGTTCCCTCCCTCACTTGTTCACTATTTTCTGTTCAACAGTTCTGTTGTGAAAATAATGTTTTCTTTGAATTTCATCCTTCTTATTTTTTTGTGAAGGATCTGGAGACCAAACACATCCTCCTCACTGGACATAGCAAAAATGGCCTCTATTCGGTTTCAGCACCACCTTCTGTTCACTTGGTCTCTGCTTCTTCATACGGTCGCTGGCATCATCGTCTAGGGCATCCTCATGAAAGGGTTCTCCGCCTCATGCTTCCTGGTCATCAGCTCGTCAAGCCTTCTTCTCTTTGTTCTGCTTACCAAATGGGCAAAGCTAGTCATATGTCGCTACGGGAAACTAGTTCTCAAAGCTCTTCACCTTTAGACCTAATTTTTAGTGATGTATGGGGTCCCCACCCCACAGTTTCTTCAAATGGGAACCGCTGCTTTATTATTTTTGTTGATGACCACACTAAATGCATTTGGTTCACTGCTTTAAAGTTAAAATCTGATGTTTACTCTGCTTTTCGAACCTTTCGGGCCTTGGTGGAACGTCAATTCTCTCGCTCCATCAAGGCTATCCAAACTGATTGGGGTGGAGAATTCCGCACTCTTCCCACTTACTTTGCCAAGCTGGGCATTCAGCATAGACTCTCTTGCCTCATAGTCACGAGCAGCAAGGAACAGTTGAACGCCATAATAGGCATATTGTTGAAGCTGGGATTACCCTATTTTCTCACGCTTCTGTTCCCCAAGCTTATTGGGATTATGCCTTTGAAACCACGGTATTCCTTATCAACCGTATACCATCCTCTGTCATTGGCAATACATCCCCCAATCAGCTCGTCACAGGCAATTCCCTAGACTAATCTTTTCTCAAAATCTTTGGATGCCTTTGCTAGCCTTGGCTTCGTCCTTACAATCATCATAAGGTAGAACCTCGTTCTGCATCTTGTGTCTTCTTAGGCTATAGTCTCTCCCATCATGGTTACCGTTGTATGGATCTCACCACTCACCGCATCTACATCTCTCGCCATGTTCGGTTTGATGAATCCACCTTCCCCTATCACAATACTCCAACCCCTCACACCCCTCCCCCACCTACAGCTAGCCTTTCCCCATAGGCCATCGCCCCCAATCTCCCCTACCCTACGCCAACCCAACCCACCCCTCCTACACCTCCCCCAGTGCTCCCTCCCCCTACTACACCAGACCCTCCCTCTGCTAACCCACCCTCTCCCATTTCCCCCCCTCCTCCCCTCACCCCCCACCTCGAATTGTCCCAAACCCTGACTCCTCTACCTCACCTCCCCGCCGCACCAGAGCTCTTACTGACCTCTATGCCAACCCATTGACCCTCTCCACTATTTCAACACACCAACCCACTGAACCTACATGCTTCTCCCAGGCCCACAAAGACCCCAACTGGTGCTCTACTATGTCTGATGAATTTAATGCTTTATTACGTAATGGTACTTGGTCTCTTGTGCCTTACAGGGATTCCATGAACTTGGTTGAATGCAAGTGGGTCTACCGCATCAAGCATAACGCCGACGGTTCCCTTGAATGCTATAAGGCTCGATTGGTGGCAAAATGGTTTCATCAGCAACCTGGCCTTGATTATCATGAGACATTCAGTCCAGTAATCAAGCCCATGACCATAAGGACGGTTCTATCCTTGGCCATTTCAAAGAATTAGGATGTTTGCCAGCTCGATGTTCAGAATACATTCCTTCATGGACTTCTGTCAGAAGAGGTATACATGGCTCAACCCCAGGGTTTTGAAGACTCCCTACGCCCTTCTCATGTTTGCAAGCTCCACAAATCTCTTTATGGGCTCAAGCAGGCCCCCCGGGCTTGGTTCCATAAGCTCTCTGAGTCTCTGAATCGCTCTGGTTTTTGGTCCTCCCAAACCGACACATCTCTGTTCATCAATATGCAGGGCTCTGTCATAACATATGTACTTGTCTATGTTGACGATATTCTGGTTACAGGCAACCAGCCGTCTCATGTCACCTCCCTCCTCCAACAACTTGCCATAGAATTCTCTATCAAAGACCTTGGTCGCCTCAGTTTCTTCCTTGGTGTTGAGATTCTCTATCAGCATGGTGGTGTCCTTCTCTCTCAAGCACGCTACATCTCTGATCTTCTTCAACGTGCTGGAATGACTGACTGTAAACCTGTTACCACGCCCATGGCCACCACCTCTGTAGCCTCTTCCTCAGGGGATGTCCTTCTCTCGGATCCCACAAGGTATCGATCCATTGTAGGTACTCTCCAATACATCAGTCTCACCAGACTTGATGTAGCGTACTCTGACAATTGAGCCTGCAAGTTTATGCATGCTTCCTCGGAGGACCATTGGACCTGGTCAAAAGGATCCTTCATTATCTCCAGGGCACAAAAGACCAAGGGTTGTTCATCTCTAGGTCCAATTCTCTTCAACTTCAGGCATTCTCTGATGCTGACTGGGCTGGTGATAATGCTGACCGGAAGTCGACAGGCGGCTATGCCATCTACATGGGTCCCAATTTAATATCTGGGGCATCTAAAAAGTAAAAAACGGTTGCATGCTCTTCTACTGAATCAAAGTACAAGGCTGTCACTGATGCTTGTGCAGAACTCACATGGCTCTGCTCTCTCTTTGCTGAACTGAGCATTCCTATCTCCACAGTGCCAATCCTCTGGTGTGACAATATTGGTGCCACTTATCTCTCAGTCAATCCTGTGTTTCATGCTCGTACAAAACATGTTAAAATAGATTTTCATTTTGTTCGGGACAAGGTTGCCTCCAAAGAGCTTCAGGTGCAATTCATTTCCACAAATGATCAAATAGCTGATATCCTCACCAAGCCTCTCAGTTCAAAACGGTTCACTTTTCTTCGGGACAAGCTACGAATTCGACCGTTCAAATTCCCACCTTGAGGGGGTGTATCAACACAGTTAGAGTCCTCCTCTACTTCAAAAACCTCTCCGACAAAATAGGAGTCTCATTGGACAGCAACACGAAGTCTCTCTCTTAGGATATCAGAGTCCTAGTGTAACTGTCACATGTGATATCAGAGTCCAATTGTAACTATCACATGTGATATCAGAGTCCTATTGTAACTATCTCTTTTGTCTTAGAGTTGGAGTACATTTCCACCTTTGAAGGTCTATATAAGACGTGTACCTCCAACTCATAAAACTGATTAATGAAGACTCAATTAAATAATAGCCAATCTCTATACACTTGCTCTCAGCTTAGATATCGAAAAGTAATGTTCTCATTGTCTTCCAGTTTCCCAAAGATGATTTCTTGCATTGTAAACGTTGGAGGTGTTGAGGTTCATACCACACTACCATAGTGATCAAGTCTGGTTCGATGCTTGATACTTACGTTCACGAGCTGAGGGCACTTTGTGCCGGCAACACAAAACCTATATGTGGACTCGTGGAGTGGAACCCCAACTCAAGCCAAAAGGTTCCAATAATGCAGCTTTACATAGGCACCGGCTGCCTCATTATCCAGCTTTGTTTCTTTAATGTGGTCTATGAAGAACTTAGTAGCTGATCCTGTAATCTCCTTTGTGGGTGTTGGAATCACTGAAGACATTGCCAAGCTCAGGAAGGATTATGGGCACGTATGTAGGAATGCTATTAAGGTGGGCCCACTTGCTGCAAGGGTTCATGGGAATACCAAGTATAAAGAATATGGGTTAGCTGATTTGGCCTGTGAAATTGTTGGGCTTATTGTTGAGAAGCCCACAAGTGTAACTTTCTCCAACCGGAACAATGACCCTCTCACTGATGCACAGATCAAATATGCTACTATTGATGCTTATGCTTCCTATCTCATTGGGAAGAAGCTCTTGGGATGAAGAGTCTCTCCTGTTATGCTAATAAGTTTGATTTTACTGTTTTATTTTGGTTCTGTAAGGGAGGTTTCTGTTCTCAACTTGTGCTTGTTTCTGGTGGTATATATTATGGATTTAGTAATGAATTTGCAGTGTGGCTGGTAAATTTTCTCTTTATTAACTACAATAATTGAGTGGTGGGTTTTGCCTAGAATAGTTCAAAAGGTAATACAAGCTTCACAGTTCAAAGAAGTTAAGAATATAACAGGTTTCCCCTCTAATAAACAACCATCAGACCCATGTAATTGACAGAAGTATAAGATAATACAAATCTAGTAACTTTCAATAAGAATAGATTAGTTGCAATATAAATGTGGTAACAAAAATCATACCAAAGAGATCCCTAGTTGCAATATAAATGTGAGAAATTATCATCATATACTCTCTCATTGCCATTGAATTGTTAACTGGGAAACAAACTGAAAGTTTGAGCTAAAATTCTTGATTATGCCTCCAAGAGGAGAGGAGTTCCCGTCTCATAGTCATTGTCAAGGGGGAGGCTTGACTTACAAAAGACCTGGGAATTGGATAACTGAAGACCATTGATGTTGATTGAAATGCAAGGAGGTTCCGACTAGTCTTGGATTTGATACTCCATTCAAGGTGGTGTTTGTTCAATTTTCACGTCTTTAGTTTTTAAATGAACATTTTAAATTATGTTTAGTGGTATATGACTTGGAACATTAAATAAAGTACCCTACACATTTTATACTAAAAGTATTGGGGTTGTCTGAATGTAACCCAGGCCGGTTATAAAAGTATTGGGTTTGTCTCAATTTTCACATCTTTATATCACTTTCATTTCTCCTATTTTGTTTTTGTATGGATCCATGTAACCGACCTTATTAAGTTGGGATAAGGGTAAATTTGTTGTTGTAATAAGAAACCCTTTAGCCCTTTTTAGTTGTTACAGCTCATGCACTAGTGGAATGAATTGCTCCCATTTTCAATCGCCAGCCATTCTGGTTAAGCCTTCAATCTTATGCTTTAGTGAATGATCAAATACTTCACCCCATTAGTCTCCACCATCCCACCCCCCCCCCCCCCAACCCACCCACAGTTCAATTTCATTGTTCAGAGTTGTTTTTAGAATGGAGTAATGTTGTCTCTGGTAGGATACAAAATCCACATAGCATATGAGTATGACAAAAAATTATGTAAGATCTGATCAAGACTCTATTATTGTTAGTTATGCTTCAGAATTAATGAACTAGATATGAGAGAACATAGTCTAATTGGAGCCATGAGAATACTACAAAAAAGAATTGTATGGCAGTGCGTAGTGGAAATGTTATCGAATTGTTTGGTGTGTTGAACCAGCTCACATGTCACATGTATCAAATGCATAGTCTTGAACTTCTAGGTATCATGGACTGCATGAGTATCTTCTTTTACAGATTGAGAAGGAGATGAGAGTACTCCTTTGAGTGGTGTCTTATAAATTCACGAGTCTCAACTTGAACTAGAGCTCGCCTGATTGTATTCCTCTTTGTAATAATACCCTTGGTTGATGATTTTAATGTAGCCTTGTAGTTGCTCTCATTTGATTTTTTGTTTGAGAGTCTTTAGCTCAAACTGGTAGAGCACTTGGGGATTCCCTAAGAATTGATGATTCAAATCCATCAAAACTTAGTGAATTTTTTACATTTAATTTTTAGAATTCTAATGACATGAGTGAAAATGACTATTGTCATGTATATAATGTTGTAGAAAAAAAAATATAGGCAAAATTATCGAAAAGTCATTGGTGTTTATTGTAATTTTTTTTCTTCTACAATAAAAGATGATCCATCATAGGATCCAATTAGATTGGCACTTCAATCGTTCTCCTAGTCATTACCCTGGCACATTTGATAAGTTGAAAAAAAAAAATCAAATTAGTATCATGGTGTTTATTGTTTATTCAATTTCACTAAGATAATAGAGGAGGGACTATAGATAAAAGAGTAAAATTGTTTCCCCTAGAAAACCAATTGGTGTTTAATCGGGCTGCAACACAGCTTGAAAAATTCAATCCTAGCCCTGAGTTAGGATTTGGCCAAGCTAACCTTGATCGGCTTTGACCATGGGGAGGAGAAAGGGAGATGCAAGGGTGGCAAAGAGCCACTGCCATAGAGAAGAAGAAGAAGAAGGGTCTTGCTCAACCCAAACTCTCATCTCTTGCCCTACTTGGCCTTGACTCATATCTCAAAATTGCCAGTCTTTCCCAATCCTTTGGGCTGAGATATCTTAGCCTAGGCCTTGTTTGGGCTCAGGGCAGGTCATGGGGGGCTTGATCCGCTAGGGCCAAGCTTGCACACTTAGTGTTTGTCAATTATTAATTTAAGAACTTAAAGTGTTCCTAAAAAAAAAAAAGAAAATCTATTGGTGGATCCATGTGAACCATTTGATTCCTCATATATGGATTTATATCAAGATGTAGTGGTAGTCTATACCAAAAAAAGTGGTAGTCTACAGGGAAAATCTATACTGTTGTCATTAGGGATGCCAAATTTGAGCCTGCACCGGTAGGCACGATCAACTCAGCACATTTATGGCATGACTTGGACTGGCCAATTAATAAACGTGTCGGGGTCAAACCCAACATGTTTATAAACGGGGATTCCTGGTGCAGGTAGCTAGCACATTTGTAGTCTGATTGAGCCTGACACATTTATGGCCCGACTTAGACCGACTCATTGTAGCTCTGTCGAGCCCGACACGTCCCGTTTTAATAGTACATAAAATTCCTATTTTGTCATAAATAATAAGAGACTAAGAGAGCCAAAACCACTGTTAGTTAATACGCGTTTTAAACGCGTTTGCGTTTTTTTGCCGTTTAAAACGCGTATTGCCGTATGCTTCCCAACAATGCGGGAAAAAACGGGTACGGCTGTCTAAACCGTTTTAAACACGTTTTAAACGCACGTTTAAAACGCGTATGCGTTTTATAAGGGCAAACTGGGAATTTTATCATAGTATTAAAAAAAAAAAAAAAAAAAAACCCAAAACCGAAGAATCCGTGAATCCTTCCCAAATCCCCAAATCTCTTCCCTTCGTTTTCTTCCCCAAATCCCTTCCCTTCGTTTTCTTCCCCAAATCCCTTCCAAGTTCCATACTTCCAATCTTCCATCTCTGCTTCTTTCTCACGGAGCTTTTGAAGGATCATTTGTTTACTTTCTTCGGCAAACGAGAGAAAGCGTGTCCGATACTCCGGTCATCCGGTGAATCGTGAATCCTGAACCTTCTCTAGGATCGCTTCACCGGGAGTTCTGAAATTGTGCTCCGGTGAGTCCGAACCTTCTCTAGGATCGCTTCTCTCCCTTCTTTCGTGAGTCGATTTTCCAACCTAGGGAAAACCGAGCTAAAAGAGCCATTACCTGAAGGCGGCTGCCGCGGCTCACGATTCACGATTCAATGTACCCAAAATGTCTCAAAATGTCTCTGAAGAGCCATTACCCAAAATGTCTCTGAAGAATCACGAATGTTGGCCGCAGCGGATTGACGAGTGAGCAACAGCGAGCAACAGCTGCTGAGATCGGCGTGAAGGTTTTGGCCGTCAGTCGGAAGCGGATCCATCGTTCAGCGGATCCACAGT
Organism: Macadamia integrifolia; assembly: GCF_013358625.1. Classification (NCBI taxonomy): domain Eukaryota; kingdom Viridiplantae; phylum Streptophyta; class Magnoliopsida; order Proteales; family Proteaceae; genus Macadamia; species Macadamia integrifolia. Next base: position 106,449 of record NC_056564.1, on the reverse strand, counting down.
TCCACACTCCACAGTCGGCGTGAAGGTTTTGGCCGTCGTCAGAAGCGGCATCAAAACCAGTGAGCAACAGCTGCTGAGAGCCTGAGACGAGTTGCCGTCCTCAGGAGCCGTGGTTTGAGAGGGTTGCTGTTGAGGTACGCTCTTCGAGCCCTTATTGTGACAGTAACGATCAATATTACGATCGTATCATCTATGATACTAAATATAGTTGGAATAATCACATTAATAGTTGAGATTACTAATAAGGGCGATCAACAGGCTTCATTTGTATGCAATACAATGCTACTATGATCATCTTTCTTGCTATTTTTTTGTCATCCTCATTGGTATCTTCCATTTCCATATCTTCTCCTTGATTTAGTTTGTCGTATATCCATGATGGGAAGTAAATTTGACTCGAATTGTCAGCATATGGATTCACATTCTTCCTTCTTCCTGCCATTTCCATCAGCAACATTCCAAAACTATAAACATCAGCCTTATAGGAGACACCTCCCATACTTTTGTAGAACAGTTCTGGAGCTATGTATCCTATTGTTCCCCTTGCAGCAGTGAGAGAAACAATACTATCATCTGTTGGATATAGTTTGGCAAGCCCAAAATCCGAAATTTTTGGAGTGAAATCGTCATCCAGAAGAATATTGTGAGGCTTGATATCAAAATGTAGAATTTGCATATCACAACCTTGATGGAGATATTCAATCCCGTGAGCCACTCCTAGAGCGATCTTGTACATCTTTTCCCAACTACATAAGGAAATATTTCCTCTTTGTTCTTGATTGAAGATGTACTTGTCCAATGACCCATTTGGCATGAAGTCGTACACTAGAGCCCTTTTTGATCCCTTGAAGCAAAATCCGATAAGTCGCACCACATTGACATGATGAATCCTCCCAATGGTACCAACTTCATTGATAAAGTCTTCTCCATTGCCTTTAGATGTTGCTAAGATCTTGATGGCAACAAGATTTCCACTTCGGAGCTTTCCTTTATATACAGACCCGAAACCTCCCTGATTGGGTATTATAATTCTGTTTTTCTGATTACTAATCCGATTTGGCATTTTACATCCCTTTTTTTTTTTTCATTTACTAATCTATGATTAAATTTTTTTGAAAGGAATTTACTCATCGTTCATTCGTTATACGTTAATTATTCTATTTGTTGAGATTGGAAAGGATGTTTTATTATATTATGTAGGTATTTCAAAGTTGAGCTACCTGAGCTTAAGCAAAATGGTGAGACCTAAGGATAAATTTTGGGAACATGTAGAGCAACGTGGTTTGGGCCGTTTCACATGTAACTATTGTGGACTTAATTATTCCGGGAGTGTTTCACGAGTGAAGGCTCATTTAGCTTGTCAACCTGGACATGATGTTCAAATTTGCACCCAAGTTCCTGAGCACATTCAAGCTGATGCCCTGGCAGAATTTAATTTGAGTAGATCTGCTAAGAAAAGAATGAGTGATTCTCTTGAAAGTGGAATGGGTTCCACAAGTAGCACACCGTCTATGCCTCATGTTAGGGTTGCATATCAACCCACAATGCTAGAGATGGCTGCTAAGCAAGACAAGAAATCATTGGACATGTTGGTAACTGATTTTTTTGTCAATAATAACATTTCCTTCAATGTTATTCAGACAAATTCTTTTATTGAGATGCTAAGAGGTGCATGTGCTTATGGTACAAGTTATGTTGTACCTAGTTATAGCAATCTTCGGACCAGTTTGATTCCTGAAAAAAAAAGCGAAAATCATGCAATATGTTAGCAGTATAAAGGCGACATGGGATATCACAGGTTGCACAATTATGTTTGATTCTTGGACTGACATAAAGAAGAGGTCATGGGTTAATGTGATTGCTTACTCTCCTGGGGGTGCTGTGTTTTTGAAATGTATTGAGTGCGGTATAAATAGATTAACTTCCACATTTCTTTTCAATGAAATTTCTGATGTCATTGAAAAAGTTGGACCAAAGAATGTTGTGCAATTTATTTCAAATAATGGTTCTAACTTTTGTTCTTGTGGTGATATGTTGTCTGGAAAATGGCGTCATATATATAGAATAAATTGTGCTGCTCATGGGATTAATCTGCTTTTGAAAGATATTCACAAAAAAGTTAAATGGGTGAGGGAAGTTATAGAAGATGGAAAACTTGTAGTGGATTATATTCACAGGCACACAGGTATTGTAGCATTGATGAGAAAATTCACCAACAATAGAGATATCAAGCAGCCTTGCAAGACAAGGTTTGGTACTTATTTTTTTATGCTGCAGTCTCTTATTGTTGTTGAGAATGAGCTGAGGCTTTTTGTTGCATCATCTGAGTGGAGAGCCTTTCAATTCAATAGAGCTGAAATGGCAGTGAGAACTATTGGAATAATTCAATCAGAGACATTTTGGGAGGGGGCAAAGGAAGTTGTTGCTTTCATGGAGCCACTTATTCGTATTCTTCGCCTTGTTGATTCAGATGGTTCTACTGCAGGTTACTTATATGAAGCAACAGAAAGGGCAAAAGAAACATTGAGAAAATTTGTGGAGAAGGATGGAGGGAAGTATTTAGCCATAATGGATTTGTTTCAATTTAGGTTAGAGAAGAACATTATTCATCATGTTCATCTCTTTGGTGCACTTTTGAATCCTTCTATTATGTTTGGTGGTCGACTTGATATTGATGGAACTAAATTTATGAATGCACAAGATTTTATAATGGACATCATGGTTCCTTTAGAAGATCGTGAGCAATTCATGCAAGAAGTCATTGATTATCGCATGAAAAGTCCATTGTTGTTCAATATGACAGGGCAGACAATGATGAAAACTAATCATCCAAGTAAGTGACTTAGTTAATTAGTTTATTATTGTATTTTTTTTAATTAAATATAGCATTCTTATATTTATTTACTTATGTTGATTTGTAGGGATTTGGTGGCAATTTGTTGGTAGTGCATTTCCTGTGCTTCAAAATATTGCTTGTAGAATCTTGAGTCAGCCTTGTAGTTCCTCTCCTTGTGAGCGTAATTGGAGTGCTTGGGATGCAGCACAAACAAAGAAAAGAAATAGATTAGCCCCAGAGATGCTAGAGGATTTGGTGTACATCAGGATGAACTCTATGATGAGGGAGAACTATGAAAGCCAACTCCATAAAGATTCAAGGCCTATTGATTTAGATAATCTTGGTGAATTACCTATAGTAGACTTTGAGCTTGAAATGGAGAGGCTTGAGCAGACGTACGAGGAACCTGAACCATCTGACACTGGAGCTGATGGAGGATCTACTTCATGTAATTTAATGTCTCCTCATTGATCTTTTTTTTTTTTTTATCATTGATCTTTGGACCTGTTATAATGATACTGAGTTCTTTAGACATCTTGGATGATATGGATGGATGGTTTTTTTTTTTATATATTTTGGACATGTCTTTTTTAATATGGTGTATTAAGTTTTAATTTGGAATTTACATTGGATGCTATATTTTGGATGATATATGCTTGAATGTTTGATGTTGATGTAGTTTAGAACATTAGATGCAGGTATACAGACAATAATCTCTCAAATTACATGATGATATATTGCCCTTTTTTTGGTTTCGTTTTTTTGAAAACTACACGTTTAATACTCGTACCGTTCGTTTCCGTCCGTTTGACGTTTCCTTTTTTTTTACCCTTTTTTTGACCGTACCGTTCATCGTTTTTATCCGTTTAATTGTCTATGTTTTTTTGCCGTTTCCGTTTTAACTAACAGTGGGCGTGCCTACTGAGAGTCAAACTTAAGACGTTCGAGTTTACGGCTCGTACCAAGTTTGTTGCTCACCAACTGCGTTACCCCCTTGGATTAAAACCTGAAAATGAATAACCATGTAATTTTCCTAAAATAAAGTAACAAATCCAGTAAATAACCTTTCTATTGTTTTGATTGGACTCTTTAAAGAAGAATCTCATTCCCTTTTTTTTTATTATTATAATTTTTTTATTCTTAACTTTTATCCTTTTATCATACGAGGTAAAAAAATATCTTTCCATAGTTTAATCAAAGGTTCAGATCCCATATGGTCACAGAGTTCATCTATTCACCATAAATGAAGAGAAATTGAGTTCTTTTCATTTTCTCCCTACACGGGGCACAAACATAGTAGAATGACCGTTGCAATTAAAAACCTTCTACTCATCTTTTATCATACTCCCTTTCTAGCAAATCTGTCCAAGATAGATCAATTCGGATTGGTATCAGATTGGTATCGTTTCAGACCAATACCATCCCTAATATTGATTACTAAAACCATGCTCTCATTGTAAAACTACAATGTGACAATGGAACAAGCAATTTTACTGTTGAGTTGTCCATTTTCCTAACGTCAATAATCTCCCCCTCCCCCTCCCTACACGGGAAAGCTAGAGAACAAAAAATTAGGAATTATCATAGAGCTCCAATTGGGTCAAAAACTTGAGACTAGAGCAAGGGGAGGGTGGGACTTACTTACCTATGACCAAAAACTTTAAGCAACTAAATGCCAATTTTAGAAATTGCTACAGGGTAAAGAATCAAAAATCACCACCATTCCTACATGGAAAAACTTCTCACATGAAATGACTTCATTACCTTTCTTTGAATAATACCATTCCATCACACCTTACGCATCATCTTTTGCCACCTCAGTTCCATCAAGAGAGAGAGAGAGACGGTCATCGGTCATCTGCCCCTTCCAAAATATAGGCACACTGAGCCTTCAATGTTGATCCCTTAGGATAGAGGGTCATAGAGTAGGTGTAGAAGGATGTGGGGTAGGTGATACATAATTACGAAAAGAAGTTCTAAGAGAGGGAGATATTACGATGAACCTGTCCAGAAGTGCATGATGGTTGGGTCCCAATAAGAAACTTAGACATTAGACATGCATCCCAATCTTACTAAAAAATTAAAATGTGTGAGAAAGAGATAACGCATACATAAAGTTCATCAGATTTTTTTTTTTTAAAGAAGTTCATCAGAGATTGGAGAGAAGGGAAAAAAAAATAATTGTTATCCCAATAAATTACCCTATGTCTTATCAATTTATTCTCTATCCTTTTTCACATGAAATAAATCACCATCATCCCCTGTATGAAATTATCTCGATGCTTCTATTTAATATACTTTATCTGTTGTTTCCTTAAGAACCCTTTTCGTATTATCATCATTGTCATTAACCATTAAAATAAGTAAGAGATTATGATTTTAAGTAGTCCATTGTTGGATCCGGTTCCTTATAGCCTTACAGGTAATGGTGTCAATAAGTTTGGTTCCATTATTTGTGGCTTGGTTCATGATCAATGTTTTATAACTTGGGATTGATCAAGATTAATATTGATACGATACTAATCTGACTACTTTTATTGGATCGTATCAATGGATTTACACTTGTTTTCTAATAATTTTGTTTTTTTTTTTAATTATAATTTTTCCTTAATGTCTTGCTAGTGGATCGATATTGGCCAAGATAGATATCGATTCGATCCAGCCAATACAGATTCATCTTATCCGAGCTCATGATACAACATGTACAAATCAAAACCAAATAATTTCCATCACCTCAAAATCAATATCAATTGAGTTTTATTTATTTTAAGTATAAATAATCTACTAAAACAAATAAAGTTGGTAGAAAAATTACGACTTTATGAAGATAAAATCCCACAATGTCAAATCTAATATCTTTCATCCATTTTTATACTGTAATTTCACAAAATTCAACAGAAATATGTGATAATAGGGTTTTAGTATGATTGAAGTTGATTCGAGCTATATGGATGACACTTTATTTGATTTGATTCGATGAAAAAAAGATCGTTTTAATTTTAAATCAAACTAAATGAAAATTCATTTTTCAGAAAGAAAAAAAAAACCAGAATTTATTTGATTCAATTCAATTGGATTTTGATTTCAGTTTTCAATTCTCATTATAAATTCACACCCTCACATACAAAATGTCGGGGGGATTGAGTTGGGCAATTATCTATCCATGGATCCCTTTCTAATTTCTAATAAGTAATATACGTATTCCATATTTCTATTTTCCATTGATCTACTGAGTGAACTAAAAGCTGTAGCTAATGGTTTCTGCTGCTCCTCAGTTCTGAACACAGAACACACTCACAAACCAAAAGCATTTCATTTCATTTCAAAGTGGTGTGGTCTGGGCGGCCTGCTGGTGGAATTGTCCCTTTCAGTCTTTTGATTATTTGAATTTTTTTGGGTAGATTTGTTTATTTTATTATTAAATTTTTTTTTTTAATAGATAATAACCCGAAGGCTCTCCTCACTCATCAATTTGACTATAGATATAGGGAAAATTACTTGATTACTCACTTTTGAGTTTCCTTTTACAAAAATACCCAACTTATGTTTCAGTTAACAAAATCACACAAAATTAGGTTTGGGTTTACCAAAATACCCAAAACAGTGCCCTACCTCACCATATATGGTTCTTTTGACATTTTTACCCCTCATCTACTTTTTCTTCCTCCTCCCCTCTCCCATTGACCACATGAGCATCTCTCCCCTGTTCTCCCCTGTTCCTCACCTCATCCTCCACACCCATCCATTGAGCACCTTTGTAGCCTTAGCCCCAAGTACCTGATATGCCACTGATCTTCCTTTAGGAAAAAACAAAAAAAATCAAATGTATAACCCTATTTTCTGGTCACATTAACTTCAATGCATGCCAATGGTCGTGGTTGGTTGTTCAAGCGGACGCAATCACACTGTGCACAGGGAGAAAAAAGCTCAAGAACAACAACTCTTGCTGAAATTGAGATAGGAAGCGAGGAACGGAGATTCACGAATGTAATTAATTTGATTCCTCAGAACCCGTCGAACCCAAATCTCCCTACACCGTCGAACTTCTCCCCTCCTATGGAAATCTCACAAATTTCATCACCTAAGCTTCCATTGACTCAAGGTGGTTATGTTGTTGCAGCAGGTGCCGTTCAATCCCTATTAACCCCATCACAATGAGAAGATTATGTGCCCCTAGATTACTAGCAGAAACGCCAACAACAAACAAAACTACAATTACAACAGTAGAATCTGGTTTCCCTTTCAGATTTTCAAATCCAGCAATATGTAGAGATTAACTTCGATGTCATGGATGAATCAGATCCAACAGCAACAACAACAACTTGGTGTGGCTGCTAGTGGGATGGGACCACAAGTGGGTAGACGAATTTTGATGGTTCTCACCTTCAACAGCAGCAGCATCAGATGGATTAATGGCAGGTTTGGGCAGGGCTCTCATGAAGCCGCACACCAAGCTTTTTAGGCTCTGGTGGTGGAATCGATAGAGATGGTGTTGTCGATGGCGGAGGAGGATTTTTTTTCCTGTTAACAGCGGCATCACACCGTCGCCGTTGAGGTCGAATGCCTGTATGATGCTCTTGCAATCTTCATTGGACATTTTGTTTCCAAGGCGACTGAAGATCCTCTGCAAGCCCTCTATTGTAACGGACCCACAACCCTTCACTACGAACATATCAAACCCTCTTTTCAGATCATCATTCCCACCTTCACGTTCCATCAACTTCACAAAATCGTCAAAATCTAGTGTCAAATTGTCGCCGCCTGCTGCATCCAGTTCATTGATCACACATTGAGCCTCCTTAGGTGACATGAACTCTCCTATGGAGGCAAAGTAGGATCTGAGTTTGAAGCCTTCGATCTTTCCGTTGCCATTAGTGTCCAAACGACAAAACCCAGCTCCTCTTCCTCTGTTCGTCCTTCACACTCAACTCAGCAGCGCCGTACTATCGGCGACGGTGTGATGCCATACCGTTTGTACGGGAGAGGAACTTGCAGCTGGTGAATGGGAGAGGAAGAAGAAGTAGATGAGGGGTAAAAATGTCAAAAGAACCATATATGGTGAGGTAGGGCACTGTTTTGGGTATTTTGGTAAACCCAAACCTAATTTTGTGTGATTTTGTTAACTGAAACATAAGTTGGGTATTTTTGTAAAGGGAAACTCAAAAGTGAGTAATCAAGTAATTTTCCCATAGATATATATATATATATATATGTGGGAAAAGGACAGGTATGCTAGCGTAGTACCTAGGAATTAGAAATGCTAGCGGCATTTTGACCGTAGGATTTGATCAACATGAATTGAACCGTTGGATGGAGAGAAGATAAACAAATTTTCAATGCACGGTTGCAACTCCTTTACTCTCTCTCTCTCTCTCTCTCTCTCTCTCTCTCTCCTCGTCGGAAAAATCATTCATTCACCGGATCCAGCCGGAGAAAGCAAAGTAGTTGGCACCACCGTTGTTGATGGACCGCTGCCGCTACTGGAGCCGCAGCCATAGCCGCAGCCGTTGCCGAAGTCGAAGAAAGCTCAGAGGGAGGGGGAGAGAGAGAGAGGAACAGCAAAAACCAGAAAAAAAGAAGAAGAAGAAGAAGAATAATTGAGCTCAACTTGGGCCTGTTCGGTGCTGAAACTCACACCGAATGCTGCCGCTGCCGACTTGTTCGGTGCTCCTTTCTCTCTCTCTTTCGCTTCTCTCACCAAAGGGCCAAAGGAAACGGGATCTGCCGTAGTCGCAGCCGCTGTCGAGGTCGAAAAAAGCTCAGAGGGAGGGGGAGAGAGAGAGGAATAGTAAAAACCAGAAAAAGAAGAAGAAGAAGAAGAGAACTGAGCTCAACATGGTAGGGGGAGAGAGGGAGTAACAGAAAAAACCAAAAAAAAAAAAAAAAGAGAGTGCAACTGCTACCGAAGTCGGAGCTAGTGAGAAAAAGGGAAGAAAGACCATGGAGCAACAGTATTGAGCAAGTTTTGTACGACAAAAATTACAAACGGATGAGATCTTTTATCTTTCATCTGACGGCCACTATTCGCTAGCATACCTATTCCTCTCCATATATATATATATATATCCCATATATTTTTTTTTCATTGTTTTCCCGACCCTTTTCCTTGAGACCTGAGTTGAGTTGAGTGAGTTTTTCTACCAAAAAATAGGAAGAAAAAAAAAAAAGAAGGAAAAGTTGAGTGAGTTTTGGTTCCCTCCTCTCGTACTCCTCTACGGTACCTGAAGAACCCTAACCTTTTCTTTCCATTTCTTCCTCTTTTGAAGAGAAAACATCTGACTGGAGAGATAAGGTCTAATCTTATCGTTCCACACATCAAAATCATATTTGTTCTTCCTACTTTTCTTGGTACAAACTCATCCCCCACCCGCTTTTTGCTGTGTGTTTCTCCAATGGGGGACAACCAGAAGGAGGATCGCAGTGAGAGCAGTGAATTCACATCGGAGGACGAAGGGACGGAGGATTACAGGCGAGGAGGTTATCATGCGGTGCGAATTGGTGATACATTCAAGGGCGGCCGCTACGTCGTACAGAGCAAGCTCGGCTGGGGCCATTTCTCCACCGTCTGGCTCGCTTGGGATACTCACAACTCTGTATGCCTTCCGAAACCCCTCCACCAAATTCTTTTTCATCTCTCTCTCTCGTTGTTGTTGTTGTTGTGGTTGTTATTATTATTCATTCTGTAACCGGCACTGGTTCCGTTTCCCTTATGGGTTATTCTTATTTATCTTCTTTGATTAATAATGAAACACGTAGTGACATAGGGAAATCCTTTCCTTAATTATCCATCTGTCTTTATTGTTGCATTGAATTCTGTATTGAGATTTTCTTCGTTTTCCTACGATTTCTGTTTCAACGGTAGCGACATGTTGCTCTCAAAGTACAAAAGAGCGCTCAGCACTATACTGAGGCAGCGATGGATGAGATAACAATCCTCAAACAGATCGCCGAGGGGGATCCTGATGACAACAAGTGCGTCGTCAAGCTTTTGGATCATTTCAAGCACTCTGGACCTAATGGGCAGCATGTTTGTATGGTTTTTGAGTATCTGGGTGATAATCTTTTGACCCTTATTAAGTACACTGACTACCGCGGGGTGCCTCTCCATGTGGTTAAGGAAATCTGTTTCCACATTTTGGTGGGTTTGGATTACTTGCATCGCCAACTTTCTATTATACACACCGACCTGAAGCCTGAAAACATCCTGCTTTTGTCCACGATAGACCCAGCAAAAGACCCCAGAAAATCAGGTGCTCCTCTCATCCTTCCCTCTACCAAGGATAAATCCGTCTTTGAGTCTGGGGCTGCCAAGGATATTAAGAACTCCAATGGCGATTTGACAAAGAGCCAGAAGAAGAAGATCCGCCGGAAGGCTAAACGGGCAGCTCAAGGTTGCATGGGGCAGGAAGCTGCTGAGGAATCCGAACTGGAGTCCAAAATTGCAGGTGCAGAAGCAACAACCCCTGATGCAAAAGTAAATGCCCATCTCTTGGAAGACCATTCAGCAACTTCTGTATTCAAAGATAAATCATTGAGTGCTGCTGATGCATTAAAGGATTTTAGTAAAGAAAGTCAGGTATGCAAGAGAGGGAGCCGCTCCACAAGGCAGAAACTGTTAGCATCTGTTGACCTTAAGTGCAAATTGGTTGATTTTGGAAATGCCTGTTGGACATATAAACAGTTTACCAGTGATATCCAGACAAGGCAGTATCGGTGCCCTGAGGTTCTCCTTGGTTCCAAGTACTCTACTCCGGCGGATCTCTGGTCATTTGCTTGCATATGCTTTGAGCTTGCAACTGGCGATGTTCTCTTTGATCCTCACAGTGGTGACAACTTTGATAGGGATGAGGTATGGATAAATTTTTGCGTCTTTGAAACTCTGGTCATTTTACCATGCCATTTTCTGACATATGCTGTTAGAGGGCTTTTTATTTTAGAGAAATTCCTTAAAATGCTTCCTGAAAAACTATTGAAGGAGATTTTCATATTATTTTCCTGGTTCATGGGCTATGATAAGTCACTATGTGTGTAGAATTTCAAGACACCGAGCCAACTGTAGGAAGCACTCAAGTTTCTCTTTATCTATTGGAAAAATTGTTTCTACTGGTACATTTTCAATTTAACTTGAGAGATTCTATAACTAATGAGGTCTGTCTCTTGGTGGCCTGTTGTTTAAGTTGTGTGACCATTTTCCATTAAATCCCAAAAGCCATTACAGTCCACTTCTATGTCTTATGGATGGTCATGGATACAGTACTTCCTGATTTGTGATTGGTTGCCCCTAAGCCACAATTGAAAATGTGGATAGAATAGGGGTTTGGTTTCTTAAACTAACAGAATACATACCTTGCTGGGGAATGGCTACAGTATAAGATTGAAGGAGCTGGAGAGGGAATTGTGAAATGATTAACATTTTGTTTCAGAAGTACTTAATATTTTTACTATATAGGAGAGGGTGTCAGTTGCCATGTAGTCTTGCTAGGGAATGGCTATATGAAATCAACCAAGCAACATGGGCTGAATAAACTGACCTGATTAAAGCTGGAAGAAATGATGGAATCATAGAACGGTATTGGAGAATTCCCCTGTAGACTTTGGGAAGAAAATAGAGATCGTAGCATGTATGTTGCTATCCAGCCTCTTAGATATACTCACTGAGTACCCTCTTAATGATAAATTAATAGCAACTATGTCCGTGTCTGGCAAAGACTCATCTATGATGCATTTGGGAGGAGTGGAGCAATCAAATCATCTAGGATGAGGTCAATCCATGGGAAGGTTACGTAATCAATTGCAGTTATGGCAAAAAATTGTGTTCGTGGACTCTTAGCGAACAACTTCCATGGGATTCTTGTTGCAGGCACAACTCGAAATCCTGCAACCAACACTACTACAAAATGAAAATTGCAAATATCCTGTATGAAAGGGATCTCCTTAAATTCAATGGAACTTGCAAAAAATCTCTTCATTGCAAAAATTCTGATTCACTCATTGTAACATACTAATAAAACTGAACTCCTTGAACAATCAGAGCTAAGAGTCTTTGTTGGATACTTGGATATGGTCCATGACCTCCAATCTAAGGAACCTTGTTCCTCTCATGCTTGCCAGTGGGAAGTTGGTGGTCCCATCCTCCTGAGACACCAACTATATGAAACTCAATTTTGATGAGTGATCCTGGGGAAATATGGGAAATTTAGGTGTTGGATAGAGCATTTTGGGATTACTTTTTTGAAGGTGTGGTTTGGCACTTTCAGGCTGTATTTAGATTTATGATCCTGTTTGCACATATTATGGCATTTCTAGCCTTCCAGGGTGAGTCTGGAGAAGAACAAGCCCCTTTAGAAAACCCAAATCAGATAAATGGAATTCTTGGCCATGGGTCTTGGGCCTTCTGGCATAGTCAACCTCCCTTCAGGCATTAAATAAATTGGGAATCACAGATATCCTCTTTGAATTTAGTTTTATTTTTGAAATTATTTCCCCCATTATGTAGCATTTTAGTATATTCAGCTCATTTCTGTTTTCTAGTTTCAGTATGGGTTTGGATGTAGGGCTGATTAGACGTCAATCCATATTGTTGTATATCTGTAATTTGTGGTACCAACTTTTGAATTTGAGTTAAAGGTTGTTATAGGTCAGGTGGTGGGAGTTTTTGGTGCAGAAAGCAGGGTAGGTGGTTAAGCTTCTTGAGCTATAACTTCCGATGGATTTTGAATCCAATAAAAAAGACATGAATTTTGTATGAGACTGGTGACAGAGGGCGATTTCATGTGCTGCCGAACAGGATGCAGGGGGAATTAGTATGGGGTGTTAAAGAATATTTTGTGATTGAGGGTTTTTTTCTCAATACATTGATTGTGGTTAGTTATTAAAAATAGTTGATAGTGTGCTTGAATTTAAAGGCTTATAAAGGAAGGATTAGTTGCTGGAATGGTTTGTTTTGCAGTGGGTTGAAGTTGCAGAACGAAACCAATAAAATCAAGAAGGAAGAAAATATTAGAAGGGTTTTAAAAAAAATAGTATTTATCAACATAATCACTCTTAAATATTGCTGGGAATCACTTTTGGAGAAAATAGCACCACAGAAGCAAAGTATATAGTGGAGTATTCTCTGATTTTTATTAACTAAAGAGAAAACTTCGGTAAAATGTATGTATTGGCCATGCGTGTTGAATCTCCTACTACAAGCACTCTTGAACTCTTAACAGAGTTCAAATTGAACTTTGTATATATTGGCCATGTCCATTGCATCTCCTACTACTGCAGAATGGGTATCCATAGATCCCAACACCTACTGGGATGAACCCCCGATGCAGGTAGCTTTACAAAACCTTCATGCAATGAGCCCAAATAGATCTTTAAAAAAAAAAACTGGGGGCTTGCCCACCATGAAAAAAACCAGGGTTTGACTGTCAAACCTGTTAGTACGTAAGATTGTAATTCTTTAATTTCTGTCAAAACAGCGTGCCATGAATAACGTGGACTGCTTATTCTCTTATTATATTATGTCTGTACTTAATTCTAGTTGTGGATGGTCATTTTCCATCTGGATATTCTTTATGGATTTTGTTAGAATTTCCTGATTTCAGTGATACTTTGTTAGCTTGAAGTGGTTCCTACCGCGTGACGGCATGTTGACATGTTGATTTGTTATTTGGTAACCATTTTTAAGGGTGAAAATCAACCTATGGTCAAATGATGGTGAAGGCTAATGTTCACAGATTTTGGAGACCACCAGATGGTGACACATGGAAAAAAATCCATGTAGATGGATCCCCACGCAACTTCAGGCAGCCAGTTCCCCATTGCCCATTTATTTATGTTTTATTCTGTTATTTGATGGCTATCAACACAATTTGATTAGAAGCAGATGGAAAGTACACAAGGAACCTTAAAAAATAATAGAATTCCAATGATGAACAATGCTAGAAGCCTATAAATATTGGAAAATATCTACAAAATTTCCATGCATTCCCTTGGTGGATTGGTTGGCTGATATGGTATAATATTGAACGGGATTTTAGTGATGTGACCAAGTTTTTGGGATTTTTAGCAATTTGCATCCACCGCCACCTCCACACACTTTGTACACATGGTATTAGACATTGATCCCTTCTCTCAGAGTTCCTCCTTCCAGTGGGTCCTGAATAAGTGTCATGGTAGACTTTCATGTCTCAGAATAGTTTACAACCCTCAATTTTATTTTGGAGTTCTGTGCCCCCTTAATTTCGATCCTGTTTCCTGTACTGGTTAAGACTTATCTCGAAATTACTGAGGTCAGCATTTATTTCTATCAGTAACTGGAAGTTATTGAAAACAGGGTCAAGTACATAGACTGCGAATACATATTGTAGATAACAATAATAGCAGCAACAACACTATGTAAAGTGTTGACCTAGTTTTTATCAATTTGGAGTTCAGCAATTTGTGTCTTGTCGGTAAGCATTTTCCTAGATAGAGAATAGGTGTGAACGACTGTAAAATGGAGGAGATCAAGGGTTTCCTACTTGAATGCCAAATTTTCAATGTCATTGCCATCTTGCCCACTTCCTGGCTACTATATAAGTGTTGACCTAGGCCCTTGTGCTGGGGCTTGGCTGCCAAACAGCCCAAACCATACATGAGCTGCCTCGTACAGCTCTTCCTAAGAACTTGATTTTTCTTTTTTTGTTGTTGTGTGGGGGATATACAGTGGTGTAGCCCTTAACAGCTTGAGCTTTTGGGGGAAGCTGTTGTGATATTTTATCAGAGCCAGGAGGTCAGATGTTTGATTCCTCGTCAAGTGTTAGGGGTTTGTTATGTGTTGATGTGCCCCAATGCATTGTGCGCCCTTGGTGTCACTTGCAGAGCATGTGTTTGTGTGTGTGAGAGAGAGTGGGACTGCATGTGTGGGTGGTGGTGTCGTGTGTTGATATCCATCGTTGTAGCCCTTAACAGGTTGAGGTATTGGGATAAGCGGTTGTAACATCTTTTGTTGGTGCTGAAAGAATTGAAGTTTTGGGCTGGGAAATTCTTTTTCTTTTTTCCCTTTAAACTACACATTTAAGTTCATCTTGTATCAAAAACATAACTGCTGAAGTCTTCTGTTCGTGCTTAAAATCAAGCTTGACTATCTTTAACCTTCTTGTGTAGGATCACTTGGCTCTAATGATGGAACTACTTGGAATGATGCCACGCAAGGTAAATGCATCAGTTTTACAGAACCGAATGTTGTAGTTCTAAATGCCTGTTTTAACTTCATGTTGATCCACATTTTTTGTTTTCAGATTGCATTAAGTGGTCGGTATTCTCGGGATTTCTTCAACAGGTATGGGGACTTGAGGCACATCCGTCGCTTGCGTTTCTGGCCTCTTAGTAAAGTGCTTGTAGAGAAATACGAATTCAGAGAGCAAGATGCAAATGATATGGCTGATTTCCTTGTCCCGATACTGGATTTTGTCCCTGAGAAACGGCCAACGGCTGCTCAATGCCTTCTTCATCCATGGATTAGTGCAGGCCCTTGGCTTCTTGACCCTTCCGTTCCTTCTTCTCAAAATCAGGTTTTAGATGGTGATATTTCTGAGAGGATGAGGAGAGAGGATGATGAAAGGGAGGCAATGGAGGTGGGTGTGGGAAACATTGCGATTGATGTAGTTCTTAAGCAGGTTAAAGATCCTCAACCCAGTGGTAAACCCACCAAGGCTGCTGTTCATTCTTCTAGGTAATGTTTTGGTGCTATGTTTTCTTGATAGAACTCTTGCACAGCTTTTATCCACAAGAATTTGGGGTTTAGTGTGGGATGATCACTACGCCTATAGCTTTTGGATCCATTGATGATTCAATGGATGGTGGGTGGGTGTGACCTGGAAACTGTTTGTTCCACTGCAGCTGAAGATAAGGGGTCTCATCATTCTCTACGATTTTCCAAGATTTTCCCTATAATCTCTGCCATCTCCTTCCCTCCATGTACTACAGGTCAGCTTAGGCACTAGTGGTAAACTCCACTACCTTGTTAAACATATTTGTCGTGGAGGGATTTATCATTCATGTATAACATTTACACTACAGGAAAAAATGGATTTTTTTTTGTGGGGGGGGGGGGGGGGGTGTGAAATGGGAATTTCCATAGTACCATTTTCACATTGTGCTAGTTAGTGCAAAGCGCTTTTACTCCTTCGACAATAAACAGCCAGGCAGCAAGCGTTTGTGTGATTCTTTGCCCAATTATTGACCTGCTTTATGGAAGCTTGAAAACTTAAATCTGGTATTTGTAATGTTTTTGGTGAGTACTAATCTTACCTGTGATAGATTAATGATGAAGTGCGTTCTCATTGATAATGGTCATATGTGTTGTTTAACTTTGTGGTTGTCTATGCGCATGAGAATGTTTCTTGGTCAAAAGACTGATTGCACTTTAGTCCTCCTTGTGGAATTGTGATTATACCTCGCAGTTTAATGATGAAAAGGAAATAAGGAATGCTTCTCTAAGGCAGAGTCACAGACTATATTGAATGCTTTTTTCAGTTGTTGATGGGGGCTGCCCTTTAGTCCACAGTCGAGGGGTTATCTGTATGGTGAACCTGTAGTCATCTATTGACCGGCTGGTGAGGGGTGGGCAGGTCGAAATGCCATCTCCAGTCTTTGGGCGAGTGGGTTGGGCTGCGTAGCCTTATTCATAAGCATCATATTCTCTATTCTCTTATGAGCTTCCACTGTTAAAAGAGTTAAAAGAAACATTCCTTTTGGCCTTGAACCCAAAGAACAAATGACAAATCACGGAAGCCAAAGTGCCTTCCTTACCTTTGAAGACGAATAAAAATAGGATTTCTTTCCCTACCTCTTGCACTCTCCAGGTCGCGATCCTTGTTTCTGTAAGGTCCATGTAGCCACGTTGATGGAGGAATAAGGTGTCAGATTGGGGTCTGTTCCAGCTGATCCAGCCAGCCAAGTTATTTCCACCTTTTTGTGGATCTTTTACTGGTCACCAACATAGCAGACAGCAGACAGATGTGGCACTGTGGTTAGCAATTCATGGCGCAAACATACAATCAAGGAACGAGCAACATAGGTTTCATCCTGTGCTATCTCCAACGTAACTCACCATGTCTCCATCAGACTCCATGTGTTGGTTGTTTTGCATTTTAATTTCAAGATGCAAACTAGGCTTTTTCCCAGAGTTCTCTCACATTCCATCTGACAGATTTTACTTAATTTTGGATGGTGCAGGCAAAGGGGTTTTATCCAATTTAAGAGGAGAACGTGCAATTAAGAGTTAAAGAGGAGTGCTATTTAAATCTGGTATTTGGATCGAAGTTGAAGGGGACCTTATCACCTCATGGCCTCCTGTGGAAGGTATTACCATTCTCAGTTTCTCTCTCTCGCTCTCTCAAATATTGGAGATCTGTTAATCCATTCTTAAAAATATACTGGTAGCAAAATTCTCAAATTCACATGCGTGTGATACATACATAGAGACTGTTGTGCTAGTGTGACTGGAGTTTCCTCAGAACACTTTCGTCTTGACGATTCTAATGGTATTTCCAAAGCACACCAATATTCTGCTTCAATACAAAACAGGATTTTGTTAAAAAGCTGGGGATACCAGCTGATAACGGGAACTCAATGTGAGGAAGACATTAACTGAAAAGCAGAAATGCCATTAACATGCTTGATAAAGGAACAGATATGTTATCATCAACGACTTTGGTTGTTGGAAGGGATTCCACAACTGTAGCACCTAACGAGATTAAAGCTACTCTTTCAACTGTCCATGACCAATCCAACTGAAAGTACCCCAGACCAGAAAAGTAGTATAGCATCCTGCAACAAGAGACAGAATTCCATGCAAGAAAAACAGCTATTAGAAAATCCAAAGCCATTTGTACACATTTTAGTTCAATGGGATTGGAGGCACAAAACCTACCCTACAGAAATCAAGAACCCAGATAGAAACATAGAGATGCTCCCAACCCAACTCTTGTTCATATTATATGGAATTTTTAGTGCGCCAAATCTTCTCCCCATAATATCAGCAAACCCTGTTTGACACAATTTTGAAAGACCATAAGAGTTGAAGGGCCCCAATTGGAGAATTTGGACCAAGGAGAGTTTTTACCATCCCCACCACACATCATAGCTAATACAATCACTCCAACTGGGGAATCACGCCAGAAGATGACCGCGCAACAAATCAAAATCAAAACATAGTAAAGGGGACCTCTAAGCAATTCCCTGCAAATGCGAATACAGACTACTTTACAAAAAAATTCACGCAATCAGGAAGCAGATATTGAAGAGGAGTTGAAGATTGTAAGTGGAGAAATTACTCTGGGTTTCCTTCTCGAGTAACAGATTTTATGAGACCTTCGTCAGTGGCCAGAGAAAGGCCATGGATGATTAGCCTTATGCAATTGATAAGAGGAACCAAAGCAGCAAAATATCGAGCTTCTGGTGAGGTGCTATCCTAGGATTGAGGTGATTAAATCAATTTAAGTGTTACACATGCATATATGCACAAAGGTGACCTTGTAAACAAGAAGATAATTTAAAGCAATCAGAAGACAGTACCTGAACAGGGGCCAGGAAAACATGAAAAGAAACCCCGACAATATATGGACTAGTTTTCTGCTCAAACTCTGTTCTAAAGAGGAGGAAAATAATATCCGTTAAAATGTAATGGTCAAATTGATAGAGATGTGCCAAGCTGAGAGAGAACAGACTTTCTGATTCAATTCAACATCATCAATTACAAAGTCCATATTTTTCTGTATCACAAGTTGTTAAATCACATATTCAATCACTGTCCAATAGGCTCAGGATCATGCATTTCAGTCACGGTACAGAGTCATGGAATTATGACTATTATGACTCAGCTACTTTCCAGAATATAACAGAACCAGACACAGTTGAATTACCAGTTATTTTTTATTCCCCCTCTGTTGCACTTCAAAAATGTGCCACATTGAGCTTCAGGGTAGTGTTGAACTATTTTCAGGTGAATTTTGGTTAAAAATAGGAGTTGTGTGCTGTTATTCTAAATTGCCTTTAGCTTTCATACAATAAAGTAGTCGTAGCAATTTTCTAGTTAGTGATGTAGGATCTAATTACAGTTACAGAGGTCCAGCTGCATCAGAGTACCACCATGTTGTGAGTGACAAGAGTTCTGCTACCAATGGGCCCCTCCTTCCCAGGGCATGGATGGATTCCAGGAACAGTGTTCTTGCCATCAAAACCAAAAAAAAATAAAAAATGTTTCTTTTGGGTGAAACATATTTGAGATCTAAGAGATTTGGAATATGAGATCTTCATTTATCCATGTCATTGAGAGGTAGAAGATTATCAAAGTTCATCCTCTGGACACAGGATATATGGATTGGCTGGTTGGGTGGTCAAAGGATGCCAGCAAGGTGGTGATATCATTGGATTATCATGGTCAAAGGTCCAAGAAGAGAGCTTACACTAGAAGAATGAAGTGCTAATAAAGCGTCATAGCTAAGAGAAGAGAAACAGGTCAATTTTATTTCTTTTAGCAGGCCAAGCTAGAATGGGTGAAGATGGCTGTGTGTGTGCGTGGGGGGAGAGGGGGGGGGGGGGGAGGGGTTCATAGTAACATGGAAAATACAGCTCGTAGACCTCAAGAAATATGTGATTTGATTTCTTTTAGTATAATTCAACAGCAGATAGAAACATGCCAAGCAAGAATGGTGAAGATGACTGTAGGTAGTTCAAATTAACATTGAAAATATAGACCTCAAGATATATGCGATCTGTTGATATGATCCTCAGCAAGGGCTTGCAGAGGAAGCCAATGACATTCACCCAGGGTCTATGGCCACCATTAAAATCCAGAAGTTGGGATTTGGTAGGATAGCAAGGAGAAGTTCTGCCAAACACTTATTGTAACATAAGGAGCAGAGTTTCAGACACTCAATACTGGAAATGATAGATGTATCAAGAGCAGAGTTCATACTCCTCTTTCAGCCTCAGGCTGGGTGAATGAAATGGTAAAACTCTCCCAGCAAAAAGATAAGCTTTTACATTTTGGTTCAGTGTATCTCTACCTTAGGGTTTAAAACATGTAGTGAAATCATGAACTGTCACACTCCACCTAAAGGAAGATTTGGAATATTTTGAAGTTAATTACACAATCAATGTGAGATAAATTATCATAAAAAGTCCTCCTTTTTAAAGGGGAAAATGCCACACCTATTGGATTATTTTCCATTTACACTCGATGTGAGGTAATGACTAATCATAAAAATTTCTCCCTTATTTTCCTTGCAACCAGACAGCCTAGAGAGAGAGAGATTGCCCGATCAGGGGGAAAAATGCCGGACCTGTTGGATAATGTTCCGTTTGGTGAGTTTGTCGAACCCGAGAACGAGAGAATAAGCGCCTGCCAAGGCGAGCGCCGTGGCTCCTATATCCTGCAAAAGTAAGCCGTGATGCTCATGGAAAGGGCGAGGAATTGCAGAGGGAGGCCTAAAGCCGGAGGAGCCGGCTAAATCTTTAATGCTACTAGTGGTAGTAGCCCACCATGCTTGCTTCAGAAGACAGGGGAAAGCAGGTGAGACCTTGGGTACGGCGACTCCATGGCGACCAACGCTACAGATTCTCGAGCGTCTGAGAGAAGGTGTGATGCATAAAATCCCACACGCCACGACAACCCCCATACCTGTCTTGAGGCCTTACACACTGATTGATAACAGCTGCCGCTTCTCCCTCTCCCCCTCCTTTCTCGGATTCTCCCCACCCCTCCTCCTCTTTAAACTTTCAAGTTTTCAGCTTCAGGGTCTCCCTCCCTCCCTCTATCACAGCTTCATGGCAGCTCGATCGAGTTAGGTAACCTACATTTTGATTTTTCAAGCGATCATTTTTTATCGAATAATCCATTAAGCTCTCATTAATCGTTAGAACTAAATCAATCCTACCTGTTTTTCTATGGACCGAAGGATAACCATCTTTTTCACCCTGAAAAGGACAATAAAAAAAAGAGAGAGAGAGAGAGAGATAACCATTTTAAGATGTGTGGTGAGGGAACTCTTTGACTTGTCAATGTCAGATCAGAATCTCAGTACCAAACCTTACTCCTCTGGAATGACACAAATGCCCCCGAGATGCTCATCAAACTGTTGAAAAACTCCCCCGTGGTAGTCCTTCGGGGACTTCTCAAATGTCCGAACCGATCCTTATAAACATACGGATAAAAATCGTTTGCAATTCCTTATCCTTGCAATACCATGCAATACCCCCTTCAGATTGTGATACGTGGATAAAGTGATTTGAACGGCTCAGATTAATCCTACATTGATCCAACTTTAACTCACTGGTTTGGAGTTGGATCAATATAGGATTAATTTGAGTCGTTCAAACCATTTTGTCCACGTGTCACCCTTTCAAGGGGTATTGTACAGAATTGTACAAGATTAGAATTGCAGATGATTTTTATCCTAAACATACTCCAGGGCAATGGAGCAATGGACAATCAACGGGGAAACCGCGACACCAAAAGAGAAAAAGAAATCCTCCATTTTATCCTTTTTTTTTTTTAATTTAATTTTCTCGGAAGATGGGATAGGCATACCGTCTGCTTTTGTAAACGTTGTCGATAGAGTTTTCTTAGTTAGGAAGTCGGTCATAGTATTAATCTCCCTCATAATACTATAGTGAACATTTGTTTTTTTATAAGGGAATATATTGGAATTGACACTCAAGATCAAAATAGGTAGAGAAGTGTAAAATGTCCTCCATCGTTGTTGGATCTGTTAATGGGAAATAAGGGATTGCTTGTGTGACACAGGAACAAAGCTCTTTACATTTCATCTTACCATAAGCTGATCATAAGTTTCTATAAGTGCCTCTTTACTATCGCCTCATCTGGCAAAGGAGAACTGAAATTTGCACGTCTGTCGATTATGGATTGTAGGTAAAAGGTATCAAAATACGTTGTAAAAGTGCCTCTAGCAATTCACTGCTTTTCTTTATTTTTTTAGTCTATATATCTAATTATGCGTCCCGTGGGACTTTTTTTCACTTGGTAGGAGAACAGGGCCGTGACAAGGCACAAGGTGAGACGGAAAACTGCATTACGAGACATTGACTTCAAATAAAGAGTTGGGGGAAAAGGTGTGTCTTATGGCACGAATTAGGGGGTCAAAAAAGTTTGATCAACCTGAACCCACCCTATTCCGCCTTACGCCCGAATAGGATCTAGGCTGAGATTTCAATTCATTGTGTAGGTTAGGATTGAGAATTTCAGGCATGAGGTCGGGTTGGGTTGGGCCTGAGTTGAGGTCTCAATCCAACTAAATCCGACTTAGCTCAACCCAATCTTGTACATTAAGTACATCATAATATATATATATGTTAACAATTATAAAAGGATACTTATAGGAAAAATGTCTCCAAAAAATATTTTGTTTGCCTTTCCAATGTATCAAGATCAAACAATCAAATATAACTAGTAGTAGTCACAAAAAAAGAAAAAAAAGAAGCAATAGTACTGGACTGAGCTGGTCTAATTAGGCTAAGTCCAATCCAATCAAGGTCTATTGGTGCTGGATTACAATGAGCTAAGCCTGATAGGATTGGGCCTAAGCTGAGAGATCTCAACCCGATCTAGGGCTAGGCTGGGCTAGGGTAAAAAAACCCCTAGCCCAACCTTGCCCATTGACACCTCTTACTCCAATTATAAAAAATTGAAATCAAAATACTGGATAATAATTGTCATATTAATAAAAAAATTTAATTTCAAAATCTACTTTAAGAATGGTAAAGTTTTCTTATGTTGTAAAGAAAACAAAAAATTACCTTGCCCTTAAAAAAGCACAAGAATTTTTTTTTTCTCTCTCTCTTGGCTACCTAATACAGCCCAAATGAGAAAGACAACGGAACCTCCAAAAGATTAAAATAGAGATGAAGATTAGATACAGCAATGAAGAAAAAGTGAAAGAAACAGAACCTCTCTCCCCACAAAAAATTATAATAATAGGGAGAACCATTTCATTATCTCCGTTGTATGCATGTTCGACACATGGTTCACGATAGCAGACTCTGGGTGGTGGATGGTAAAGCTGTCATCACCTCTCCAGTATGCATTGTTATTGCTTTCTGCGGTAACACGTGTACTTCCAACTTTTATCCTGGTAAGCCGGTCCAAACCAAACGAGAGCGGAGTACGAGAAGATGATTCAAACTGCTCATACAGTAAATAAGTGCCATGTGTCCAACCTCCATGTCTTTCTCTCTCCCTCTCTCTCCCTCCTATTTCAAACCTGTTTTAGTAACTGAAGTATCGTTTTTCTTCATTTTCTTTGAGTGCTGATCACATGTGGGTGAAGATCATCTACAATGAAGCATAAGAAATTTGAGAGAAGAATTACCTAAATGTACACTTATTTCTAGCTACAAATATTTGTTTGATTGATGTGCAAAGGCATATCCAGAAACTTAATATTGAAAATGCAGAACAAATCCAATAAAATCAAGAAGGAAGAAAATATTAGAAGGGATTTATTAGGGGAATTTGCTATCAATCTCCTATACTCAGATGGATTGATGAGTTTGATTACTATACCCATGCTTGTAATGGTTTTCAACCATACATGTACTCACACATGATCAACAAAGTGATGGTCAAGAATTTTAATAAGAGAGAGAGAGACGTGAAAGATATTCACGATTTGAAACTCCCCACAAATAGAGGAGATAAAAAAGGTTAATAAAATTGAATAAATTTAAATTCGTCAAAAATAGGGAAAATAAAAAAAGATTTAAAATTTTAAATAACAAAAATAATAGAAGATTACCTCCATAAAGAGGTTGGACACATGGCACCTATTTACCGTATGAGCAGATGATTTAAACTGCTCGTACGAGCAGATGATCCACAAACTAGACGGGTCAGAAACGATACATGTCCTAGGACCTTGATGTACTAACACCACGTGTCCATGAGAAGCAACCATATCCCTGCACGTATCATCTCCTGGAATTTTCTACGCCTTTCATCTCCCGTACCTTTAGGTTATGTTTGGTAGCCAAGAGAAGAAAAGAAAAAAGAATCTAGAAAAGAAAAGAAAAGAGAAGAAATGAAATGAAATGGTGAGAAAATAAAAAGAGTATGTATATTTGGTAACCAAGAGAAGAAAAGAAAAAAAAAATATTTTTTTTGAAATTTAAGAGAGAGATAGACATAGGAAATCATTGTGTGATCATTCATTTTTTGTTTTATTATGTTTTCATATTTTTTTATGTTTTCTTGTGTTTTTTATAAGGTTTTTTTTTTATAGAGCAAAAGAAAACTTTACAATTCTTGGGAATTTTGAATTTCAAAAGCTGAATCTTCTCTTAGGTGAAGACATATCAAGTGCAAAGAGAGATTCTTAACCCAAGAAAAAAAAGTACAAAAAGTGTACATTTTTCTTTACTTCTCTTGGCTGCCAAACACAACCTTAATTTTAAGGCTTTTCATTTTATGCATAAAAGGAGCAACCTTTAAAAGGCTTAAGTGGCTACACTTTGTTTGATCGAGAGAGAGAGAGAGAGAGAGAACCTTTAAAAGAGGAAGGCGAAGATGTCATCCAGACAAGCTGTCAAAGAAGAGATAGCAGAGGCTGCTGCTAAGGTGGCCGCTTCGGAGCTCAGCGACGTCAACCGGGATCAAGAGTACGAAAAAGGTGCCAAGACCACTGCGGACCAGTGAGAGCAACAACGAACGGAAAATAATCCTCTGTTTTTCTCATCCCTGTTTTTCCTTGTTTTGCTATCTGCAGAACGCGACACGTGGACAACTTTAAGACCAACGCACCGGATGTAATAATCCTCACCCAATCTTGACCGTTGGTCTCCTTATTGTCCACGTGTCGCGCAGGTAGCAAAACAAGGAAAAATGTGAATGGGAAAAACAAAGGATTTTGATCCACAACGAACCGGAGTTTTGGGGACCCTTCAAGAAGGCATTGACACCATCTTGAAGGCCGTCCAAGGCACTTTAGAGCACGCCAAAGAAGCTGTCATCGGCAAACCTCATGATGCCTCCTATACCACCAGTGAGGGTGCTTACGATGAAGCCGTTGATTCTGATGCTGGTAAGGCGAGAGAGGTGACAAATAAGATAGGCCAGTACAAAGAATACACCGTTGTCAAGGCGAAGCAAACCAAGGACTCTACCGCTTAGAAGATTGGCGAATACAAGGACTATGCGGCTGACAGGGCCAAGAAAAACCAAGGACTACGCGGCTGACAGGGTCAAGCGAGTAAGGTTGGCGGATACAAGGACTACGCGGCTAACAAGGCGAAGCAAGCCAATTACTCCACGGTGGAGAAGGTGGGAGAGTCCAAGAACTTTATTGCTAACAAAGCAAAGCAAACCAGGAACTCCATTGCCGAAAATATGGGCGAGTACAAGGATTATACGGCTGACAAGGCAATGCAAGCCAAGGACGCCACTGCAGGGAAGATGGGAGAGTACAAGAACTACACTGCTGAGAAGATGAAGCAAACCAAGGACTCCACAGCAAAGAAGATGGGAGAGTACAAGGAGTATATGGCTGACAAGGCAATACAAGCCAAGGACGCGACTGCGGAGAAGATGGGAGAGTACAAGGACTATACTGTGGATAAGGCAAAACAGGGGAAAGATACCACCATGGAGAAGATGGGGGAGTACAAGGTTTATATTGCCGGGAAGGCCAAGGAAGGGAAGGATTCTGTTACAGCTCATCTCTGACCACATGGCCACATCAGCCTTAAGTTAACTAGCTAGTTACGTTTGTTAAATCTGTTTAATCAAGTTGTAATTATTTGTAATTCATTGTTTAGAATCTTGGGACCGTATATATAAACTAGGCAATGTCAAATCAAAAACAGATACTGAGTTCCATCACGTGTTTGCCAAATTCGTACGGATAATGGTGCTGAATTTTTGTTATCTCATCCTATGCAACATTTATTTCATTCTTTTAGTATTTTACATCAACATTCATGTGTTCATACTCCCCAACAAAATGGAACTATTGAGCGTAGGCATCGACACATCTTAGAGATTGCCTTCCTGTCAAATTTTGGGAAGAATGTGTTTTAACAGCATGCTACCTTATAAATCATATGCCTACCCCTATTTTTTCAAGCAACACCCCTTTTGAGTTACTTTTTCACAAACATTTCCATCTACGAGTTTTTGGTTGTCTATGTTATGTTCATAACAATGATATCTATCATCATAAGTTTTCGCCTCATTCTAAACGTTGTGTTTTTGTGGGTTATCCATTGGGGTAACCTGGTTATCGTGTTCATGATATAGACACAAAAACAATTTTCACTAGTCGGGATGTTATATTCCGGGAACATGCTTTTCCTTTTCAATCTTCGTCTTCTAGTCCACAGGGTGTCTCAATTCCTATTCCAGTCACCGAGTCCACTTCTGGCTCTAATTTGCCAGCTCATCTTCAGGCCCAGCCCACTTCTGGCTCTAATTTGCCAGCTCATCTTCAAGCCCAGCCCCTTGTTTCTCAAGCCCAGCCTCCCGTTTCTCAGGCCCAACCTCCTATTCCTCTTATTCGTCGGTCTACTAGACACCATGTTCAACCTCGCAAGCTAACAGACTACATTTGCTCCACAGCTACATACAATCCTTCACGGCCCACCACACCAATGCTTCCCGTTGTATCAGGTACCTCTTATCCCATACACTCTTATCTTCATTTTTCTGATGTCTCCTTCATATAGAGCTTTGCTCACTATTGTGTGTTATCACAATGAGCCTCGAACTTTTACCCAAGCCAATAAAGACCCTAGATGGCGGGATGCTATGGCAAAAGAAATGAACGCTCTTGAATCTAACAATACTTGGACTATCCATCCATTACCCCTTGGAAAACATCCTATTGGTAGCAAATGGGTGTTTAAAATCAAACATCGAGCTGATGGATCTATTGACTGTTATAAGGCAAGCTTAGTTGCCAAGGGATACACACAAGTGGAAGGTTTAGACTACCATGAAACCTTTGCTTCAGTGGCTAAATTAGTGACTGTTCGTTGCCTTCTTGCAATTGCTGCTACTAAAGGTTGGCCTCTCTATCAACTGGATGTTAATAACTCCTTACATGGCGATTTGGATGAAGAAGTGTACATGACCATTCCTCCCGGTTTTGAAAATAAAGGGGAGAACCTTGTTTGTCGACTTCGTGAATCTCTCTATGGGCTGAAACAAGCCTCAAGATAGTGTTTTCACAAGTTTTCTAACGCCCTCATCTCTATGGATTTTAAACAATCTTTAGTCGACTATTCTTTATTTACATATGTTGCTGGTTCTTTCCTCACTATTGTTCTTGTTTACGTCGATGACATCGTCGTCACCGGCAACAATAGTGATCACATTGCACAGTCCAAGGCTTCCCTTATGCAACATTTTCATATTAAAGATTTGGGCCCCCTCACTTATATTTTGGGCCTCGAAGTGGTTCGTTCTTTTGCTGGAACTTTTCTTACCCAACGTAAATATATTCTTGACATATTACAAGAGACTAGATATCGTGGTTGCAAGCCAGTTATTTTCCCTGTGGAGCAGCATTTAAAACTATCCTCTGATGATGGTTTACTATTATCTGATCCGGCTTCCTATCGCCGCCTTGTGGGTCGCCTTATATACCTCACGGTTACAAGGCCCGATATCAATTTTTCCGTTCACATACTCAGCCAGTTTATGCACCAGCCACTTGAGCCCCATCTTCTTGCGGCACAACGTGTCCTTCGTTATCTCAAGGGCTCAATTGGGCATGGTCTTTTGATGTCCTCCACAAGCTCTCTTTATCTTTCAGCTTATTGACTCAGATTGGGCCAGCTGCCCCATCACCCGTCGCTCAACAACAGGTTCTTGGATCTAGTCCACTTTCTTGGAAAACCAAGAAACAATCCACTATTTCTCGATCTTCTGCTGATGCCGAAATCCGCACCATGGCTGCAACATCTTTTTAACTCACTTGGATGCGGTCTTTACCTTTCGATTTTGGCATTTCTCATGCATTTCCCATGCGTCTCTATTGTGACAATCAAGCTGCAAATCCCGTTTTTCATGAGCGTACCAAATACATAGAGATTGATTGTCATCTCATCCGTGAGAAAATCCAACATGGGTTCATCAGTTGTGGCCACGTCAGCAGAAACCTTCAACATGCTGACATCTTCACCAAGGCATTAGGACATTCTCAGTTTCACTTTCTGCTTGGCAAGCTGGGTCTTCGCTCCCCTCGGTCTTCAGCTTGAGGGGGAGTGTTACAGCTCATCTCTGACCACGTGGCCACGTCTGCCTCAGGTTAACTAGTTAGTTACGTTTATTAAATCTGTTCAATCAAGTTGTAATTATCTGTAATTCATTCTTGGGACTGTATATATAAACTGCGCAACGTCAAATCAAAAACAGGTATTGAGTTCTCGTCTCAAATGGATTTTATCCGATTCTACCATTGAGAAGCTAGGTGACCTCAAGGACTTGGCGGTGGATGCTGCTCGATGGGCGGTGGAATTGTTGTCCGGTAAGAAAGAATAGGCGAGACAGAAGGCCGCTGAGACTGGAGAGGCAGCCAAGGTCAGTCAATTGGTAGTAATTAATTTTACCATAATTATTAGACCAAAAAAGAGATTTTTTTTTTCTAATTAATGTTGATGAAGACTAGAGCCATGCATGAAATATTAGAAGCTAAAAGTGTTGAAATATTGAAAAGGAGTATATTCCACATTTCAGGGGAAGATGGGTGAGACCGAGGAAGATGCGCGACGAAAGATGGAAGAGCTGAAATTGAAAGGTGAGGAGTACAAGGAAGAAGCTGGAGAGGTGAAGGTTACGAATAAGATGGGTGAAACCGAGGAAGAGGCGAGATGAAAGATGGAAGAGTTGAAATTGAAAGGGGAGGAGTATAAGGACGACGCTGGACACAGGGCCGGAGTGGCAATGGATACGGAAAGCGAGAGGTTTGTACGTCTTTAATCTGGCAAGGTTTAGGGAGATGGGGTTTAATTAATTTTGGATTATATATGGTATACGTGTAATATGACAAATTAAAACAGGGGGAGCACTGCAAAGGGGGGGGGGGCATATTCAGCTCCATCGGGAGAGTGACGGAGGCCATCGAGGAGAAGCTAACGAGCCCAAGTAATATGACGGAGCAGAGACGGGATGAGCAAGCTCAACAGCACAGTGGAGGTGATGATAACAGAACCTAAGATAGACGGACTATGGAGTCTCCGACCACAGTGGAGACTGTTACTCTCAAGGCATCCGATCAGACTTTCAACGACGATGGAAGGAGGGGAGGTGGAGAGGGGACCGGCCGTGGGGATCGTGGCAAGATGTGATACTCGTGATTCTGTTCATGCATCATGCATGCATGTTCCCATGGAGTATCTTTCGTGTTTATTTGCATAGGGGAGTGTGAACGTGTGATCAAGTTCTGTTTTGTGTTTTGTGTTTTTTTTCACTGCATCTATTGTTAACATACTTTGAGAAGAAATGGACAGGGTTAGAAGTCTCATCTCTAAAGCCAGTGTTCTTAGTTTCTTCTGGTGGGTCTCCGACTCTGGTCTAGGGGTGTCAATTGGTCAGGCTGACCAAGATACCAATAAGAGGAATAGAATCTTAGGGATACAAGTGAAAAAATTCATCGTAGGTGGGTATTTTCAAACATGTTCCTGTGATTCTATTCCCTTAGCAGTTACCATGGGGTTGTAGTTACTTGGCTACAACTCGGGCAACAATGAAATTTGTTGGGCCTATATCCTCGGATCATGACCTATTTATTTAAGAAATGAGCCAATTTTGCTCGGTGTCGTGTTGGGTTCAGTTAGGTTTCGGCTTTAATCGGTCTTTTTTTAATCAAGATAATGTATCAATAAAACCTTGAATGAGTCTTAAATGGTCTTTATTGTTCTTAGATTTAAGATATTTTAATTTATTTTATTAAATTATCAACAATTTTGAAAAGATTTTACACTTAATTATAGTCAATAATTGATAAATATATCAATATATACTTTATTCTATTAAAAAAATCAAGATACTTAGGTTGGGCTTGTAAACGGCTCGGGTCAATCGGGAGGCCCGTTGGGTTTATCCATTGCATCGTGTATTATCTATTTATAAATAGGTCTTGTTTAGGCTTGATATATTTATTAATTATGCTTGTCTAGTTGGGGTTATAAACGTGTCTCTTTTGATGATATCTATCAGTGTGGATTTAGAATTGACATCTCAACTATGAGTGTGGTGTGTGGTGTGTGGGGGGTGTGACTCGGGTTTCTCTCTTTGGGGTTTAGAGCAAAATGGTTGATCTCCCTTGGAAGTTGGAACAAAAATTTTCAAGATTTAAAATATAAGTCAAAATAAGGCCCGTTTGATAACGTTTTAAGAAAAGCATTTCTGCCATTTTTGTGTTTAAAAATACAGAAATATAACAAAAATCGTTTGATAAAATTATTTCATTTCACTTGTTTTCAGAAGTTAAAATTTCTACCAATCTATTTATATAGTTCTAAAAACGCCCCAACGAAACAAGTTCAACTTATTTTTGCGTTTATGAAAACGACCACCATCAACGAAAATCCTTCACGCGATTCCATTGCTTGGGTCTCTTCTGCAACAAATTGGGAGTTGGGAGACGGCCATGGATAACGAAGTTATTCAACGAGCATTCCAGGAGGGTGGCCGTGATTACTTCCAAGTGCAACGGCCACCTGCATCCACTTTGTCTTCTTTTTCATCCATCCTCCAATCCCTTCCCCTCCATGTGGTACGATACGATCGATTCCGCCAAATTTCTCAGAAAAAGGCTTCTATGTTTGTCGACACTTCATCAAGAGATTTCGATGGACTTTAATATTAACCTAATTTGTTCTTTTCCCCATTATGCTTTCGGTTTCTGCTGGACAAGCCTTTAGCATTCCGATCTTGCGAGAAGATTCTCCGTTTCAATTTTTGAAATTCGCATCCGAAATGGTCGAATTTTTTTATCTGCACACTGCGAGCAACCTATTCGGAAACCGGTTTCTGAAGCCCCGCTAGAATCACAGGTTGAGCTTTCTCGTATGCTGGAGCACTGTTCTCTTTCAAGCTAGGGTTTTTTCAGTAGTTCAGTAGTATAATTGCTAATTTTACATGGGTTCACTGCGACTAGCAATGAACAAGGAAGCGACATATCCAATTTATGATCTATAGATTTTGGATTCCCATGGTGACAACTCCATTGACGAGATTTTGGAGAGCTGGAATGGTTTTTGTGTGAGCACAGAATTTCTTCTCAAGGATAGCGGAGATCTTTCGGCCGGTTCGGAGTTCTGGGAGTAGCCGATGAGAGACTCCCTGCGGCGGCTTAAAAAAAAAAAAAAAATTCCATAAGAAACGTTTCTAGAAACCAGATTTATCAAACATTTAAAAGCCCGTTTCTATTCTAAAAAACGTGAATTAATGTTTCTGACGCAACAGAAACGTTACCCTATAACAACAGAAATAAAATATATCCTCAATTCCCTCAGGAATTGATCTGGTCAGTAGATGTGAGTTGTAGTTGTTGCTTTGAAGATCGCCAATAACCACCGTGTTTACAACCAAGACTCATTGGAACGGAAAATAAAAGTAGAGCCGTTATTGTTATTCCTCCCAAACTTTATTGGTCGATTCTTCCTGATTCCCAACGATTCAAAATAGTCGATTTGTATGTGGATTTCGTTTATTCCGGCCAATCGAATTTCGCACCTGATGCTGAACTGAATCGGTTTTGACCTAATCTGGACCACGATTCCGGGTTTTGATACTGCTATGAAACTGTTCGATTATACAAAACCGATTCCGTTGATCCATTTGATGGTTTGTATCGGTTCAGCCGTCGAAGGTTCCAACTTCCAAGCCTGTTGTCCGTACTAGGTAGACCCCATAGGTAACAAACACAGTTTTAAATGTTCTTTTTCGCGTATTTACTCATTTCTTGGAGATTAAACAAATGGAGAAAATCTAGTAAATATTTAATGTTATCCACTGGATGACTGGTAAAGGGAAGATTTCCAAATAGGATTAACCAAAACAAAAGAGGTCAGTCAGTGATCGCCAAAGTACCAGGTGGACAAGGGGAACGGAGTTGAAGCTCAGGTCGAGGAATGGCCACTCCTCTTCTGCACTTCCAGTCCCTATCTAGTCCATTTCTTCGAGAAACTTCGTTTCTGTTGTTTCTTCCGGATCTTGCAAATTCCCGCCACACGCGATCCTCATGGTCGCCTTCTCTTGCTCATATTTCCTACTCTTCCCTGAGGGCATCCACCCGCAATTCCCTCACTCTCTTCCCTGTCGCGGGGAGGTGTTCCTCGAGGGTCAGTAGCTACTCTAAGTCGACCGAAGAGGGATGGAGCGAAGGGGAAGCCATCCATACTGAAGGCGGTAGTGATGACTGCAGGGACAATTACAACCACTCTGAATCTCGCTCTCCAAGCGCTGCGAATTCTCCCGTCAATACGCAAAGAGTATCAGCGTCTTCCTACGATTCTATTTCTCTCGGAATTAGGGAGCCCGTGTACGAGGTAACTCTTTTATCTCTCTCGCGCACTTCAATTTGTGGTAATTCAATTATGTTGCCCCAACTCTTACTGATCTTGAATTCAGATCTGTCTCTGTAAGTCGAAAGATGTCGTAAAAGTTCGCTGTTAACATAATAATGCATGCCTCCTGCTTCTTTTAAGTTTGATGTTTTGCCGGACCAGAGTGCTCTCGTGTCTCTCATTTTAAATTCCAAGGGCGAAGATTTTCTTATTATTATTATTATTATTTTTTTTTTTAAATATTTTATTCCTCTTCCACGGGATAGACTGATGATAGTCGTTATACGATACTTTCAATAGGTTTTGTTTGAAGTAGGATTATAAAATTTGTTCACTCTGGGTTTGTTGAGTTTAATATTGAAGTGGAAGTGAGTGTTCAGAGTGATGAGTTTACTGTAGTATTGTTACCGATTGCATATTGTATGAATCTTTTCTCTTCTTTTTTCTATAATGTTGTTACTATTTTTATTTAATTCATTATTCCTTCCTTGCATGTAATCAAAATTGGATTATAGCATAAGGATCTGGTTTAGGTGGGGATAAGAATTCTGTCCTCAACCCAAGTGGAAAAAAATGAAAAATGCTAACAATTTGATGGAGAGATTATTCCTTTCTGCTTACAAAACCCAAAAACCCTGTATTTGTGAGTATCTTCAAGCTTACAAACTGATAGACGCGGTTACCATTGGGAAAAAAGAATGAATAGGGTGATACCCACTGGAAGTTGGTGTTAAAAAGGAAAATTGAGCACTTGAAGTTGTAACAGTTGCATACTCTATCTAGTATAACCTTTGGCAATTTGAAGCATGCTAAGACATTGGTCACCCATGATTGAATTGGGATATAAGAGAGGTCAATATGTCCTATTTCTCTTGTTCTCGAAAAGGAGTCATGAAGAAATTTGCGGAGGTCAATTAACTTTCAAGGTTACCGCTTGATGCTTGCCCTTGAATATATATAGATTATGACCCACGAAGTGTATCATTCTTAACTTATATGATTACTGGAATCAGGAAGTAGTTTTTGCACCACTTTAAGGAGATCCCTGCAGGATTGTGAACTGGAGGAATCAATGAATCTTCTTCAGTGGTCTTAGAACCGCAATTAACCCCATTAAAAAGGATGGTGGTGGAGAACTGGCCTTACGGGATCTTCTTTTGACCTTTCTAGAATTCCACAGAATGCTAATGGAATCTGTGAAACTTCAAAAGAATTGGGCAAAAGGGGCAGTCCCTTGTGTCGGGGCATTTATTTGTCTGGTCCTGCTTCGTAGATCATTGACCATGTACCATTTGGATGTTCATGTAAGTGCATTTTCCCCCTTTCTTCACTTTTTTTTTTTTTTTAAATCATTATTATATTAATTTTGGAAAGTTTTTGAGCTTTTCACTTATGACATTAGATGTATCTGTACCTGCAACCTATCCTTCTTTAGTAATTGCTGGTTAGGGTGAGGTATCTCTGATAGGTTTTATCGAGTGGATGTTGATTCATTATTAAGAAGTGTTTCATGGTTCTCCCGCCATAGTTTTGTGCATTTTTTGCAGTTTCCTGCTTCAAAGTAACGACACATTTTTCTGTAGATAACAAAGTTTTCATGAAAACTGTCAAAATGTATGTTCAGGTGGTAGAAGTGAAGCCAGATGGAAAAGTGTCTACGAGAAAAATCAATCGGCGGCACTTGTTGAAGTCAAGTGGTGTGTGAATATAAACCCCTAAATCTGCAAAAGTATCTCCTTTTCTGCTTATTTTAGAATTGTTATGTGTAACCTTGAAATTCTAATATGTACCCTTAAAATTCTGTTATACTATTATACAGTTTTCTGCCTCCACGTGACTCATGGTAAGTAGGATCTCCATGCAATATTTCTCCGTCCATGTTCATGATTATGTTTGAGAAAGTTTACCATCATAGAGTTGTAAATAATCGATAAGGATTTTTGGAATTCTTCAATTCATCATTTCCTTGCCTCTACTGGAGGTTATTACATTTATTTTCCACGAGCCTTTTATACAATGTCAAGGTTTTACGCTTAAGCATTGCCAATCACTTCATGGGTGAATTGGCATCAGCACTGCCACGCCGTGGAATATACTCTAGTTTATGGACTTCCATAAACTTCAATAACAAACTCAAAAGGTATATTTTACCACTTAGCAAACTCCATTTTGGGCTGAAATTTGACATGTAAGCAGGGGACCTTTGCAGTCTACCTGTCCACAAAATTCGGGCCCCACCCGATCTGCCTTGTGGCGGATATTTTGGGCTTTGGTATGATTATCACAGCGAACCGTGTTGAAAGTTTTGCCTAGATTAAACACACACATAATTAAGATGAGCACTACTTCCAAAAAGTACTACAATAACATAAATGTTGGCTTTAGTCCATCATACACTTTTGTGTGAGATATTAGAGTGCCTTGGTCATTGCACAATTAGATATATGAAAGGCATTTTCATCATTTTTGTGGTTAAGAGGACCTTGCAAATGTAAGATAAGGTTTTTTAGTCATTTTAGAGGAACAGGGGCAGCTGCTGATGTGTTTCCTACAATCCAGAATGCATGGTATAGTACATTCTTTATAGAATTTAAGTGATAGAAGAAAAATATAATATTGCTACCGAATATTATTCTTATCAGGTAATTGATGGGATGAACTTTAGTGGAAGTGTTCAATATACAACCACACTTCAACCGAATTTGGTTTCAAATTGTTTACTGAAGTTTATAAGTTTTATTAAGTTCCGTAATTTATGTAATTCTAAACTGTTGTATTGGTCTGGTCCTGATGGAAGTGGAAGTTGTCTGATTTTAATTGGTTTCTACAGATTTCAATATACAGTGTATGCTTTGCAATTCACTTATACGATGTTTTCCTGTTCTATTCTGATGACTGTTTGCAACATCAGGTCTTCGTCTGCGAGACATTCGGAGCATCGATCCTTCGTTGTGGTTGACTAACTCAATGCCATCATTGTTGGTAGCGTGATAGTCCTCTTCAGTTAATGATTGTTTGATTTATTGCTGTATCATTTATTACTCGTTACTTTCGATTGTCCCTTGTTATTTTTCTTCACTAGGAGAAGGAATTATTTAACATAAATGATTCAAATGTAGCTTCAGCAAAAGTTTTAATTACTTTTCAAAAGTATCTGTGGCTGATTGGACGTGATTATAGCTTCATTTTCTTTGCACTGCTTTTCTTAATACTCTGAATTGTACTAGTCTTTAAAGTTTCTAGACAATTGAAATCTCAAGCTTCTTCCTACTTACCTACTTTCCATGTGCTATGTTCATCTAGACCACCATTTAGACTGGATGCACATCAGAAGTAAAAGTTGTGAACTCAGCCTTATCCCAAATTGGGGTCAGCTACATGGATCCGATCAAAGGTAGAAAAAGAAAAATAGACGTAAAAATCAGTAAAAACACTCCTAAATGGGGTCGGCTATATGGATTCTAGCCCTCCAATCAGATTTATTCGAGGTCAAACTTGGGACCAGACCTAAACTATGCATGTCTTTCCTCACTCTTCTTTATGCCCATCACAAATGAACATGTGTTAAGAAATGGTGATTTCTTAGGGCCTACAGAAGAACTCTTTACTTGAACTGGAACTTATGGACATTTCTAATTAGGAGACCCGCATAGGATTCTAAAGCTACTTGGGGGATGTAAATAAATAAAATTAGTTGACTACTTTGACCTTATTGCATTATTTCAGTCTTTTGTTATTTAACTGAAAACAAAGAAAGGATTAGCATTCACTAGTTTTGCCGGGGAGAATTAGTTTCATGTGATCATATTTTTGGCAAATGATATTGTATGGTTCCATTTTGATGGACATGAACATTAGTTGGTACTTTTAGACCACTAACATGCCTTGTATGTTTGGGTGGCTTTGGGAAATGGGGATAGATAACACTTTGTGTCCTTCTCTCCATTCCCAGTTCTTAACTTCAATTATAGATTTTACAGTCTCTCTCCTTCTCTTCCTCCAATTTTCTTCCAGCAGCTCCCGAAATTTTGGCCATCATTATGCTTCCTCAAGTCTTTATTCATTTTTCTGCCTAATTTCTTAAAATTTATTTTAATAGAAAGTTCTGATTTTTCTCAGATTCTTGTTACTTTTTTATTGAAGTTGAAATTTGATGCTCTGAACTAATCCTTAAATAAGAAATTTTCTTCAGACTGAAACTGGGAAGTTTTTATTCTTCCTGTAATGATATTTGGAGTGCTTGTTTTGCTGAAATCACATAACTTGGTTTAACTTCTACTTTTTCGCTTGGATTTGTAGGTGCGTGAGCGTGCTATTTTATTGAATCTTGGGTCTTTAAGGGCAATCGCCATGCAAGAGCATGTTTTTATTTTCGATTATAACCGGTAATCCTTGACTTCCACTGTAATACAAAAATTTCTAAGTACTTGAGCTTTTGAGATTTGCTTTCCCGTGGTCCTGAGTAGACTGATAGTGTTAAATGTGTCATGCTTTTTGAACATCTGTAGTAAAGGAGGAAAAGCTTTTCTTGCTTCGTTGTTGCCTCGCTTAAACCAGAAAAACACAAATGGTGGGCCATTCATGCCATTTGAACTTGAGGTAAATAATTCCTTATCAGACTTTTCTGTTTCATAAGATTCTGAATAGGTTGGTTTTTAAATGTCTTGGTTTTTTACTTATCACATATTAGTTAAGATGCAGTTCTACATTAAAGTTTCTGGGTACACCTTCTATAATAAGATTTAGTATGTTAGGATCAACTAGGTTGCAAAGCAGTAAGGCAACAAGAGTGTGTGTTCAGCAGAAAGGGATGGCGACATATTAATTAAACTGACCCCTCTCTCTCTCTCTCTCTCTCTCTCTCTCTCTCTCTCTCTCTCTCTCCTGGTTTGTGTGGTTTAGCTCGCTTCGGTGGCTACTCTCCCCTCTGTTCATAGATGACGAACTCAATAACTTATGCCAGTGCATATTGGCACCTTTTTATTCTGAAGAATGAGAAGCTCCAAATTAAGATCAATCTGTATACAGTACTTACAGTGTCTCGTTTATGTGTATCTTAAATTGTAATCAACTACAAAGAAAAATCTATCTTGCGACTTCAAATTTTGAGATTTCTAGACCACTAAAAAAAAAAATCTGATCTCTCCCTTTCCCTATCTGTGCAAATGCTGCTGAAGCTCTCTTCTACTGCATGTTGGGCTCAAATGTAAGCCACACTAATTATACTAACCGCAAGCGCACAGTTTCAGTTGTAGCTACGGGTCAAACTCAAGGAGGCTGAGTTCTTAATTAACACACTTCCAAATTAGACAGAGTGTAAATATCAAGAGAGTTGACTATACTAATTTAACTAAATATGCTATATAATTCTAACAATTAAAATACTAATTTAACTAAATATGCTATATAATTCTAACAATTAAAATATCAAATTAAATTAGTGCAATAGAATTTAACTAACCAATGGAGAATAATGGAATAAAATTAATGGGGAAGGTTCATTCAGGATTGGGATTCACCATGGGAATAAGTTGAACAATAGGCATTGAGATATATTACACATAGTATGATCTAGGTCTATGGGAGATGCGACAATGGCTAACATACCCCATGAGTAGCATCATTCAATATGCAATATTAAGTTAAACATCATAAATCCTAATTAGTGTTACTATGGCTACGGCGGCTATCATATATATGGTCTTATTGGATAACATACACAATGTGGCGGTTAACCATAGTAAGTCTAACTAGGTTCATGTCCGTTCAAATAATGCATGCCCATTATTTATTCATACTAACCACCCATGGCTTCACCCAAATCCCAAAAGATTGGGTTTAGCTAGCCATGAGAGTGGTGGTGATCATGCTACTTAAATTAAAAATAAAAAGACTTAGCAATGAAAATTAAATTTAAAATAAAAGAACCTAAATTGAAGAACAATTGCAGAATTTTATTGAAGAAGAGAATAAATTCCAAACTTCCGCACATCCAAACTCCAAAGATGTTTCTAAATCTTCAATTACAACTTTAATGGCTCTAATGAATTTTGCAGTGAAAATAAAAAATTACAACTTGAATAATTATCAAAGTTAAACTAATGAAGTGAAAGAAGAAAGATAGGGGAGAGGGAGCTTGGTCCCTTTAGAGAGAGGAGAGCTCCTCTATTTATAGAGTTTAGCTACCTAAAGAACGAGAAGACAAAAAATAGAAAACAAATAAAAATCAGAACCTATAATAGAAACTACCCAAAATTTGATAATCTCAATTCCCTTTACAATTTTTCCCTTAATCCCAAAATAGAAGATATGATAGGATTCTTCTAGAATATTGTCCAATATAAAAGATCATGAATATGAAATTACTAAAAATTCATCCCAACATGTGGTTAAAAACCAAAATAGAAGGTTGACTCAGCCTAAATCTTCCTTGTAGAAATCATCCACCTCATAGAAAATCCTTGGAATTTATTCTGCAGATTTTGCCAAGAGGGAATCTACTAGGCTCCGGCCAGGCTGTGGCTAGAGTTTGGTTCCTTGGGCCGAATTTGACACTTGTACTCAACTTGGTCCACTTTTGGCCTGAATTCTGAAAACAAGATAAAATGCCTAAAGTAGCCCTGTTCTGGGAATTAAATGATGTAAATAATTTGAGTGATATACATATGAAAAAATGCTCAACACTGCACGTTCTCTGAAAGCTGTGAGGTGTAAATTGTGGACCAATTTTATCCTCTTATATATTAGAAAATGTGGAAAGCAGTCTGCCATCACCTGATACCTTTATGCTTTCACCGAAGGATCAAATTGTGATTTGGAATCCCTTCACCCCGTAGAATCACTTATCTTAAAAGCTAAAACTTCACCAAATGTGTTTTAACCGAATAACTCTTTTCAAAGAGATTGCATGTAGCATATTCTTTTAATCTAAATTTTCTGATGACGGGATTTCATCATGTTTTTACTGCCTTTATCACTTCATGCACATAAAGGTCGTACCATGATTGAACTTGCTACCTACATGTTTGTAGCACAATTTTACAGAATGGTTGTGTAATTCACTGATAAACTTTTAACATTGTATTTAGGTTGTTGAAGCAGCTTTGATTTCAAGGATACAGCGTTTAGAGCAGAGAATAATGGATGTGGAACCTCGTGTGAGTACGGAAACATAGTGAGTATATCTTTATTCTTTCGGTTGGTGGAAATTGTGGCAAGGCAGTAGGTGCTTTTGCATCTCATAGCTCTGAAGCTGCCCCATTTCATGGATAAGTGTTCTATCAACCAACCTTTGTGTATTGTCTATTTCTTCTGCAGGGATTGCCTGCTTTTGACAAAACCCCACTTTTGACACCGAGGTTTAAAGTATTGGTATCGGGTATCGTATCGGAAGGGTGACTTTAGGAGATGTATTGTACCATATCGGAGAGACCTAAGATGTGCTAGATACATTTGGAAATGGTCAAGAAATATATGGAAATTCTTAGGATATATGCAAAATGTGGTTTTGAAGCATAAAACATTATAATATATCATGTATAAATAGGAGAGCAAAGTACGACGAGACTTGATTATATATAAAGGATGAGATTTCTTACATGTATTGATTCCAAATCCTTTTAGGTATCGTATTGGTATGATACATATCCGTTAGTATCGGAAGGATACTTAAATCCTTGTTTTACACTTCTTTCCCCTTTTTGGGCGTGTGAGGGGACTGAGGTGGAGTGCTGAAGTGAGAATGGCTTAGCTATGTTGTTTTTTTTTTTTTTTTTATTTTTTTTTTTTTAATTATTATAAAGTAATTCAGGATACGCAATCAATAATATTTTTGTTATCGATCATATTTCATAAATAAACTGTGGCTACCAAGTTTTTTGTTCTATGTAGAATCTATTGGTCATCCAGTAGAACAGCCAACATCAATGTGATCAAGATGTTAACAGCTTAATGCTGGAAAATATAGACTCTGCCGCCTCAGGATCAAATTTTGACTTCTCTTTCTATGATTGCAATTAATTTGTTTACCATATTTTCAGTTTTTAATGTTATTAGGAATATAGATACTACCCAAAACTTTCATGATGTTGTGGTTATTGGGTACTACTTTTGAGGATGCCCAGGATTAATGCTTTGTATTTCATGTTTCTGTGATTGACTCCGTAGGATTTGGTCCAAGAGTCATTTGAAGTATTTATGTTTTGTTGAGATGTTAAATCAATTTACCTACTGGTTCAATCTACAGTGCAATACTATACCTTTTTTATTTTTAATATTTATTAGGTATATATTATACAGATCCTTGCCAGGCTGCATGGGACCTGCGCCCTGACACAGGGGGTGAAATGGCACTGGCCCCCGGTGAAATGCCAAAATCCCATCCCCGTTGATGCCTCCGTGTGTGCTATCATTTTATGATTCTTCAGATTCATAGTTCCTGAGTTCATCACTAAGTTGGGAAGTTCATGTTGGTGTTCAGATTCTTATATAGTATTTCCTGATGTGTTCCTTGCTATTAAAAACGAAGTTGCCTCTTGATTTCAGGTTGCCGCATTACTTGAAGTTTTACCAAATCGGTTGACAGCTGATGTACTGGAGCAACTTCGTCTCAGTAAGCAAACCTTGGTATGATTTACTGGTTGTTTTATTTCGAAAGACGTTTTAGTTTTTGAAATTCATGGCATTGAGTAAATACAGATCATTGATTCTTTTTATTCAAAGGTTGAATTGGATTCTCGGGCCGGAGCTCTGAGACAGATGCTGCTTGACCTTCTAGAAGATCCTGATGAAATACGGCGTATGTGTATCATGGGAAGAAACTGCTCTCTTAGGAAAGGAAGTGGTGATATAGAGTGCTCTGTTCCCATAGACAAGGTGATTGCTGAAGGTATCTTAAGAATTTATCATTCTCTGTCTTTCTTCATGACGTATGGTCAATTGATTAAGAAAATCTGGTTTTTAACAGTATCTTGCTCTTTTTCCTTTTAATTTCAGAAGAGGAGGAAGAGATTGAAATGCTTTTGGAAAATTATCTTCAAAGGTTATGCCTTGAACCAATGCAAATTTGTCTTTCCAAATGGGTTTTTTTTTTTTT
>NC_056564.1:13012-64937 GCF_013358625.1 Macadamia integrifolia | reverse complement strand
GGGGGGGG
The DNA here is from genome assembly GCF_013358625.1 of Macadamia integrifolia. Taxonomy (NCBI): domain Eukaryota; kingdom Viridiplantae; phylum Streptophyta; class Magnoliopsida; order Proteales; family Proteaceae; genus Macadamia; species Macadamia integrifolia. Next base: position 64,929 of record NC_056564.1, on the reverse strand, counting down.
GGGGGGGATTGGAAAACACAAATGGACGCTGATGTAGCTAAGTCATATATTATCATCATTATTTTATTAATCTGCAGATGTGAATCTTGTCATGGTCAAGCAGAAAGGCTTCTTGATTCTGCAAAGGAAATGGAAGATTCTATTGCTGTCAACTTAAGGTTTGTATAACATCTTTCATTTCTCCATTGATTGCAGAATTTATATTTCCCCTTGAGAACTCCATAATTAGGTTTGTAGATCAACCTTTGCAATGCATAGGTAATCTCGGTATGCCACTTGGAGACTGATTCCGTTAAGTATTTGTATGGAAGCCTTGGCTCTAAAATCTTGCATGGGAAATGTAAAACTTCCTCTGTGGAGCTTAAGTAACATAAACACATAATGTGCCAGTTATTTTCCTGGCAAAAGTTGTGAACTGACACTGATAGAACTTTCTTAGTTAGTAATGAATGGTGTTTTAATGGTGCTAAGGAGTTTTTGACATTAGATTGCTTTGTGGCCATGAACCTTGTTCTTTATGATCTGTTTTTCTTACTTTCAGCTCACGGAGACTTGAGGTTAGCAGACTTGAACTGCTTCTCCAAGTTGGGACATTTTGTGTAGCCGTTGGTGCTCTAGTAGCAGGTATTCCTTTTTCCTGTCCTTGAAATTTGAATGCTATCTTCTTATACAGATTGTGCTTTTTCTTGTTTATGTGAATTTATCCTACTTTCGGCTGCCCTCCTTTTGCTTTATGCCATGTATTACTGTAATAGAGACATCATTTCAGTATGCCATTCTGGTCTTCCATCAGAGCTGTTAAAGTCAAGTTCTTGGTTAGGAGATTTAATGATGGAGGCTACTGGAGAGAATGGTGTTGCTCGGATAACCAGTGGTGTTTTAATTCAACTTAGTCTTATTCCAACCATTTGGAATTGTCTACATGCATCTGTTCTAATAGATTCTAATACTACTATGACCGTATTCCACTAATGGCATTTGAGCCCATATTGCTTATCTATTTTCCTGATCAACTAGTTTAGTCTCAGCACTGTCTTCCCTTCCATAGTTCTGTTATGACTTCAGTTTCCATTATGATGGTCTGCATTCTCTAAGCCTTCTGAAAGGCATGATGAACTTGAAATCAACATGTTGTACTGAAATTGGCCTCAAGGGTCTCAGTTGCTTTCTTATTTGTAAAGGAACTATATCAATATTACAGGGTTTCAGTCCATACAATTGTCAATTGTAAATTCAGACATTAAAAATGAGATCACTAATACAATTATGTCTGTTAACAACTTTTGTTTCCCTGGTTGAAGGTATTTTTGGGATGAATTTGAAGTCCTATCTTGAAGAGCATGTGGTATGTTCTCCTTGTTTACTCATTGTCTACTCTTCTTTTTTTTTTCCCCTCAAAATGCTGACTACATTGCTTTAAGCACATGGCTAAGCGGTGCTAAGCAATTGGTCAGGTCTGCAAGAGTGATGTCGCCATTTGTTATTCATCGTAACTATGTTCATCCTTTGATTGCTGCAGTATGCATTTTGGCTTACAACTGCTGGCATTATTGTTGGTGCTGTTGCTGCATTCTATCTTCTGTATTCTTACCTCAGGATAAGGAAAATATTGTAATGTTTGAGGGCTCTTATACTAGACAAAGGTAACAAAGGTATGCTTGCTCAAACTAACTTGCAGTTTATATTTGTTCACAGAATCTTGTTTTAATAAAATAATTTCATGGAATCCCATTTTATCACAGGTGACACGTACAGAATCCAGCACCTGATTGCTGATTGGTGGGGAACATGGGAAGATGTTATTTTGATACTATTTTTTTTTATTAGGATTTCAGTTTGTATAGGATGGCTGGGTGCTTACATGAAAGCATTCTCTAGATTTTTGAAAAATTTATCCCCGTTAGCAAAGCAAGTGGTGCTTCATCAAGCTCTCTATGGGTCAAGTTCTCCTGTAACATGAAATTTTGTTGGTTACTTCCAAAAATAAAACCAGAAATTTATTTATGAACGGTTAATTGTTCAAGTTTTTTTTTTCCTGTCCCGTATTCCTCTGTTATTTGATTCTCCATAATTCTCCCTTCTTATGGTTTTATTTGAATTCTTAGTTAAAATGTACAGGAGATCGCCCAGGGTCCTGAATATTATGATTGGTTACAAAAAAAAAAAAATTGCAAAAGGATTAGGAAACAAGGAAAATGTGATTGAAAGTTGAAACATAAGTGAAATTAAGAGGGATTCACCGATCATGCTAACATCCTTCCCAGGTGGAGTGAGTCATAGGAGACAAAGACAACACTTCAAAATGTCAAGAATTTTTACATCTCTCATCTCTTATAGGATAAAGAAGACTGCCCCTATTTCAAAGAAGGAAGACTTGAGACAAATTAAATGTAGCCAACAACAGAAGCATGGCCGTATATAAAAAACTTTAGAATGTAGGAATATCAGAATCAATTTTATACAAAAAATAAAATAAAAAAAGAAGAAGAAATTTTCAAAGGACATATTTTTTTATTTTTTAACGAAAATATTGAAATCAAGAGAGAGCGTCTAAAAATACAACCACGGATATCGATACCTGCCCTAAGCTGAGATCTACATGCCATAGTAGATAAGTTACTAACTACATACATATATGTTGTTCCTTCACCAGAATATGTACAGTAGATGAAAGAGAGATAAAGCCTGAAGTGCTTCGGTCTTCAAACCTAGAGAAAATGCATGAAAGAAAAATATGCCAAAGATGACATTGTAGATCAATTGGCATAAAAGCAATCAGTTTTTTCCCGGTATAGAAAACTCCAACTTACATTTTTCAGAAAAATAAAGTTGAATTTTGAATAGAAAGTTCCACACCTTAAAACCTGTCAGGTGACTAGTCAATCCCACATGTAGCCATAGACACTTGTTTGGAAGCTAAGTAAAAAAAAATAAATAAATAAATTGAAGTTGAGGAGAGAGATAGACATATAAATAATAGTCATAATAACATAATGAATATTCTTTTTTTTTTTTCTTAGCTTTCAAACATAACCGAGATGCACCTAGCCTAGCTAAGGAAAATCTTGTTGACCAAATGCTAGAGCACGTGACAGTTTAGTTTGTCACGTAACAAGTGACATGCAGATTTTTCTTGAACAATTATTTCATCGGTCCAGACCTCGACCGGAGTACCGGACCGACACGAAGCAATCATCGTCGGTGGTTCTCAGTTCCTTCCGTTTTTTGTTTTTTCCGTTCATATTGGGCATTTGGGCGGTTTTATTTCAAATTGCGGAGCTGGTCTAGAAGAAGGAAAAGGAAGAAGAAGAAGAAGAAGAAGATAATAGAGCCGATGGTGCCCGAACGACCAACAGAAGAAAATGGAGAAGAAGAAGAAGAAGAGGAGGAGGAGGCACTAGCTTATAATCCGTCTGCACCTTCTTCCGAGGTACTAAGAAATAGTTATTCAAAGCTTCCTCTGCTTGCCCTCGCACCCACTACTTCCTCCTGTTTTCAAAGAAAACCCTAACTCATATCTCGTGTGATGTCCACTTTTCAGTCTTTACGAGTCTATTGACGGCGGTCGCTATCTCATCTTATTTTAATCCGGCTTTGTCATTTATCCCCTACCTTTTCATTATTTGATATTGTAGTTCTTCTTGTTAGCCAATGTGGCAGCGCTTCTGATCATCTTCTCATGCATTCGCAACCATCAAGAACTGTACGGATTTAGTATGCTTTGATGATAACAGTGTATATTGCTTGGAATCACTACCTGTTCTATTTGTTGCAATCCATTTGATGCTAGACATGCATCATAATTTAAGTCCGTAGAAGACCCGATTGTAACATTGTGATTATATTTTGCAGTTGTTTGATATCTCGACGACAATTGATCCTGGCTATATAATCTCTTTGATACGAAAACTTCTACCCCACACTGTGAGGAATATTCCTTGCTCCAATGTAGTAAATGATCACAGTGGTTCTACTGGATCGGAAGGTGCTAGTTTGGAATGTGCAGCCGACCTCCCTCGAGCTGGGGCCGCAAACATAACAGACAATGAATTTGAGGCCATGGACAACCTGGATGGTCACCACGGTCCAATTGAAAGAGAGGATTCTTTTCATGGTTCTGAACATCCCAGGGCATCATCAGGAGAAGCGACCTGGGAAGAGTACGGCTGCATTTTATGGGACCTCTCTGCAACTAGGACACACGCAGAATTTATGGTACCCAAATCTTGTTTCTTTCAATTTACCTACTCATAAGTCATAACCTCCATTCCTGGTCATTTTGCTTTTGTGCTTATGATTTACGTACTTAGATTGATACATAGACTAGATGTGGGGGGAAAGTTTTTGAGTACGAATTTCTATCACAATATGAATTTTATTATTCTCACTGATATCACTATTTGGGTGCAGGTGAAAAATCTTATACTTGAAGTGCTTTTGGCAACTCTTACTGTTTCTGTATCTTCTAGGGTTAAGGTAAGTCATATAACCATGTCTTTTAGCAACTCCCTGTGCGTAGCAGTGTCTACTATGTCTTCTGGAACTTTGAAACCTGTGACACTAATGCATTTCTTTTGCAGGAGATTAGCCTTGGAATCCTTGCGAATTTGGCTTGTCATGAAGTTCCACTAGCTCATATAGTCTCTACACAAGGATTGCTGGAGACAGTTTTTGATCAGTTGTTCATAGATGACACTCCATGCCTTTCTGAAACTCTCCGGTAATAAGAAGTAAAATGACTCATGGATTTGATATCTGTGTTAGCTTCTTGATGTTGGAAGCCTGTAATGATCGTTCTTTCCCATCGAGAATATATATTTACCATAAGCGTTTTATTTAGATTTTTGAGTTCACACTACCTTCCCATTGCCACTACCATGATTTTGGCGTTGGTGCATTATACTCCAATCACCATGCCATTTATGTGTTCTGATATATACTCTAAAATGGTTTGCCTTTGTTCTTAGAAAAATCTCTAGAGCTCATGACATATGACTAATGCATGATGCTTTTGCCAGCTATTGGTTTCTATATAGTGGAGATTTGCAAAACTAATTATTGTTGTAGGCTGATTAACCTCGCTAATCAAGATGGGTGGTTTGTACGAGGGCTTTGACTTCCAAGTAATTAGAATTCCATGTCATTAGAAAATATGCATGCACATAGTCATTAGAATTCCATGTCATTAGAAAATAAACATGCACATAGACTTTGTGATAAAATTGAAGGAAACAAAACGTGCTCATAGCCAGCAATTCCTACTGACAGTGGTAATCTCCCAGAACCATATTTAAGACCATTGACTTCTTTGTACACGAGTTTTGTTCCACCTGTGAGGTAGGTCATTGAATAGCTCATGAATTCCCCCCCCCCACCCGCCCCCCCCACCCAAAAAAAAAAAAAAAAACCTTTCTGAAGTGGATTTCTTCCTTTATAAACCATGTATAACTTCCTTCACCGCTGGCCTTTTGAGTTACTAACAGAATATTATTTCGGAAAAAGGAACATATGTCTTTATGGTGTGGAAGTTAGAGTTTGAGTACATGCTGCTCCCTATGATATAGCAACTTTGTCTTATTTTTTATTTTGTAGCTCTATTGTAGATATATGTCTTGCAGATTGTAAGATGCATCTTAGTGGTCTAATGTACTATATGCAGAACTGGGGCAGCCTCTGTTTTTGTTTTTCCCCCTCTCTTCATAGGGATGATCATTAGCCTTGACGTAATCCTGACATACACCACAGCCTACTAGTGTTACTCTTTTTGTATTTTATGTTTAGTTTTGCTGTTTTATTTCTTATTTAAGCTTATGTACAGCTGTTAAGTAGTGTTCTTCAAAGTTGTTGGCACTGTCATAAGATTTACTTATTTTTCTTGTTCAAATTAAACAGCTCTTTTTTAATTGAGTATTTTGACACAGGTTGTTGACTTTGGGTCTACAAGGTAGTGGATCTGCTACTTGGACCGAAGCATTGCAACCTGAACCTGTTCTTGGTCGCATACTATGGATTACAGAAAATACGTTAAATACTCAGCTACTGGAAAAGGTTATGGCTACAACATTTGCATTACAATGTCTTTTGTTGCATATTGATTGCAGTATCTCCTTTAAACATTACTAAAATTCCCTAATTATACTTGGTTGGGTGCAATACAGTGGCCTTTTTATTTATTTTATTTTTTTTGGGGGGGGGGGGGTGCGGGAGGAGGTTAATGATTTTATGCAGAAAATCAAAGATGTAATGGTACAATCCTCCAAGAGTGGAACCACCTCTAGACCACAAGAAGTCATGAAGCACTGAAGCACAACAAAAACATATACACAACCTCAAAACAAAGCTGTTACCGATACATATTGGAGGCTGATGTATTCTTGTTTGCTGAGACATCTTCCATTAATTAGTGGACCTGGCTTTCATTGACATTACTCATTAACCAATAACATTGCCAAATCTCCTTCTGTGAGTACATGGTCGAAATCTCTAGTGAGTGAAACACTTCAATCCAACTTTCAATGGGAGAACCTCTGCCCTATTAGAGTCCACTTGCACAATAGGGCTTGAATTTGCTCCCTTAACTGAAGTGTCCCATAGTATGAATGTGCCACTGATTCCTGTTGGGCCTCGATTGCCCAACAGGCTACTATTAAAGTCTACTGTGGATATGCCTTCCACTTATCTGTGTGGTGCTGCCAAATAATTCCCTAATGTTGATTTTATTTCTGACCATCTGAATGTTTGAGAATCGATCTTAGACCATTCTCATTTTTGTCTTTCCCATAAGCACTATATTTTTATGCACTGTTGCAATGCGTGAGAATGGGTTTCCATTCACCATTGCTTCAGAGATTCACTAAATTGCTTAAATATCTCCAGAGTTTTTCTGTCATACAGAATAATTTTGACAGGACTTGATGGAGAGAGAACAGAATACAGATGTGCCTAACAACTGCTGAAATGATGGACTGCATTTCCCATTCATAACTTGTCACCACAAAACCATTAACCCACTAACCGGTTATCTGTTGTCTCAATAATAGTTTTATTATTGTTCTTTAATAGTATTTTTTTTTTTTCTTATTGTTATTCTTATGCTTATATCAGCCTTTCATCTGGAACAGAGTGTGGAGTTACTGTTGGCCCTGTTGGAAGGTCAAAAAGGGGCTCAAATTCTTCTTCCATCTTTGATGAACTTGGGTTTGCCTAGTCTTCTGGTTAATCTGTTGGCAACTGAGATGGAACTTTTGATCGGTGAGAGAATGCCTGAGAGGTAGATTGAACATCTTTATGCTCTGTCGTCCGAACTTCCTAGTTCCTATTATTCTAGTCCTTAGTTACAAAAGCTTATTGCAAGAGATTCATAGCCTTCTTGTCTTCCATTTACTGTTGAAAATGTTTATCCTGTGTCTCATGTGAAGGTTGGAATAACTAGGAAGGCGTGATATTCATACTTTTGAAAAAATATCATCTGTAGTGTATCCACTCCTTGGAATGATGTGCTTACTTTTGAAAAAGTATCCTCTGTTGTGGTTCCACTCCTTGGAATGATGTCTGGCCATGTGTGACATAGGGCTACTGGGCTAGTAGATACATGTCTAAGGGCTTGGCTTTTCTCCCAAGAGGCCCCTTACGTACAGAAATAAACTCGTAAAGTTTTTGGTTAAAGATATAAATTTTATTGACGACGAAGCTGCATGTGCATATAGTAAAAGAGCAAGATTCCCAGGACCACAACGGAAACAACATGATAGGATCTGGTCCCTACTATATATAGCATCTAGTCACCCTAGCCTGAGGTACATCAGCCAGACTAATAATGCCAGTTGGACTGTCAATGGATTGGATTTTGATCTGGATCTGTTCCGGTAGGGCTCTCATCTGATCCTGACCAATTGGGATCAGATTTGATCTGTGCCTAGGAGTGGTCTGATCAGTAATCAATAAAATTTGGTAATGCCTTGGTCCTATCTGTTTATGATCTGACCCAATTAAAACCACAAATATAGGCAACTATGTAGTAACTTTACATACATTCCAAAAAAAAATTAACATACATAACTAGGGGTGCAGGTTGTGCTGAATTCGTTCTCAACTTTGAACCAAAAGGAATTAAGCCTGGCTTAGCCTCAGTTTGGTTTAAATTAATCAATTTTCCAACCCAGCCTCAGCCTATTGAATATCGTATCCTTTCGGATCCGAAGTTGGATCACTTATTTTGTGATCCATCAGATTATCAGATCAGATTGGATCATCTAACTTATTGGGTATGTATCAGATCACCTTTGATCAAACTCAACTCAATCTGTTGACAGCCTTAATTGGCAGACCTCATCCTCCACCCACCCACCAACCCACCCACACAGACTCTCACACACACACACAGAAAGAGAAACCTCCCTGTCCCAGCTGAGCTGAGAATTCTGGCTCTTGTTATGAGAACTAGATGCCTCCAACGACCCCTAAGAGTAGAAAATATCCATTTAATAACCGCTACCGCTTACTTTTGTCATTGTGTTTAAAAGAAATGTTTTATCCGTGATGCACAGCTGATGGATCTTGATCTTGTACACTTATCAATGCATTATGTTTCATGCTGCTACCGGACAGACTCTCTTTCTGTTTTTTCAGTAACTTAAGACATCTACATCAATGTGATTTGCAGATGTCGAAACTGTAGAACTCATTGAGAGTGTAACTAGAATATAAATATGAATACATATATATATATATATATAAATAAATATATATATATATATATATTTTTTGGGCTGAGATTTGGATTTTTTTCTTTTCTCAAATCAATATGTTGATAATTTAATCTTGCTTCCCTTGCAGTTGAGATATTTAAGATGAGTTTGATGAATATATTCTTTGTTATCCATAATTTTAGCAGTATACATTGGATAGAGTGATTATACGTACCTAAAGTTGGTATCATATTATCATATATGCTTAAGCATTTGACTTTCTCATGGATGCCTTGGTCAACTCATGTTTCAGAGGATTAGTTTTCTAAAGCAAGGATGGCATGGAATTTTACTCCATAGAGGCATTGTATAGATTATAGAGTTTCCTTCTTGTTCCAAATTGTAATACAATGCTTGTGTGCATGGACTGCATCTGAAGAATCAAATAATTTTGAGTAGTAGGCGGATTTGGCTATCTCAAAGTTATTGAACCATTTGTGATCAAAATTATTCCTTCACATTTGTTTCAGTGATCTTGCAATGAATCCAAAAGGGCTGGATACTTGGCCTAGCGAGAGCTGAAAATTTTACTGAGTTATGAATTCAACTGCAGCTAAACCTGATAAAATGTAAATCATTCTATGAGACGGAAAAGATATGTTTTAGGTGATTCAGTGATTTCATAAAGGTTCATTGTTTCTTACTACGTTTTAGCTTTTACTTTTTCAATGTTTACTATGCAGGTTCTGTTTAGATATCGTTTACTGATCATGTGTCACTTACAAAACAATCCACATGAGTGATTCATCAACAACTTTTGTCATTTGATTTTCTCTCTGTTTTCTCTTGTAGGTTCCTTGTTCTTGATTTGATCCTGCGTGCAATTGAGGCTCTTTCTGTTAATGATAACTATTCACAATTGATCTCTTCAAATGAGGAACTTATCAGACTCGTTTATGACCTGGTCAAAATTCCTGACAAAGTTGAGGTATTCCTGATGCCAAATAGCATGTCATACTGAAATTTATCTTTCCATTGTATAAGCTGTGAAGAAAACTTGGAATTTGATCTTAGGACGTCAGATGAACTGCTTAATTTTATACTTCTGTGTCAACAATTTGAGATGCCTAGGGCATGTAGTGTACAATAAGGAAACAAGGGCAGAATAAAATCGCCTGGATTATATATTTATAATGCATTGTATGCAATCTGACACCACCCTCAAATTGGCAATGAGCTCAAAGCAATATAGTGAAGCATTAACCTTTGTGTATGTTTTACAGAACATTTATTTTGTGCAGGTAGCCAGCTCTTGTGTTAGTTCTGTGGTCCTGATTTCAAATATACTGTCTGATGAACCAGGTCTCGCTTTGGCTATGTCTCGTGGTAAATGTACTAGATTGAAAAGTCTTTGGCCGGTTATTTTATCCTTGCCACCTAGGAATAATGCATTTGGTCCATCCAGACCTGCCTTTCTTACAGGGTCTTCTTGAAAATTTTCCCCTTGTTTCGGATGACTTGGAAGCACGGAGTGCACTTTGGAGTGTGCTAGCAAGGTTATTGGTTCAAGTTAAAGAAGACGATATGAGCCCTTCAAAACTGCACAACTGTGTTGCCATTCTTGTAGAGAATTCTGATTTTATCGAAGAAGACCTCATCGATCACCAGGAAGAAGATTCCAGTGAAGATTTTAAGAGCTCTAGCACTTCTGGCACGAAATCTACTCTCAGGACTACTGCTGTATCCTTTTCCTGTCAGTCGTAGTAGAGTAGAAAATGCCAATAACATCCCATCAAAATTGAAAGAATTCAATCTTCCAAGAAATATTTCTTTCAATCTTCCAAGAAATAATAATTCAACTTTCAAAACGACCGTAACAATATACATGGAAGTGTTAGGCATGGTTTTCTATTCCTAAATTTGATGAGATGGTCGTGACCGTCCAATTTATTGACTTAGTAGTCCTGTCTATTCACCTTTCTATGAGAGTAGTTGACACCGCTACATTTGTATAGTTTCCCTGGGTTATTTCGTTAATGCAGAGATTTCTGTGGTGGTGTTCATTGAATGATGGATTCTCTCTCTCTCTCTCTCTCTCTCACACACACACACACACACAAAAAAAATAAATTTTGTGGTAGATGCTCATTCTTATGCCATAATTTGATTAGGCAAGTAAGATTTGTTTGAGTTGGAAAATAGTCGGGGACTTCTCATCACGACTCGTGATATCTTTGTTCTCCCTAAGGCACCACAGCTTAACCATCTGGCGAGTATTTTCGAACGGTGGACTGCGGCAACAAGTGATGTCTCAAGGGAGGACCATCTGGATCATGGAAAAGTTGACAGACTCTTGCATTTGTGTTATAAACATGCCAAATGAGACGGTATTTTCTTCTTTGCCCTCCTTGTATCGTCATTTGTAATAAAAACCAGTTTCCTGTGTAATGCCGTCTATCAAATTTTTGTTATTTTTATCTTCAAGATGATCTAATAATTTATGCAGCTCCTGCTCGTAATGCTTCTACGGCCCCCTGTTTTGTGTTGGGATCCAATATGAAAACAAACCTACATACTGATCATATGCTATGCATGTTGCAGACAGACAGATCATTACGAAAAAAAAGAAGAAAAAACAACACACACAGATCTTCTTAGCTTTCTTCATGTGGAACAGAAGCTGTAGTTGGAAGTAGCTAGAAAGGTTTTGATAAACGGAGAATCCTCCATCACTGATCACTGTTACTTTCTCATGTTGTAAGTTTGCGTGCGGTGGCAAATGTCTCGTCTGTCCATATATTAAAAGGCTGCAGAAGAAAAGAAGATGGTGGCATGGTGGTAGTTTTGAGGAGAGAGAAACACATGATAATAAACATTGTGCCATGCTGCCCACCCCATGCAAACTTCCTTTCCGCACACCTCACCGGTCTCTTTTCAATTTCGCAATTGAGGTGATCATAAACGAACCTTTCGTTGGTTACAATCGAGTGAGGAGTGTGGTCTTGTACTCTTTGGGTGTGGGTGACTTTAGTTTTTCCAAAGCTCGTGGTTCCGTTCCGTCCTTTCATGTCTAAAATTTGCCTGTTGGCTTTAGCAAGGTACCAATTCTGTTGCTGTAGTTTTTGCTTGTTGATTCTTAATTTCTGCAATTCTCAACAACACAGTTTAGCCATTAAATGGGGTTGGTTATATGAATCTGAGTGGACAAAGGAAAAGAAAGAGAAGAGGAAAGAAAGGGTAGAAGGAGAAAAGAGAGAGAGAAACAAAAAAAAAACAAAGCACCGCAATATCTTTGGGATATCTCACTTATAAATTATCAATTACACATATCTTTGTCCTCTAAACAACTCTTGTAGGGATCATATTAAGATTGAAAAAAAAGTTGGTGATTTTATGTGGAGCCATGGACCAGGCTTATAATTAATTATCGTTAAACAAATAGCGAGCTTTATAAAGATGAAGGACATTATCCGCTAACCGTCTAAGAAAAAGACACATATGTCCACAATAGCCCCTCTGACACTGAAGTAGAAAATAAGAGTATCATTTCCTAAAATAGAGTAGTAGTGAGGGATCAAAATCCTCTGTTTTTTTCATCCCTGTTTTTCCTTGTTTTGCTACCTGCAGAACACGACACGTGAACAATTGAGGATCCAACGATCAAGGTTGGGTGAGGATTATTACATTCGGTGCGTTGGTCTTAAAGTTGTTCACATGTCGTGTTCTGCAGGTAGCAAAACAAGGAAAAACAGGGATGAGAAAAACAGAGGATTATTTTCCAGTAGTGAGATTCAGATCCTCTACAAGTACCTCATCATGCAGTGTGGTGTAGTGCTACTTCTAACATTGAACACTTGTCCAAGGCAATATGGACGGTGAGGATGGGAAGAGAAGAATAGAGATTCCCATTACTTCTCGGATCGGTTTTCGGCCTAGATCCAATTAACAATAACGGCAAGACGACTCGGGCACTTAAAAGTTTAGAGGGGCGCTAGACTGTGAGGGGAGGGGGGGAACGGTCCACAGCACACAAGGAATTTGGGTTTGTCTAAGTATTTTGATGTTGATTAGTTGGTAAGTGGAGTATGGTAAAGCCCCATCTTGTCGTGTCCTATCCTCTCCAACGCATTCAGTGCCTCAACATGCATCGGTTGTCTAGGAGGAATCAGGTATGCACTTAGCCGTCCGATACATGTTGATCGCTTTGGAGAGGATCCTGATTCCATCTTGTCAGGAGTTCTTGGCTTTAAACTTCTCATCTTTCCCTTATAGAATAGTTATCGATCAGGAAAAAGGAGGGAAAAAGAAACTTTTATTAGGGGTCACGTTGAAAGGAGCCTATATGAAAGTAAAATCTCTTCAAGGCCATTTCACTATACTCTGATTAAATATCTCTACAAGGCTTTGACAACCAATGCAGATGGTGACGGTTGTGGCGCCTAATTGTCTTGGACTCCTTTGAGCATTCCCCCCCCCCCCCCCCTCATTTCTTGTGCTCCTGTATACCCATGATCCAAGGAGGCAATCACAAACATTTTATCAAAATCAATATCTGAGATTGGAGTTTCTAGAGGGGAAATCTTCAAAGATATACGTCTCAAGACCTGCAAAAGAGTTCTGGGATGGAAACAGAGGCTTTTATCTCAAGCTGGTTGTGAGGTTCTCATCAAATCTGTGGCATCAACAATGTCTAGCTATGCAGCTTTCCACTTCTTACTCCCTGCCTCTCATCATAACTTCATTCGTTCAAGGAAGAAGAAAAGAAGATTCACTGGGTTTCATGGACTCGCCTGTGTTGCTCCAAAGATAAAGGAGGCTTGGGCTTTCGAGACCCAATCCTTCACAATCGGGCATTGCTAGCTAAGGTGGCTTGGAGGTTATGGGAGAAACAAAGATTCACTTTGGGCCAAATTCATCAAGGCTATATATTTTCCAAACAAGGAATTTATGGAGGCACCCATTGGTAACAACCCATCTTGGGCTTGGAGGAGTGTGCTTGTGGGTAGGACGGTGCTAGAGAGCGGTTTGCTTGGCAAGTTGGTACTGGTGATAGTATTGACATTTGGGATAGCAATTGGGTTCCCACCCTCCATAATTTTGAGATTCAAAGTCCAAAGCCTATTGGTTGTAACATTTCAAAGGTGGCTGATTTGATTGAGCAGGCTAACCGCACATGGAAGAAGGATATTATCCACCAATATTTTAACCAAGCCGATCAAGACGCCATCCTCAAGATTAGGCTGATTTTGTTCCCAGAGGAGGACCGTAAGATCTTGGGGGGGAGAGCTCGTGATGGTCAATTTTTAGTTAAAACAGCATACCACCTCCTTTCTAATCTTCATGACTACAAGACCTCATATAATGCTTCTTCATCCAGGAGACATGAATGGGAGGATATTCCATCGGAGGTGTGGAAACGGAAATGGAATTGCAAAACGCTCCCTAAAATCAAATCTTTTACTGTGGCAGATGTGTGCACAGGGGGTGGCATTTGGAGAGAATTTACTAAAGCGTCATCTTCCATTGGATCCGAGTTGTAAAAGATGTGGTGCGGCTATGGAAGCTTGTGATCACCTTCTTCTTGATTGCCTTTTTGCAAAGGCTACTTGGTTTGGTAGCGATCTATCTTATACGATTCCAACCATAGAAAATCCTCGGCTTCCCCAACTGCTACAATCTTGGAGCAAGATGCGTTTCACTTCTAAATCTAAGGGGACATAAACATTGAGCCTCTTCTCCTTTATATGCGGGTATGTATGGCTGGCCAAGAATGATCTTGTGTTCAACCATAATGATTGGACTCCGGTTGAGGTGTTTTCAAAGGCACAAGCAGCATGACATGAATTCCTAACTGTAAGTAAGGGTAATGTCTCTGTGGTTCATCTTTCTCGACAAACTTTGTGGACAACTCCTAATGCAGGCATCAACAAGCTTAATTGTGACGCTGCCCTCTCTCAGGATTCCTCAGATGGTGGGTTGGGCTTTGTGTGGCACAACAATTTTGAAACCCCCCTTCGTGCTATCTCTAATCCATGCAAATTTCTAGATGCTCTGACTGGACAAGCATTGGTGATTCTCTTGGGGCTGCAGTAAATTGTGGAAGTTTCCCCCTCTCCACATCTTGTTGTAGAGTCCGATAATGGTACTTAATTTTCTACCTCATTAACCCAAATAGGAACCCTCCGCATACTTTGTCTGGAATCATATGGAACATCAAACACTTTGTTGGGCGGCTCCTTAGTTGCTCATTTTTATGTATCTCTAGAAAGGGGAATTGTGTTGCCGACTCTCTAGCCAAGAATGCCGTGTCTATAGCAAGTAAGACAAATTGACCCCTTTCCACTCCTTGGCTTCTTGATATATGTAATCAGGATGCCTTGTGCTCCTCTTGGCTTGCTTTGCAATAAAATTCCTTTTTACCCAAAAAAAAAACAATTGTTATTAATACAGTACTATCATTTCAATTTTTAGTGTACGAGTTCAGTACAAGCAACTCATGGTTCTCAATTAGGGCCATTATATTTAATTGAGAAGAGGCTTCTATATGCACCGTAAAAGATTGGAACGAGCATAATTTTTACCCACCTATTAACATAATGCACAATACTCATAGGGTTTGGGTGGCAATTAGCCATTAAGCAATGATTTTTAGCACTCCATAAAAAATAGCAAGTGATAGAAAAGGCTGAGAATATAAACATAGGAACAAAGTTTTGTGGTGTGACATAGGGGTCACGCTAGGGGTGAAACAGGGCCGGGTTGGATATGCTTTCTTAAAACTCTAACTTAACCCTAGGTTCCCAAAATTCAACTCAGGCTCAATCCAACCCTATCGGGTTCATGCCTATGCCAACCCAATCCGGCCTAATTGAATCGTGCCTAGTTGGCCTTAATTTTTGTTAAGGTCGGGTAACGTTGATTGACCTTGTTTTTGCCATGCGTCATATGCATTAAAAATAAATAAATCAAATGATCAATACACAATTAAAACTATGAAGTGCAACATAATGATAGATGTTCAGGCTACCTAACCACAATAATCAATGACCCAAATTATAATATTAAAAATAAAAGGATAAAGTAATAGCTCTAAATTATATTATATAAATTATGGTTAAAATCATGGCTGGGTTGGGTTGGGTTGGACCAGACGGGGCCAAGGTCTCAGCCCTAACCCACCCATAGGGTTAGAAATCTTAACTCAAGCCCTATTCGGGTTTAGGGTGGGTCAGGGTGGGTTTGAACTGTCAAGACTAAACTTACACCCTTAAACTATGCCTTGACACAAGGACATGGAATGACCCTTGTGCTCCTCTTGCAGGTGACCCTATATCCCACCCTAAATATACTTGTCATTTGACAAAGTATGTGAAACAAGCATATTATTAATACTATTAAAATTGATTGAGCTTAAAAGCACTCATTACATGGTCCCAAAAACCATGCCGCCCAAATTTTCTTGATGAATGGGTAAGACAAGAACATATGCCCGTTGGTATCCTTCTTTGTTGCAAAATGAACCGGTTTTGTTCTTTCATTGAAGTTCAATGGTTTATAGAAAAAAAAAAAAAAAGGGAAAAATTATTATTTTTGGTTATAAAATAGAGGTAAAACATCTTATTGGAGTGTACTTTGGGTATTTTGAAATGTTGGAAAAAGAGAAGGTGAATTCTGCTTTAATTAGGTAATGGGCTTACGGAAGATAGTGGTAACAGGGCGGAACCTTTAAGAGCTCTTTCTGAGAGCCGAAGCTGTTGGAGTTGGAGTGGAATAGTGGATGGTGGTTGGCTTCCAATTCCATGGCCGAATCTCGAAAGAAACAGGTACTCCTCCTTTTGTTATTATTCTCATTCGATCTCTTAACAATCTTAATACTTTGCCCAATTTATTCCATCTAATTATTTCAGTTGGGAGCCGAGAGGATAAAATTTGACTTTCTAAATCCTTTGATATTCTCTCTATTCGTTCTCATTTTTCTCAGTTGTATGTTTTGATATGGTTGTTGTTGGTGTTCCTTTATTTTTTTAAGTTTATCGGCGGCCATTTTGTTTTCATCAGGTGTCGTTGAGGGGAGCAAGCGCACAAGAGATTACGAGGGATGCCCTTCTCGAGAAGGTCTCTCAGGAAAGGGAGCTCCGCAATTACAACAGACGCGCTGCTGCTGCTGCTCTATTTATTCAGGTGCATTCCTCCTCCTTTCTTTCTTTTTTTTTTTTTTTTTTTGCTTCAAAATTATGGTAAGTTAAGGGGGGTTTTTTTCCCCCACTTTTATATTGCACGCTTTACGCCAAGTTTGAATTTAAAAAATTCGTTGATTTTAACGTTGATCGAAAATCACAGAAGTGATCCATTTCTTGAATGATCACTCTTTGTTAAATAAATGGATGGACTGCAGTAGAATGCAGAAGACAATTCCATCAATGTCATGACTGAATAAGTTTTTTATGTAAACAAAAATTCATCACTAGTTGTCAGAAAGTATAATGATGTCTCATTTCTGTACACATTATTGGTTGACTGCATTTTTGTAGATCAATTTACGAATGGAATTTTAAAATGTCGAACATTCACATTTACGAAGAGATTCAAAAGGATAAATTAGGTGGTGCAGCTTCTGGGTCATGTAGGCACTAGGTTTAGGGTTTGTTGACTGTTCTTCATGTCTGAGTGCCAATGACTACTGAATGTTTTTTTGACTTTCCCGTTTTAGCTTTGATCTTAGTCATATAGAACACCAACTCATGGTATGGTTGAATTCTTTTCCTTACTCTACCTTGCCTAAATAAGCTTCTTTTTCATGTGCAATCTAGAAAAAGGATGAATGTCAAAGATATTATAATGTTTTCTTGATAAGTTAAATAAAAGTCAATTTTCTTATATTTTTTTTTTCCACGTAGGGGCCTTAGAGAAATGTGTTTCTGATGTCTGCTGTTGGCCTGCTGCTTTTTTCTTTTTCTGTTGGAGATCTTGCTTGCTCTCTTCTTTTACTTCTTTAGCCTAGTTTCATTTTCAGTTGAGCAGGTCAAAACTAACTTTGCAAGTGACTTACCCTCCATTTTAGCTAGTAGGGCTGATGTTTTTACTCGGTTGATCTTCCTTTCCTTTTTGTAGATGTGTTTCTGGGATTTTTAGATCTGAAGTAATATAGCAATTTCCTACTAAATGACTTTGTTCTTTATGATGTGGTATTTAGTGACAATGAGTGATCTGGATTCTTCATTCTTTCAGAGAGTTTGGAGGCGTTACAGTGTGACAAAGAAGATATCTGTGCAGCTTCAAGATGAATGGGAGGCCTTGGTGAATCATCATGATGTTTTGATGACTAGCAGATGGATTTCCTGCAGTTTGTTAAGACCCTTCCTTTTTTTTATTACTTATTCTACAACTGTACATCAGAAGCTTCGATACAAAGATGTGAAGCATATGCTGACATGCTTCAAAATTCTATTGGAAAGCATAAATTCAACTGGTAGGCCATCTCTTTTCTTTACATTTTTTATTTTGACTCTCCTTCTCTATCCATCACTGCACAAAACACATAGTTTTCATATTCTGCAAAATTTGCATTGTGCTTTGTGAGATTTTTCAACTGTATGTGCAATCACCATTACCTAAATTTGTATTATTATAAATCTTTGTGCATCCTTGGCAATTTTATCAAAGTTTAGCAGTTACCCTTTTGATATTTCAACGAATGATGTATTATGTATTCTGTTCAGAAACAAGCTGGTTATCACAACACTTGGTTACTTTTGTATCCTTTCATTTTACCAAAAAATTATATAGTAACTGCTGTGTTGATCCTTAACATGTTGATAATAACTGTGTTGCAGTCTTATTCTTCCCTTGGCTTTGCTTCATTTATTTGCTTGTCCTCTTCTCTGAGAAATATCTGTTCAACTGATCCTTTGAATATCTCTATCTTTTAGTATCACAGAAAAACTTCTGTTCTCTGGCTACGGGTACACTTGATGAAAGGAGAACATTGCTCTACCAAGCAAAAAGGCTGATATCAGTGTGCTTATTTATACTTGCGGAATGTGATTACACTTGTGCAGGGGAACAGGACACCATTTTTCTAACTACCCTAGCTATGCGTCTGGTAGTTGCATTAACTGACCCAAAAGGGTGGATGAGTATTAGCAGTGAGAATATTAGGGATTCTGATATTGCAGTAAAGGAATTAATCAAGTTTACAGCATCTGGGAAGAGTCATCTTTACAGTAATATCAGGAGATACATTATCAAATTGGATCCTCGATTTGCACAGAGTAGGAAGACTGGTTTACAGATGGAAGATCATTTCTTGATTACTGCTAGTGCAGTAACTCTAGCTTTGCGGCCCTTTCAAGTTATACAATCGAATTTAAATGATTCTGGTCTTTTGGATGTACAAGATATTGTAGAGCAGTATTGTGTTTTTATACTTACAATTCCTTGGTTTTCTCAGCGACTTCCAACAGTTTTGTTACGTGCTTTGAAGCACAAGTCTATTGTGTTGCAATGCCTCAGGACTCTACTGGTAAGGCTCATAAAAGTTGCAAAATGTTTTCAGTCAATTTAGTTGGGTTAGAAGAGTTCTATTTTCATGCTTCATTTACATCTATAGATTCAATATCGTGTAGGCAACTGGTCTTTAAAGTCTTTGCTTGCTGTTCTGTCAGTGTTGTAAAAGGTGAAGGCATGAGGACCTCTTAAGAAGACAAATGTGAGACTTAAGCCGTCTTATGCTTCCTCATATTCTTTTGATATATGTGTTAGCTGGGAAGGGGGGGGGGGGGGGAGATAGAGTGTTCGTGCTTGTTTGTCTATATAAGAGAGAGGGGGAGGTTAAGCCACATGTAAACCTCATCTGCTTTTGATAAGTAAAAGAAATTGAAAAATCCTAACATTCAGAAACTAATGGAAGATCAGGAGCACATAACCATATATGTATTAAAAAAGGCCAGTATCAACGCACGTATGAAGAAATTCCAGTGACAACATTTTTTCTTATTTAGGAGAGAAAATTTTTTTATATATAAACAATCTCTTGATTAATATTACAGTCATATGTCATATTGTTTACTTGCACGTTGAAAAAGAAATCATCAATTCGTATCAAGAGGTAATAGAAATTATGGATTTTTATTTGTCAGATAACCTAAAATGAATGATATGCTGGTTGGTTGCTCCAAATTCCTTTCATTTCTACTAGGGAAACTTTAGTTGAGATAGATCCTTAATAAAATGCACATGTTGCCTCATAGGATGTTTGTACTTTACATACTATTCGGACTTTAATTGTCTTTACATCTCCCTCCCCACCCATCCCCCTCCAAAAAAAAAAAAAAAAAAGAGGAAAAGTGGAATCTAGACTGATAGTCTGGAATGGCAATCCTGACCACCGCCACTTCTGCAATGTGGACTGCTGTTTTAGTCATTCTGGCAGTTGGATAGATGGGGAATTATGCATGTCAATTTTAATGTCTTATGCTAATCATATGCCCCACCATGATGGGGTTTGTCCTCTTGGTTTTTCAATGCATCCTGTATTCAAATAGAATTGACTGTTACACTATTCTTAAAGCATTTTACTGACACTTGACAATGTGCATTTGTGCTCCTTTTGAGGAAAGAAATGGTGATGCAGTGAATTAGCAGCAGTACTGTTATTTTTGTCAAAGATATTGCGGTTTCTCTTATTTATTATTATTTTTTTATTTCTAAATTATGTCTTGTTTGCATTCTGTGACTTCTCCCACTTCTAATGTACATAGCCTGGACCAAGGTGAACCTGGCCAAGGTTCAAGATCTCGTCTCGTTTCGGTATTTTGGTAGTTTCAAGACCACCGAAATACAGAGATCTCTCCGATTTGATGCAATTTTTTTTTTATACTCATTTGACTATTTCGGTGGTCAAACGGCCATATTATGACCTGAAACTTGTTGGGTAGCTTGTTTTAAGGTTACTAACATGCTTATAACTTAAAATTACAAAAATTTTAAAACATAATAGTGTTTTAGAATTGCACCCTTGTTTGGCAGCAACCGCCAAACTGGTTTGGAGAATTTACCTGCTTTATTAGTAGAACAAGATATAATACGATAGTAATACCAATAAATAATGTATCTAAGCCATGATAAAAAACATACATTAACATTAATTAACTAATAATTAGAGTTTAGAGTACTAGAGTAATATCCCAAGTCCCAAATATATTTACACAACATTAATCATAAATTCATAATGACTATCTTGTATTCTGTGATCTCCTAAATGGCAAAGGAGGCTGTGAAGATCCACTACCTCCTGCTCTAGATGGACCAGCTCTTCTAGCCTGTCTACGCCTTTCTTCGTCACGAAGACTTTGTCGGCTCAATGCTTGCCCCTGCCACTGTTTCTAGCCTTTTGCTCAATTTGTATGTTATCATGCACATAAATAGGGTCATCATTGTCATCATCACTATCGTCATCATAACGATGCATGGGAGCATTTAGTGCCTCCTCAAATTCTATCCTCGCCTTATCCTTCGTCGCTTTCCTCTTATTCCCTCCCTCCATGTCTTCAGCTATGGCCTTAGCAATATGATCAAGCACTTCCCTACATTTAGCCACATCTGAGCAGTTCCCAACTAAATGTTGTTCAAGTCTTGTGGCACCACCACCCATAAACTTCTTGTGACAGTAGTTGCACTCTGTTTTCCTCTTATTACTATCAATAGGCACTCTGTGTCTCCGTGCAATCTCTCCACTATCACGACTACTAGCATGTCTCCCACATCTCTCCACTGTCACGACTACTATCATGTCTCCCACTTTCCTCGCTGCCTCCTCTGGTAGCCATTTTATATCACCCTAATGTTGATGCATAGAAAAAAGAATACCATTATTAACTTGAAAATATATGGTAGCTACTTATATTTTTTTCTTACATAAAATTATTTTTTAATCAATTTTAGAAAATATTTTACTTACATAATACAACGAAATAAAATATGGAATAGCATAACAAGCATCATGTATGCTTCAAAACAATTTGATATTAATCTCTTATTTTTCTTTTATTTTTAAAATCAAAACAGAATATTTTTCCCTATTTTTAAAACTATTTTTCAATTATTAATCTATTTTTCATATTTTTCAAAAATTTAAATTAATAATTACTGGCTGGAAAAAAATTTCACTCCAATAGAGTCGTAGAACAGCCAATGGTGAGTAACATATATATAGTTGAGACCCATCAAAGCAATATTTACCATAAAAAGTAACGATTTATGTTGATGGAAAATGCATTTTTAAACCAGAAAAAAAAATTATGAACAAAAAAAAAAATTCGACTCCGTGAGGTCGTAGATCGGCCTCTAATGTCTAACATATAAAGAATCTAGCCCTATCCAACATGTATTTATATTACTATTTAAAAAAAAATGGTTTTGGGGAAATGAGTGATTTGGAAGGCAATATATGTGATGATGTGGCTAATTAGAAGCCAATAGGGTGACTTTGTGTTCATGCAAGATGGAACTGAGATTTCACCGAAACTAACGAGACATTGTCTCACCGAAATGAGGTATTTATAAGCCTTAGAATGTATCATTTCGGTATCTTGCCGAAACGATACCGATATTTTGGCCGAGATACCAAAAGATTGACTGAGACCATGTACTAATCCTATTTCGTAGCCTATAAAAAAATAAAATAAAATAAAATAAAATAAAATAAAATAAAAACGAAATTACCGAGGTCTCGGCGAGATTTTGAACCTTGAACCTGACTAGTTGGCATGTTATTCAGCTCTCTCTGGATCACCTGGCTAGTCGAGGTTGGCTAGTTGACTTCTGATGGCATCTGAAGTAATATACAACCATGATATTTTAACTTTGGACCAGTTCTTGGTTTTAATGAGTTAGCTTCATTGGTTCACTGTTTCATGGTTCAGTGTTGTCTTTGGTACAAATCTGGTTTTGGGATAGATTTGAACTGTTCAAGGGTCCTATTCTTGTCTAGCTTAGATTGTAAATTGCAGTCTTGTCCATTTATTTGGTATCTTTTATAGAGATGACCTTTTCTTTGTGTTTTGTGATGAAATTTATCTTGCTACTGATAAAATTGCAAATGGATAAGTTTCTTTGTGAAAGTAGAACCTTCTCGTGTCTGCGTCTGTGTTTTGGTGTGGAGGGTGGATGTTTTAGTTTCTTTTTCCAGTTATAAATTCCATTTGGACCTTATGTAATTTAATTAGCCTCATATTGCAATTGAAACGATGAGGGAACTGATCAAACAGTGGCAGGTGGTGGCAGATCTCAAAGGAGAAGATTTTTTTGGATATGTCAAAGTTGGATCAATCAGAAGGAACTGGTATTTGTCCTAAGGAGATTCCAGCTGTAGGTTGGGCACTTGCCAATATTATAAACCTCGCTACAGAATCTGAAAATGCTTCTGCCGATTCTCAACGGTTTGTTCAAGGCCTAAACTGCAAGCTATATGTTCATGTCAGTATCACTATTGCAGAGAACTTATTGGCCCGCTTTAAGGCTGTTGGACAGATAAAGAAGGAGACCCATGATTGTCAAAATACTATTTATGATTCTAGAGGAACTTTTGATCTAGACAGTTGTGGGACAGAGACAATTGGATCCTTAAAGATGTCATACATAGACCTTCTTAAGCCTGTTCATCTACAGTGGCATCTTATGACACTTTTGACAATTGTAAACAAGGATGGTTTCATTCTGGAGCCTGAAACTTCTCCAGACCAGAGCTTGGAACACTCGGGGAAGTTGGAACTGCTTGATATTGTATATTTTTATTCTTATATGCTGAGAATATTTTCCTACTTCAATCCTACTGTTGGTTCGTTGCCTATTCTGAACATGCTGTCTTTCACCCCTGGATTTCTTGTTACTCTATGGGGAGCATTAGAAGATTCTATTTTTCTTGGAAAAAATCACATGACAGAGGACGATAAGCCTTGCACAAGTGGAGTTCCTGGGAATCAAAATGATAAGAGTTTTCAGAAAAAGCAAAGACGTACCGCAAAAGATGCAGGAAATAAATGGGTCACTGTACTGCAAAAGATCACTGGGAAGTCATCTGCAGATGTGGACTGTATGCATTCATTTAACTACTCGGGGGCCAGTCCATACGAGAGTGATTCTTGTGATTTATGGGATGTTGAACCTGTGAGGCAGGGTCCTCAGGGCATTTCAAAAGACATGTCATGTCTGTTGCATCTGTTCTGTGCCACATATTCTCATTTGCTTTTGATACTTGATGATGTAGATTTCTATGAAAAACAGGTAAATTGATGCTGGGTCTGTTTTGGTGGTTCGAAATCATTTACCTGTTTCAGTATTTTTAAATGCTTCTTTGCATTGTTTTGTCTCGAGATAGGTTCCCTTCAAACTGGAGCAACAGCGAAAAGTTGCGTCAGTTCTCAATACTTTAGTCTATAATGGTTTTTTTCATAGTAATGGCATGCAAAATGTGCCACTAATGGATGCTGCAGTTAGATGCCTTCATTTGTTATACGAGAGGGATTGCAGGCACCCATTCTGTTCACCTTCTCTGTGGCTTTCACCTGCTAGAAAGAATCGGCCTCCAATTGCAGCAGCTGCCAGAGCTTATGAAGTTATATCTACTACTCTGAGATTGGGTGATTCCTCCACTATTCCAGGCACGAGTTCTGTTATAGCTACTATTCCACATGTTTTTCCTTTTGCAGAGAGGTAAATGTTTCTTAGACCTTCAAAGATTGTTATTTTTTTTTTTAAATCCTAACAGCTCAGGCAATACCTCTTGTGATTTAGTCTCACAGCTGCAAAAAAATGTCTTTTTGGGGCCTGTAGAAATTATTATGGACTATTGTTATTGCAGTTTTTCATGCCTGTACAATTCTTATTTAATTTAGAAAATTGTTTGGAGATCAACCATGTGGCAGGTGCCCCAGATGGTGAGTCAACTTAAATGTTCATGGCTGTTCTCTTGGAAGCCGTGGCCCTTCTGGGTTGGATGGCACTATTAGACTGCCTAGTGGTTGGTCTTTGGGGTTTTCTGGTCCTAGGGAAGGGGACTCTATTTGGTTTGGACTTTGTAATTTGTGCTGGTTTTTTTAGGGTGATTCTGGACTCTGGAGGGAGTTTGCCAGTACTTTATTTAAGGTTTGTAGTTTTGGTTTCGACTGAAACCCTTCATGTTTTGGCTCTTGGATTTGATAGGGCATTTCGGTGGTCAAATCGCCATATTTTGGCCTGAAATTTCAGGGAAAACCTATTCAAGCATCTCTAAACCATAATAGAATGTTTATATTGCTAATAAACACCCAAAATGCTAGTTTGGTTTCATAACTTAGGTTGGTAGTGTACAACATACCTTGCTATATATTTTCTTGAAGTGGGCCACAGGCTCGCCCACTTTTTTTTTATAGCCTATGCTATACATAATTTAGTATGAGAACACAATTCAATGAAAACACCTAAAGTATGCATTACAAATGAAGAAAATCCATTTAGTATTATAAAATGTCAAACTGCTACAAGTACATTTACAAGTGTACACGTGTTACAACTATAAGTGTACTACCATGGTGGAACTCAAAAGAACCCTACGAAGCTGTTCCTCCAACTCTATTTCAGTATTACATAGAGTCTCAGAAAGGTTTGAAAGATGAGGAATATTGCTGCTGCCAACGAAACTGTTCCTGTGACTATCACAAAAGAAGGCCATGTCATGCGATGTCTTAAAGAAGCTCAAAGTCCATCAAAGTATACTGATGGGTCTTATCATCTACATACTCTAGATACCCCAGCTTAGGATATAGATCACTGGGTCGAGAGGATGATGTAAATGTGGATCCACTATAGCTGCTTGGTGGACCGGGCTGATATGGTTTTTGGGGGGGCCTAGATATGAGCTGTTTTCCACGAAAGTGGACACACCCATGTGAGGCTGTGACAGGCCATCATGAGCAATGGGGAATGAAGATGATGAATAGGTTTATTAATCAAACCCACCATACCTGACACCAGATGTCTCTGTGGAAAATGAGGGTGTATGCCGCGCTATCTTTTGTGTCCATAGATTCCATACCCAGTATATCTACTTCGCTCCTCCAGACTGAGGCCTCCAAGTGTGTTAGATAAGGAAGAAACATCTATCTCCATGTCACTGCTGTCATCCTCCTCATCTGGTTTAAACCTATGGCTCAAGGATCTGGCCTCTGGAATAACATGTATATATGGGGGCATGTGCACTGTGGTCGGCATCCTCTGTAGTATGATTGAACTGAGTCTCTCCTGTGAATTGGATAGGCTCTGGCTCCACCCCTGCCTGGTCGTACTCCTCTGGAAGGGATGCATCACCATCACCATCACCATCACCATCACCACCACCACCACCACCACCATCTTATCATCACTATCATCTTCATTCTCCACCTATTCAGAGAAAAATACATGTGCTGAATCCAAAATCAAAATTGAAAATTCAAAGAAAAAAACAAGAACAGCAAAGTCTGGACAAAATTGCAGGTTCTGTTGAACTAATATTAGAACAGCGGAATAAAAAGAGAGAGTGACTAGGCAATTTCCTAACGTCTTTGGATGATGAATCTGAATTTAAACCTGTGATTTTGGTAGTGGCAAACTTGTAATGAAACATAAAGATATAATAGAGAAGGAGTTATTAGAAGGAAGAAAGAATAGAGAATCTGAGAGAGGAGAGGCAAGAATAATTGATGGAGTCAATACAGGAAATGAAGTTAAATTCTTATTCAACTAACTGTCCAAAACGTGTGGTATGGCATATAGAGCTGACTTATGATGGAACTCCAAACTTGACCCCTTTGAAAGATGGTAACTAACATGTGACGAGACTTCTTTTAAATAAAAATGGTTACATTGTCTTGACTCAAAGACTAATAAATAAATAATAAGACCTACTGATGTCACATGGCCCACTTGTATGGACCTAAACTGAGCTTTTTGGGCTGGCTATTTGAGTTGGTGCTGCTGGATTTCACCAGTTTGGGCCTGAGTCTCCAAGTAGGATCAGGGATTTCAAGCCATTGTACTGCTGCCACATCAGTTTCTCTATGTAAAACTTGTCAAGAGGAGAGAAGATTATTCTGTTGGGAGGGGCATAATGGTCCGTTCTACTCTTATTGTTTCTGGATTGTGTTGTTTCCTGTGTAAGGGAGGGATGGTATATATAGAGATGGAGTCAGGTTGATCTTTGTTGGGATGGTTAGGGATTTATTTATTTTATTTTTGTTTTTTTTTTGGGGGGGGGGGNGTTGAGGACTATAATACAATAATTGGATATTGAAGTGATCACAAATCATCAAACTCTAACATAGTGACAGATAAGATCACTGTCAAGTCAAAGCACTTACATCGTAGAAATCAACCAGACGCAATAACATAATGACCACAACATCTGCACGCCAAACTTCTGGACCCCTCACAAGCTTGTTTTTCTAATGTCCAATACATCAAATGGTTAGTATCATCCTCTTAGTTCAATTAGGTCAAGGAAACAATGAACATGTAGGCAGGTTGAATGGCTATATGTCATCCTACAAATTCTGGAAAATATTACATCATTAATGACAAAAATAAAATGGCGTTCATTAACTCCCTGCAATTGCATATATCACTGGAAGGACAAACATAAAATCGTGTTCATTAACTCCCCGCAATTGCATATATTACTGCGAGGATAAAAATAATTCCTTCCAGCAGGAAGTGGAGACAATCCCCACAAAACAGCTGAAAAACAAATTGTGTTTATGTCGTTTTAGGAGAAGAACAATAACCTTCACCAGTTATTACAGCAAAATTGATTGTGAACTTGTTCAGGAAATCAACTGCCAACAGTAAAGCATTAACACAGCAGCAAGTATTATGTTCGCTACTTTAGGAACAACTACAAGCACAACATGGACAACACAGATAAGTAAGCCTGAAAAGCATAACAGTACCAAAGAGGGGTCAAAAGCATTTGCAATTTTAAAACAGGACAAAAATGTATATTAACAGATCAGGTCTATTACACTCATAAGACAAAAACTTAAAAAAAATAAATAAATAAATAATCATTTTTTGTCCATCACAGAAAAGTTAACGTATCATGTTGGGAGAAGTGTTCCATCATTTTTTGTCCATCATGTTCGAGATACATTTTATATATATATATATATATATATATATAAATACTATCCCTTGGAGTCTTGAAGCTCCTTGAACACTGACAGCTGACCAGTTACCCAGAACATTTTCGAACACTCAGATGGTAAGGGACAAATTGCAAGCTATTTCATCCACCGATATTTTCTCATGGAACTAGGAGTTACAGGGGGCCGGGAGGGAGTAAGCTTGTCAATCTAATATAGAGAGATTTCCCTTAAGAACAGGTAAAAATTGCTCAAGTGTGAACCAACTACAAATGCTTACATGCACACATCTAGAAGGACTGGACACATCTTTAAGACAACGGTCTACTTACGGTTTTCTCACGTTGCACCCTTTCTCAACCATGTAGGCCCAGAAGTGGGAAAATGATGGATGTCAAAATCTCAAGAGCCCATTAAAGTAGGAA
Source organism: Macadamia integrifolia (assembly GCF_013358625.1). Lineage (NCBI taxonomy): Eukaryota > Viridiplantae > Streptophyta > Magnoliopsida > Proteales > Proteaceae > Macadamia > Macadamia integrifolia. The sequence goes on along the minus strand of NC_056564.1, from coordinate 36,663 downwards.
TGAACTTGGTATCGTTGAAAGCAAGTAAGCTTGAAGCCCAGGTTGGTCTCCCTTGACTTCCTAAATTAGCAATCTCACTAGAACTAGACATGCTATATTTATGCACCTAGGAATAGGATAGTTCTCATACCTTTGAACCACCAAAATGACCGAATCAACCCTATCCATAATGCTACTTTGAAATTTGAAGTCTCTATACTGCTTTGAATTTTGAAATTTGAAGTCTCTATATTACTTGATTTTTAGTAAAAATTGAGACTTCAAATTTCTCTTTTTAGACTTATGCTCCTAATGCAACAACAATTGGAAAGCTTAAGTTCTTCAAATAAATTTAATAAAGAAAAATAATAATCAACCAGATTCCTGTCAGTTAGGATAGAATTATGCTCCTGCATGCTTCAACCAGTCTCTATACTGCTTCAATTATATATATCTTCAATTGCTATCACTAAATCTTCTCCCAAGTGAAGGATGCCAACTAGTACTGTTGGTAAGCTCTGCAGCTTTTCATAGCAGACTTGGGATCAAGCTCCACCTTCTTTGCCATATTAGTGAGGCCCCCATTTGTCATCCCAAAGACCAGTAGAGCCTTGCAAAGAATATTAGTCTAGGATATCATGTTTGGAATCTCACAATTTGCATCGATCAAAGATCTGAATTTGTATTGGCTAATGTCTATTTCTTCTCTCCCACCCCCCCTTTCCAACCTTCATTCTGCACATATTTCTATATTTCTAGTGACTGTCTATACAAGAGCATTACTATAGTCCTTTCTTTGTAAGTGCCCATCTTCGGTAGTCTTTCAAATACCTTCTGGAATCAGCTAAAGCACAGCCATAACTGCTCCTTTTAAATTGATTCATGCATAAAATCCTCAATAATAAGAAACCAGTTTGCAGTTGTAAGGCTGACTATTAACTCACTATAAAATCAAATGTTAAGAACAATCTAGGACTTGTTATATTATTTCCCTATAATAGAGTAAAATCTTCTACAGGATGGTTTCCAATCAGTGATATGACTTATTGACAATTAGCTTCCATCAAACCATGCACGTCACCACATTAACAAGTTTTTGTAGGCATATATGGAGGATTGATATGAGTTAGTACGTGATGGAAAACTGTAACCACTCCAGTAATACAATACAGTTAGATCAGCTCTCATATGCCACAAGACTTCTGCTTGCTTTTACTTCTCTTCTAACACAAAATACAATAATACATCAAACCTATAAATATATATATATATATATATATATATGTGTGTTCTGCTCTTTTACGTTCTACATACATTTAGAACATTTACATCTTGTTAAGTTACCACCAACATCTGACCATATCCATCGAAAGGTATTCTTAAAACTGCTCTTAAGGAAATCTAAATGAAGTGTAATACCCTTGCTAATCCCAAATGTTATTACCACAATTTAAGTACTGCAGTTGCCTTGCCAGTGCAGGGTCTAGAAAGTAACTTGAAATTTCTTTAGCAACTTATTAACCTGCCTTCTAACTATAAACCCAGTCTTTCCAGTTCATGAAGTAGTCTGACCAGACCAAAATGATGCTTTTAATTTTAAAAAGAACATTGCGACTATCTATATTGGAGATCAAAATTTCAGAATTTTAGGTGATGAACATTTCAAACTACACCAGGAAACTAGAGTTCCTCTTAACAAGGAGAACATGAGCAATTCACCTTGAGGAGTTCCTTATACTTTGTCTAGGAGGCGAATGATCTTTTCAGAAGTACCACCGCACAATAGTCCCTGCTAATCACGTAAACCAGAGCCTCCGCCATGGCTGCTGCAAAGCAGAACATCGTGAGAATTGACAGCGTGTAGTATGCAGGCACCCAAATACATTGCTTCCGAACGCAAGGATACCTTCATCCGACCCTTTACTCACTTGGGGCACAATCATCCCATTCAGCCGAGCAAACACCTAAAAAACTACAGAGTCGGCGCAATATAAACCACAAGCCCAAGAGTCAAAAAGCACGGAAGAGCTCAGAACAGTCCCAGATTCATGGAAATAGCATCATATGTAACCCCAAGGATCTTCAACGTCAGCTCAATGCGACGCAAATTTGCCACAATTACGCTGATGACCAGGAACAGAAACAGTAGTATCCGGGAAGCTAACGGGAAGGCATAACGCAAATTGGAGTTCACAGTACAAGCAACGAGCCAATACACATTGAATTATGAGAAGGGAAGGGAAGGGAAAGGTAGACAATTTGATTGTTGCAATGCCTCAATAACCAGAGAAGTCCCAAAACGATCGGCACACTCAAAATTAAGGTGATAAAGAGGGTCCAGATCAAATCCCTGAAAAGAAATGAATGGAATATTAAAAGGGGAGGAGCCGGCAGAGATTGCCTGACACAAGAGGTGGTGTTGGAGTTATAGAGGGAGGATTGAGGAAGAGACGTCCGAAGAATTAGGGTTCCGGTGAGCATGAAGGTGGACGGGAGAAGAGAATAAAGAGAAGCATGAAGGGGTGGTCTTACAAATGCCTGGGCCATGGTTGAAGGTGATTTGAGGATACTGGATTTGTCTCCACTTGATTCATTCTGGTCTTACCCTACCGAAGGAGAAGGGCACCGGCTTCCAGTAGAAGATCGGCTTGGCAACTAACGATTATTATTTCAATCCGGATCGGCCGATTCAACCTGATCCGGATCAATCCATCAAAAACCTTGCAGACCAATCTGGACCGATACCAGACCGATACCAACTCTTAGAACCATACTAGGCCAAACCGAGGTCTGATCCCAAAAAGGTGACATTTTCAAACCCAGCAGACTGATCCGGATCAAGTGTCTACAGAAACCGATACCGATTATTAAAACCATATTCCTACCGAGAGGTTATTAAATGTATGAACTCTGAACTCTCTGAACTCTGAACTCTGAACTCTGAACTCTGAACTCGACCATTTATATATATATATATATAAGGTAGTAAACATTACAGTGCAATGGGGTAAGTCCAATGGATGCCCGATCGGTCTGGTTTATTTACAAGCTTGACTCGGTTCGACACATTTAACCCAATTATTTATATGTATATTTTAATTTTTTAAATAGAAAATGATGCATATTGATATTTTTATCAATTATTAAATATAATTGAATATAATATCTGTTATAAATTAGAGAAAATGTGGCATATCGTATGTTAGCATCTATTGTGTCTATTTCTCTTCCTTTTTTTAAAGGGTAATTTACAATGCCACCCCCTGGAGAATGCCAATATTAGAGGGACACCCCCTCTCTTTCACCAAATTAGACTCGGACCCCTTACCGTCAGTCAACGTTACATGATGCTTTGAAATGACGTTTTTGCCCTCATGAGTAAAAACTGATAAATTAGACATTTTTCATTATCCCAAAAATACCCCTCCTTATCTTTGGACAACAAAACCAAGGTTATCGCATTTTTGATCTCCTGTAGCTTCCTATTGGTCGTCTCCGAGTGGATGACACGCTTCCCTGCAACAAAGCACGTAATGAGGAAAGCGTCTTTTAGCCCTTCTGCAAAGAACAGTTTCTGTGGACATTTCCAAAACCAGCGCAATTTCAGAGCATTTCACCTAGTCTTCGGTTGCCTGTGCCTTCAACAAATCCCTCCTGCACCATTTTTTCGATCAGCTTTTTCACTGTAGCTTGGTTAGCTTCTCCTTCCAGCTTGCTCTGAAGCTTCGGTACTATAACATATTCCATCGGCAGAGCATGATACAAAGCCTGCAATCAAATTGGAACCCTCAAAGTAAACAAGCGTGGGAAGGGAAAAATTAGAGAAGTTAAAAAGGGTTCCCCGGGGTGGGAGCCAGGGAAAAGTGGAGAGTTGGGAGACTGAAAGTTCACCTTCATGTACATATAGTCATCTTTGCTACTCTTGGGAACATCATCACCAAGTGGAATTTCTTGAGCCTCCTTTTCTTCTTTAACGGCAGCAAACTCAGAGTCGAGATTCTGAAATCAGTGTTGTTAATGAAGTGATGAAATATGAGGAGAGGAATGAGGATAGAACGTTGATATAACTATTCCTGGAAATTGAGTTAACAAACCTTTAGCTTATTAATGGTGAAATTGTCCCTTCCGGCCCTTGATAGAACACCTTCTTTTACGAGTTTGTCCATGATTTCTGAAAAGCAGTCAAGGGAAGTTTAGACTTATTTTCCTACAACCAGCAGGAGATTACTGTGGAACCCTTCTCCAATTACCTTCAGTCAAAACTTGCAAACCGTGAATTTCCTTCAGTACCGATACAGAAAGGGCAAAAGTGCTACCCAGGTGTAATTTGTAACAAAAATGAATTTCCTTGGACAACAAAACCAAGGTTATCTCTGAAAGCCCTTTTATCTTGCCTCGATCTTGCAGGCAAGAATGTCAGATCATCGAAAGGTTTTAAATCTCAAGTTGCCATGAATCGACGCCGCCTCCGCCCTTTCCTTCAACTCAGCTATGTTGGAACCTTAGACGATGATTTCTTCTCTGGAGAAGAAGATGATGATCGGATTCTTTTCGGGTTGGGTAGTCGCAAACGGTAGTTCTGTGAATCTCAGGCTCTCAGCCAATTCCTATTCACTCCTACAAATCGAAGTGTTGAGGCTCCATGCTGTCCATCGCCGATGCCGCTACCGCTGCTCTGTACGATCGCCGGTCATCCAAAAATAACGATTTGGGAGAAATGGAAATTAGGTCTTGGAATGGGTATTTTAGGTACTTCAATTTGATAAGGGTATATTGGTATTTAAAATAAAATATAGTTGTTGATATCAATATAAAAGGTATATTCCTTAACGTTGACTGACGGTAGGGGGTCCGAGTCCAATTTGGTGAAAGAGAGGGGGTGTCCCTCTAATATTGGCATTCTCCAAGGGGTGGCATTGTAAATTACCCTTTTATATAATTATGCTTACAGTGCAATATAGAAACCATATCAGTACAACGTGATATAATTATGCTAGCAATGACCTAATATGAGAAAAGCAACATATAATAAACAAGCATATGATATAATATAAGCATATTTATCAAAAAGCAAAGCAATAAATGCAGATCAACATAAACTCATGAAGTGTCAATAAGGTGCTGTTGCTTTGGACCCAAGAAAGAGCCTGAATGCTAGGCACTGCCTTGACAACTCTTCTTTCCTCCCATATCATTTATGTTAGTAACCTTCTTAATTACTGTTGGATCATCAATATCATACTGTTGAAGTCCATTAGGAACTTTTGACCAATTCCCCACAACATGACATTGATGATTGCATTCTGAACTGCCCTTCATATAGGTGTAAGGCCTTTGCTACCCCTAGAGTTGTGGCAATGAAAGCTGAAAAGAACAAAGTACACTTGAGTGAGCAGTGCATTACCTTTTCTAAAGTGTCATAGTTTAAATCTGATTTTTAACCTTACTAACCCCTTCGGCAGGGTTCAGATGTTTAGAGAATTTATCAAGTTAGACAAAGATTCTAGAAGAATGGCTGGTGAAGTGGCTCGACCAGGACCGGGTTCGATAGAGATAGTTGTTCGCCGTGGTCATATAGTTGAAGATGGATTTAGACAATTGAACTCTCTCGGGTCAAAATTAAAATCAGGTATTCATGTTTCATTTGTCAGTGAATGTGGTCTTCCTGAAGCTGGCCTTGATTATGGTGGGTTATCCAAGGAGTTCTTAACTGACATCTCAAAAACAGCCTTTCACCCTGAGTAAGTTTGAATGAGGCCTTAGCATGTGATTTTCCTGAATTTGTCATTGAATAATCCGTATTCTTCAAATCCAACAGTTAGTGCTTCTTTTAGATTCCAACAGAAAGCATTTCCCCCCGTTTTTGCAGATACGGCCTTTTTTCTCAGACTTCAACTTCCAAGAGACTTTTAATTCCTAACACGACTGCAAGATTGAAAGAGAACGGAATCCAGATGATTGAGTTCCTTGGCAGGGTTGTCGGCAAAGCACTGTATGAAGGAATATTGCTAGATTATTCTTTTTCTCATGTTTTTGTACAAAAGCTTTTAGGCCGATATAGCTTCCTTGATGAACTGTCAACACTAGATCCTGAGCTGTACAGGAATCTTATGTATCTAAAGGTAAATTCTCTTATTAAATAAGAGGTAGTTTCAACTCTCAAAAATTCCATTGATATTCTGTTTTGCGTTTTTCTCAGTTGAGGATTCTTTTTGAGGCCTAAGATTATAGAAGTAGAGATCTATACACTTTTTATTTGTACTTTTGTAAGTAATGACACACTGCCATTGCCCTTAAATATATTAGTGGACCCCCTCTTTTTTGTTTCCTTATAAGAGTGTGGTTGGAGGATGAGAAGAAAAAAATATGGAGCTGGGATTTCATCCCAAGACCTGGCCACAACAATCCAAGGTCCTTTACATTGAGGCAAGCAGGATCTTCACAGAAAATCATTTTTTTTTTTTTGGAGGGGGGGTGGTTGGAGATGAGTGTGGTGGGGTGGCTGTTATGATCCTGAAAATTAGGGCTTTGACTGGTGCTTTGGAGTGGGAGTGAACTCACCTACAAAGATTTTCACATGAGCCGGTCCCCCCCTTTTTCTCCCTCTTGCTTGTTCTTCTAGAGGAAAAGAAAATGAATGGAAACCTCTATGAATCCAAAGACTGAGATATCTGAAGATCTCTGGAGTGGTAATCAGACATTAAGCCCCTGCAGTACAACATACACCAAGGATAATATTCTAAAAGTTGTTAGCACAGGATTTTCAGTTGAAGTGTTGATACAGCTGGAACTTCCTTTCCTCAATTTGTCTGATGGTGAGCCTCTAATATCTTTCTACAGAATTATGACGGTGATGTCAAGGATCTCTCTTTGGATTTCACAGTCACTGAAGAATTGCCAGTCACTGAAGAATTGCCAGGCAAACGGGTTGTCATCGAACTTAAGCCTGGTGGGAAAGATGTTGCTGTTACAAATGAGAACAAGTTGCAGTATGTCCATGCAATTGCAGATTATAAACTCAACCGTCAGGTGTGTTATGTAAATGTAGTTCTAGCTCTTCAAGTTGTTGAAATCTCTCTCATTTGTGAGTACTAAATTTCCTTGTTTTTGATATTGATTTGCAGATATTGCCTCTGGCTAATGCATTTTATAGGGGGTTGGTTGATCTCATATCTCCATCTTGGTTGAGCTTATTTAATGCAAGTGAGTTCAATCAGGTATTTGTCCAAGTGCATTTTTGAGGTTATTGTCTGCCAGGCTATTTGTTATTTGCTTGTGGAATTCAATTACCATTAGATTACCTATTTTAACTGTGTTATTATGTTGTATTTTATGTAATCTTGAGACTTTGATTATTTCAAAACTTTCTTATTCAAAAAATGTTGTCTTCCTGTTGTATTTTATGTATTCTTAGTCTTGTTATTTTCCAAAACAATTGGCAAGTAATATAAATATTTTTCAGTAGTTTTCAGGCAAAGGATGTGTCCCAATTAGTGCTTATCCTAGTCTCTCCAATTGTCATTGATTATATGCTGCCCTCTAATTAATGTATGCAGTTGCTTTCCGGTGGAAACCATGACATTGATGTTGATGATTTGAGAAATAATACACGGTATACTGGTGGCTATTCTGAAGGCAGTCGGACAATAAAGCTTTTTTGGGAGGTATTGGTCAAATAACTGCTTTCTTTATCCCTTACACGCTACTAAGGCTGTGTTTGGTAACTCTCCCTAGAACAGTTCTTATGTTCTGGAGGGCTTGGGAACAGAAGAACAGGAATAAAGTGTTTGGTAATTTTGGGTTGTTCTTCTGTTCTCAAAGAAGGAACCAAATGAAAAGTCATCTTGAGATGGGGTTTTGCAGAACATCAATTCTGCAGCTTCAGAGATCATCTGCATTGGAACAAAGGGTCAAAATAATACTTGTGTTCCTGATAAAATCTCCTCACCAAACGCTAATGTAGAGGCAAAGAACCATCTTTCAGAACAGAAACGGCAAAGGATGGTTCTGCCGAAGAACAGCGTTCTCAGAACGGGAGAGTTACCAAACGCAGCCTAAGGATTCATCTTCTTTGCTGCCAGTTGTAGCCTAGACTCATACAGTTTGTCTGTATATCCAAATCATCACTTCACAAAGTATGCTTGCTTTGATAGCATACCTTGTGAAGTACCATCTGTTACTTGCTGAGAATGCACTTAAACAAACACGACACAGTGCAGACATTTATGTAGGAAATTTCTCTTTATGGTCTAAATGACACACAAAGTATGCTTGCTTTATGATCCTCCCCCCTCTCTCTCACACCTTCCCTTCTCATTCGCATCTTTTCCTTCTCTCCCTCCCTCTTCTGACCCTATCTCCTTTCCTTCCTCCACCGTCTCATACGATCGTCGTGTATGTCCCCCTGCCAACTTCCCGAGCTTCCTTCACCCATCACATCTCTGATCTGGTGAGACCTGAGCCATTGCTCTGTTTTTTGGTGACTTTGAGCTGCTGCTCTGTTCTGGTGCGACTTTGTGCCGCTGCTCTGATCTGGTGTGAGAGACACTGCTGTTCGGGTGTGTTTTTGTTGCTGCCAGCAAAGCCGGTGCTCAGATTGGGTGAGACCATGAGCTACTGCTCAGTCCTTGTTGGTTTCGCCAGGTTCCTATGCTTCTCCCAGATCGAGTCGTCTTGCACCGCCGGCGCTTCTGGGCCTGCAGTCGCTCGACCGCTATCCTGTTTGGCCAGCCACCTGCATGGCCAGCAGCTCACAAGGCTGCCAGCTATGCTCGGCCAACAGTCCTTTTGCCATTGCCCTCCGCAAGGCTGGTGCCCCTCTCCGGTGACTATCACCTCCGCTAGGCTAGCTACCCACTTGTCCGTGGCCCTCCGCAAGGCCAACGCCCCTCTGCCATGGCTGTCTTTTCGCTGGCGGTGATCCAATTCTCGTCTTGGCGACTGGAAGTTGAATTGTTGAGAAAAGTAGTTTAGGGTTTGGTGGAACCCTACTTGAAATTGACCTGGTTGTGCTTCTTTGGCTTCTTGGCGATTTCTTTAAGCCCATGTGGGCTTTGGAGTTTTTAGTTGCGTGGGCTTATGGCTCTTGTCTTTTACCCCATGTGGGATTTGGATTTTGAATTGAGTGGGCTTCTTAGCTTTTGTCTTTTATTCCATGTGGGTGGTGAATTTGTTATCCTTTTGGGGTTTGTATCCTCTTTCGGGGTTATAATCTCCTTCCCCCTTTTCTTTAATCCATTTATTAACATCGAAAAAAAAACTATGGGTAGAGTTCTCTGTCCGGGAGCATGGCTCCTGCACCAACGTAGGGGCCAATGGTAGCGCACCTGGAAGCATCAACAGGGTGGGATTTCCACCTTTCATGGGGGTGGGGTGGTCATTTTGGCCCCCCCTTTGTCTGGGCATAGCTCCATACTCCCAGACAGAATCCTTTTTCCCATAATTTATATATTTTTTGTTACCCAACCATTAATCTACTGTAGATCAAATAATGGTTTTTTATACCTTGATACCTATTTAGCACTCCCCATCTTTAACCAGGAAGAGATACAATAGACCTCAGTTTTTTGTCTTCAATTTAAAAAAGGAAAGGTAAAAGTTTTCTAGTCCAGCAAGACTAGAGAGTATCTTTAGACTTCCACCATGGTTAGCCATGTGTAAGGGTGATATGACAATCTTAACCATAATGATGGATTTTCCGCATGTCAAATTTTTTTCAGATTTAGATTTTGCCATATAAACTTCCATGTTCCGTGTGTTGGCAAGTTCCCTTGTATTTTTATCCATTTATTTCTCTCTAGAAAAGTTTCATTTTCGTCTGGATTTTCAAAACCTTATCCACAAAATTTCATCTCTATCCAGTGTGCCACATGGCAGATATTTGTGCCTAATCTTAGAGGAACTCTCTAGATCTGCTGAACTAGAAAAACTTGGAACTTCTAATTTTTTTTCTGTTTCCATCATTTTGAACCTTTGAAGCTTGGGTTTTTTTTACTGCATCCATTTAAGACTTGATTAGCAATGTAGAGTTTCCTTAATATTGCCTCTGTTATCTGATTATTGCATTTCCTTTTTGTAAGTAACAAAGAGATTTTTATTAAGAGAATACGACAGTAATAAAATACAACTGGCTGAAGCCAAAATCCCAAACAACGGACTAATCAATAGTTACAGGCAAGAACAGGTCCTAGGTACAATTCATTCTATTAACTCTCCCCTGCCCCGAGAGGGGGTGGGACCCAAGGAGTCAGCTGATCTTATTCTCCACACAAACAAGAATGTGAATGTCTTAATAAGATGAAGATATCTCCCAGGCCCATCACCCAATTTCTCATGCAGCCAGCTAATGACCGTTGATGAGTCTCTGATTATTACATTATGTCCCTTTCCTTTTCCGGTTTTTGGTATTGCAGGTTATGGCAGGATTTGAACCAGAAGAGCGCTGTTTAGTTCTAAAGTTTGTGACGAGTTGTTCTCGAGCTCCATTACTTGGGTTCAAACACTTAAAGCCACCCTTTACTATTCATAAGGTAAGATCTCTGCATCACATTATTGTGGGCAGATTTGACTCTTTATATGCCAGATCCTTTTGGTTGTTATGAAAGTTTGCTATCCATTGAATGGACATAGCAAACTTTTTGCTGATTTTCATGAGTACTTTTTTATGGGCTCTGCTTCTCCATTTCATTTGTTATTACTTTTTATTTGGTGGAAGTTGAATGGTGCTTACGCCAAATTGGGGGAAACTTCCATTGTAGAGCAGAAACTTTCGAACTCCGCAAAATTGATGTCAAGTTGTGAAAGGTTCTTGTATGATCAAGATTCAAATCTTGCTAGTGGCACATATAGCACTTTCCTACACATAAAAGGCCATTACCCAGTGCTGGTCCCACGACTCCCACCTATGCGGGGTCCTGGGAGGGGTGAGTTTAGAGACTGTCCTGACTAACCTTCAGCATTTTTTGCCCAAAGAAGCTGCTCAAGACTTGGAACCCGGGCATTTACCCTAGCAGCCTAACCGTTTACCATTGTGCCAAGCAATGGCCTCTACAGCACTTTCTTGCTTATGAACAAAAAATTCAAGTTCTGGGAAAATTTAATAGAGGATCTTGATGCAGTTGTATTATCATGGATAGACTGGCATAATCGGATCTGGAAACCTAGGCTGGGAAGAACCGGGATCAAACCTGGTTTACGGTTACATAGGGGTACTTGGTGATATTAGAAGGGGAAGTACTGAACACTTTTCCCCAACACCGGCGGGCTCGCCAGTGAGTGGACCAGGGGGTTGCAGGGGGGCTCCTGCCCCCTTGCCCAGGGTTTAGAGGCATAGCCCCTGACCTAAATTTTTCGGAGATGTTTTTATACTGTACTTTCAGGGAATTTGGGTTTCTCTATATGTAATGATTGACAATTTGAATGAATAGGAGGCATGGTGGTCTAATTGACCTATTCACGTAATCTTCCTCTCTTCCCCAGTCCCCACACTTCTCTTTCTGTGTCCCTCTGCTGATGTAACCAATTTTATTTTGACAATTTCATTTACACTTTTGTTACTCCCATTGGTGTTTTACCCGTTTGTAATCTCTTCTTTATGTTTCAATAAATGACTTTTAATTCTATTAGAACAAGGAGAATAAATTCTTGGAGCGAATATAATGCTGTATGTTTTTAAAACATATAAATAGGCATGGGAATAACGAATCATGCAATGTGACAAATTCAATTATGCAATGATTAAGCTAGAGTCTGTCAAGATTTTCTTTGGACTCCGCTATAATTTATTGTTCTACTGGTTCAAGTGCACCATTTCTACCAAAATAAAAAATAAAAAATAAAAAATGTTCAAGTGCACAATTAGTCTCACATCTTCTTGTCTGAGCGGCTTTGCTTTTCTTTACTTTCCTGTTTTGATGCTTTGATGCTGGAGAAAACTGGATTTAGGATTTTGAGAAAGTGGCTGGATTTAGATTATTAGCTGGCATAAGGCTGGCCCAGTGAGTTGAATTTTAGGTTTTGGGATGGATTTTTCTTTTGGATTGAATTGGGAGATTTTGTTGAATTTTAGGTTGCCTGTGATGTGCCTGTATGGGCATTGATTGGAGGGCAGGATGTAGATCGTCTTCCTTCAGCTTCCACATGCTACAATACGTTGAAGGTGCATAGTAAACAAAAGCTCTTAACCTCAACATTAATTTCTCTCAGCAATACGATACATAACCAAAACGATTTGCTTGTCATTTATCTTATTAGTTCTTTTCTCTTATCCAAATCCTTCCTGTGCGGTTTCATTACAGCTTCCAACATATAAACGTCCAAGTACTTTGAGGGCCAAGCTTCTCTATGCCATCAGCTCCAATGCAGGATTTGAACTCTCTTAGGAATATCTAAACGTTGATGCTAATCCTGAAGAACTTGGTTATCTTCTGATGTCCTTGGAACTTGTACAAGCAAAAAGAGTGTCGATGCTTTTAGATGGTGTCGTGTGCAACTTTAGTTGATAGCATCTGCCATTGAAATGTAACTCTAGTTACGTATTGTAATTATCGAGTATTGTGTAATTATTGATTTTCCTTTTTAACAGAAATCTATATCCTCAGGATCCTCAAGCAAAATGCTTCTCACCTGTGTCACATACTACTTCATAAACTACTACATAATAGTAGATTAGTATTGCTGCTTCACTGCATATGCTCGTGCATCATCATAGGATTCCTCACCATGGTTTTAAAAATCAGGTTTTAAAACTGAGAATAACTGTTCCACCGAACCTCACCGGTTTCCCGCTGAGCAAGATACCATAAATGATTCAAATGGTAATGAGAAATATATAGTTAAAAGGTTTCCGTGGTAAGGGAATCTCTAATTAGGACACCTATTCTAGTTAAAACAAAGAATCTCGCTCACTGTCTTTAGTAGGCCTCAGTATCCTTTACCAGGAAGTTAAACTTATATTAAGAAAGAAAAAGACACATCGTCGTGTCATTATACCCATGAAAAGTAAACAGAAACAATTGTTAACAGTAAAGTGTTGAACCCCGGGTACAGACCCTTATGGCTTTAGGATCACCATGACCCATGCCATCCATTGAGAATTTTGAGATTGACAACGAAATTTGAGATCTTAACGACTATATATCAATGGAAATTATTTTTTGCAAGTACCTTTGTTTTGGGTACATTAGTAAATTGAAGAAAGAACGCTGCCCTTCCTGTTCCCATGCCCAGGCACAGCCCCTGGTTCTAAAGGGGGCCATGAAAAGATGCCCTCGCCACACACCCTGAAACCAAGGTCTGTGTCTGGGAAGGGGAATGAGGACGGGCAGTGTTCCTCTTCCTTAGTTTACCAAAATGAGGTTTTGCTTTACAATAAATCTAGACTCTCCCACTGGATTGGGCTAATATATGATAGGTAGTGAATGACCGAGCACCCAAATAAAAGCAAGTCCAAAGGTGTATAACTAGTGCTCTAGCTGTCAAAAAGTAACCAAGTGTTCTTCAAAAGTTTAGTAACCAAAAAAATAGAAAAAAGTGTCATAGGAAGGTACATTCTACGCTAATGGAAGGAGGGAAAATCAAAAAATAAAAGCCTCAGAATGAATTGAATGTTAAGCGTCAAAAAATGGACTCCTAGGCTCCAACAGACCATAGAATAACCCCAGTTCCAAAGAGGGGGGGGGGGGATCTCTCTTAGTTAACGGCAACCTCAGACGACAAGAAATTGGGATGAAAGGCACCTTGTTCAGCTGCTTTGGTCTTGGATAGCTTGAGCACCTGTACTGCTTCTTCGACTTTAGCAGCCAAGGACTCTGGTGATTCCAATAACAGAAGTAGCTCAGAGTTGTCCATCTCCAAAAGCATCCCAGTTATTTTTGCTGCAAGATCATACTAGAAACCAACGAAATGCATTTTGGGGATTAGTAGTAGAGTTTATGAGGTCTCTCAACAAGATCAATGTGTGATAACCTTACCTTGTGTTTCTTGACAAGGGGGTAAAGGCGTTCGCCAAGTATCTGTTTCTGGTGCTGTGGAGTAGCAGCAGCAAGCATGCTACTCAACATCTCTGATCCTTGGGATGCTCCTCCAACAGAGTTGGAAGCAGCTGAAGAGACTGCAGATCCATTGTTCATCTCATAAGGACGCCCATTTGGCACATACTTGGCTTGTCCAGCTCGCTGGCATCCAAGAATCATCCACATAATGGTTAATCAATGATAGATAAATTTCCTTTTTGTTAAATGAGAGAACTTAAAAAGGAAAGATATCAGAAAACAATTTGTTCAACAATAAAGTTGTCCATAGTGTTTTACTAGATGTATGAAAGATTAATGAAATGACTAACAGTGCAAAGATTAAGCAAGACTTACCTGCTGCTGATTGCTTGAATCTTTCAATGAGTTCACAGATTGAGTAGATTGCAAATGTGGTACAAATTGCATATTCTGTCCACCACCCTGCGGAAGCATATGTCCATTCATCCTGCTCCTATTTTGTCTATGCTGTCTTGGAGTATTAGGAATCTGTGTGTAAAATTTTCAAAGAATAAACGAACCACGTACAATTTTTCTAGATTATAAGGATAACCTTAAAACAAGTAACAGATACTTACCACAGGTAATGGCATGGGTTGAAAAGCTGGTCTGGTTGGAGATGCATATCCATTGGCCCTCCACCCTGGTCTCAAAGTCAAAGGTTGATACATAAGGGGCCTTGGAGGAATTTGTGAAACAGCACCAGAAGGAGGTGTGTAGTAAAGATGAGGATAACCAGCAGGAATAACTGCAGTTGAGGGACCTGCTAATCCCACAAAACGCTGGGCATATTGAAATTCCAATTGTGCTTGCCTATCCTCCTTCCTTTGGGCAATAGCCACATATAATGGCTTCTGGTGAAACATGCATCCTGTGTGACAACCAAGGAAAAATAATATAATTTTTCATGCTACGATAACAGAGTCTGGGTAATGCAACTTCGGATGAAGCATGGAACATAATCAGGACTAAACAGGAAACAAATATTGGAAATGGACCATCCCCCCCACCACTTGATTAGAAAGTCCAGCGGTAACCAGGGTTCACTTCACCGGAGAGAACCTTTTCCTTACAACATCAATTCCCACAACACTTTAGCATTGAATAGGTAACCCCAACCCTATTCAGAGAACTCTTCAGCCCAGTAATAATGGTGGTGGTGGTAACAGGAAAAGTAACAAGATAACAAAAACATGAGTAATCAAAGCCAAAAAAAGAAGAAATATAAGATGAAGAAGATGGAGTAAGGAAGAGTAACGAAGGATGTTAACCTGGAAAAGAAGAACCAGGGAAAGAGAGAGAGTCGAACTTGATAGTAAGTGAGAAAGAGAGGAACCAATCAAGAACCAGGAGCTCAGCAACATATGAAACTCAAAAAACTTCTATTCATTCTATCTGAATCTCTAATGAAGGATTACATGTATGCATAGAATCTATTCCCAGTTGTAATTGACATCTAAAAGCAGAATTCAAAATTAATTTGGACCAACTCCTACGTAGCCAACAAACAGATTATGTTAATAACAGAAAGGTAGCCATCCATGTTTAGACCAGTTCTGTGATCCGGGCTTCCAAAGTGGCTTATAATGGTCCAGCCATGTTACTGCATCACAGGGTGATGATGCGCGTAGGGTAAAAGGATGGGCGAAGTCATCTTCCCTGTCTCTGCTTTATATAAGGAGCAAAGTCAAAGGGGGCTCGGATTCATTATCTGATTGGTCCAAGCAAGGAATCAGGCCCATACTCAACCCAACCAAAATGACTTGCATAGTTGTAAAAATTCACCCACTGTGTGAGTTCACCCCTTGTCCCATAGATGTACTCCAAATATGCCGTAACAGCAAGGCAGCTAACTTCTCCTCATCTCCCTTGCCATATGAATCATTATATATTATATATTGAAATATATATATATATATATATATAATTTTTTATTTTATTTTTTACTTGGACATTTCAAAATAAACTTACCATGAAGAGTATTCACAGCCTTGTTCGCTTCTTCTGGAGTTGAGAAGCATACAAACCCAAATCCCTTACTAATTCCTTTATCATCACGCATTAGCTTAGTAGAGGTTATTGTTCCACACTGACTAAAGTGTTCTCGCAGGTCATCATCATCAACATCATCAGCAATGTTTTTGACATATACATTTGAACCCTAAATTGACAAGTGTACAGTTAGGAGGGAAAAGAAAGTCGAAAAAAAAAAAATGGTCGGAGGAGGAGGAGGAGGAGGAGGAGGGGGAGGGGGAGGAGGAGTGAGGATTACTGTATATCAGACCCATGGCAATAACAACCTTATATTTCTGGATTTTCTCCTTTCGTATCTCATCAAATTGATGATGCAATATTTGCTCCCGCTCCGCTTTCTTTTGTGCCCGTGCTACATATAAAGCCTTTGAGCCTGTTTAGGACAAATTTAAGGAGAAAAAATTAGGATCACCAAAAAACAACATTTCCCAATATGGTATTTTATTGGCTATTAAAAAACACAGAAACCTACCAAGTTGTGTTCCATTCATTGCCCCCATTGCCTGTTTAGCATCATCAGGGTTATCAAAGTTCACAAATCCAAAACCCCTTGAGTTCCCATTGTTATCTTTCGAGATGACCAAATTAGTAATTTTTCCAAAATCAGAGAACTTTTCATGCAGAAATTCTTCTGTGATATCTGGATCCAGATTCTTCATGTACAGATTGGTGAACTTTGCATCAGGGCTGGGTAAAACCCGCTCACTCTTTTTTACAAAATTACCAACATATCTGTATCATGCAGAAGTTAAGGCGCAGTAAATTTAAGTAGACAGAGAAAAATATATGTCAAGATCAATGAGTGGGATATAACATAAGCATCCTAAGGAAAACACTGGTGCAAGGACTAAAATGATAATAATGATAAGCCTAGTAATGATATTAATAATGATGATAAGGTTAATAAAAATGTTAATGATACATTATGATAATAAATTCAACATAGTCAGAAAAAAATTGGTGAACGTGGAGAGAAACAAAAGAATAGAGAAGCTGTACATACATTGGTTTGCCACCAATAATGGAGCCGTTAAGATTCTCAACAGCAGCATTGGAAGATACTTCAGACTCGAACTGTACAAACCCATATCCTTTGCTCTTCCCATCCAAAGACATCGCAACTTTGCAGGATAATATGTTTCCAAACTTCGAGAACATCTCATGAAATTTCACATTATCGATAGAATCATTCAGATTCTGCCATGATACCAGAAACCCACATTCAAATCGAAGTCCAAAACAAAAAGAATGAAGAATCTCACCAAGACATATAAATGAAGGTACCTCCCACACAAACAAAATAGAAATACCTTCACAAACAAATTCCCAATCCCATTCTTTCTTGCATCCGGATCTCGATGCGACCACATAATTCTAATCGGTTTCCCATTCAGCAGGGTGTGATTCAGTTTCTCCATGGCACGAGTTGCTACTCAACACAAGTGGAACGAGAACAGAAGAAAATCAACTGATATTCAATCAAGAAACTGAAAAAGAAAAGAAGAATCCAAAACAAACACGCAAAGTAAGAACATATTTCCAACAAAAAAGAATGTGGAAAGGTAGATACATCTTTCACCTTCGTATTTCGTCATTTCCTCCGATAAATGTTAAAAAACATAAGTACCCACAACAAGACTTGACAATCAGAGTGAAGTAATCAACAGAAATAAGACAAACAAGAGAGATGGAAGATCCAATTAAGCGAACTACGAGTAGAAGGAACAACACAAGAAAAATCTAATTACGATGTAAATGCTAATCCCCTTTTTCATGTTCTTCTTCTTCTTCTTATTTCTTGATAAAAGCAAACAAAATTTTGTCAAAATGTAATTAATATCGCAGCTAACACAACACTTTAAAGCAACGATCCAGAAGAAAAGATATATACAAGAAAGAAAGAAAGAAAAACCGGAGAAAACGAAAACAAAAATGAAACAGTTATAATCAACAACCATACAGAAGAAACAGCATTACATTATAAGCCGAGAAATTTAAGAAGACAACAAACAAAAGCAATGCCGAGAAAGGAGAGAGAGAAAGAGAGAGAGAGAGAGAAGGGTTTGGTCGATTGAATGGGTACCGTCTTGGGTAGTGATAAAGTTGGCATAACCGTAGCCGAGAGATTTCCCAGACATGGAATCTCTACAAACCCGGACGGATGCAAGGTTCTCGATCGTAGAGAAGGCATCGAAGAGTTGTCCATCAGTGAGGTCAGGGTGAAGGTCCCCGATGTAAAGCGAAGCAGGCGCAGGGACGGTCGAAGGAACCGCCATTGACGAAACACAGTAACCCCGTACGCACCAGGCGGAGAGAGAGAGAGACGAGAGAAGTAAGGAAGAATGTGGTTTCTCTTGGTGGTCTTCTTTCTTCTTGTCCTTTTTCTGCAACGCAGACGGATTGAGAGAAGAAGTAATAAGCAGAGCAAGAGAGGAAGGGAGGAAGGGAGAGAAAGCACAAAATGGTTCTCTAATTGGACAATGTTTCCTTTATAGGGTTCGGGGATTTCGTACAGGAATCGGAATGATCTAGAAGAAAAACCAAACGGAAATAGGACGATGTAGCACCGAGAGAGAGATGAAAGGGAAAAGAAGCGAAAGAGGAGAGAAGCGAAGAGGGTGTGACTTGTGAGAGAAACAGAGGAGAGAGAGAGAGAGAAGCTAAGAGTTTGTGTGGATTTGCATTGGCGCGGGAGTTTGGGGGTGGATTTTATATTTTAGGGAATGGGTGGGGTACCCAGCGGTGAAGGGGTAAAACTACAACTGACACTCACTGAGAGAGAGAGAGAATTACCAGAGAGGGCGCCCTCCGGAATCCGGAATCCGGAATCCTGATTCCTGAAGGGAGGTGACTGCCCGACTGTCTCAGACCCTCTGACCCAGTCCAATCCGTGTCACACCCCCTTTTCTCTCTCTCTCTCTCTCTCTCTCTCTCAGACTCCGAAAAGGGCACGAACCAATTGGAAATTGTTAACCACAAGGCATGCCCCTCAACGCGGGCCCTTGCACTACTCGCGTCATCTCCTCCACGCTTTTCGTTCCGCTCTTAGTGTGTTGTCCAAATTCACTCTCTCTCTCTCTCTCTCTCTCTCTCTCTCTCTCTCTGTAATAATTGGGTAAAATGATCCTATAAGCAAAATAGAATGGCATTTTTTTTCTACATCCCCACCCTGTGAGTTGACATAATCATTTCCCTGACCATCACCATGTAGATCCTCTTCTGGATAAAATCGTTTTCAGCGTGGGAAACCCGGATATCCGGAAACCCTCTCTCCTAATAATTAATATGAAAAAACATCACGTTGGCGTGATGTATCTTATGTTCAACATGACAACAACAAAATTTAATCTTATCCCAATTAAATAGAATCGATTATATGAAAAATATATATATATATTTTTAAGACATTCCATTCACAAACTGTCTGCAACTTGGATCCTAACCCTCTAAGCAACTTCGTTAGATATCATACTTGTGTCTGAAAACTTATGTTCAAACATAGTTGATTATAAAAAGACTCACTGTCTTTCTGCACTGAAAATCTTTATACATGGAAATGCTATACGGACAAGTTCCCTTGCCCTTGCCCTTGCCCTTGCCCTTGCCCTAATTAATACAAATGAACAAGAATAAAAGAATACTCCCTAATGCTGTGGTTATTGTATCAACAAACAAACCAATGGAGAGCGGGCCAAAACATTTACCAACACACAGGTCCAGAGGTAGGGCAGCCTATTCATGCTTGCCTGTGTCTGGGTGATCTCTCCCTCTCATACACACATTTTGATTCTTACAGTCTAATTTGACTAGTTCTTCTCAATCCTACTTTTCATACTATAAAAGGTTGGTGGGTTTGGAACTGTTTAGCTGATTTGTTTCCTTTGCTTAAACAAATTGTGTTTATCTGCATTGGAATAGGTTCTGTTCTGATTCTTGCATTCCAGATCTGGAAGGGTATAGATTACCTTCATCTTGTAATCCTTAATCCTCTCTGTGATAAATTCAATGATGAATGGAATGTCCCTCTGTCGTGTAATATGTTACCTCTATCATATATTTCTTCTATTTCAAAGATGCCGATAATTGATGTTCTTGATAATGATAGATGGGTTTGCAAGCTCTTTAAATCAGATCAACTTTCAACCCAGATGGTTGGTCTTACGTAAAAAACATAGTTCACGTATGGGGTAATGTATCAATAGCGTTACCGACCAAAAAAAAAAAAATTAATTTTTAATTGGAGGTGTTTCTTTTGAAAACTAAATATAAACCTTCAATCAAAAAAAAAAAAAAAAATGATTTGCTTTGTTAGCTGTTTTGATGATGGTACGAAGTTAGTTGGACGTGCAACTCTTATTATGTATCAAAACTGTTTACCTTTGAAAAATTTGGATATGGCAACATAGGTAATAAATTCGAAACAGACGCCGGGGGTCTTGCTCAAGGAATTGCAGCAGGAGTACTGAAGAAAGAATACCGGGAGGTTGAAGCTTTCTGCATTGTCTACCAAGAAACCTCTTCCGATGTTTCTATTAGTTTAAGGAAGAAAGATTTCAGTCCAGAAGCATGGCTCTAGTGCAGAAGCAGAAGCAGGAGCCTCCCTGACAATACTTCCCCTATGTTAACCCTCCATAAGGTATCTTTGGAGGGCAACCCGGTTTTACCATGTTTGAACACACACCCGTGGAAACAAGCCAAATACAGTTCATGTGCTCAAAAGAATCCACACTCCACAACAATTAAGCTGAATCACAATTATATTGCACAAAGATAAATCCACATGACAAACCAAAGTATAACACGAGGCCTGCTAATTATCATCATGAAAAGGCAAAAAGTTTATAGACTGTCCCATCCATAGAGTATTATCTATGGATGACCACTTAGTTGAGCCAACTGGACTATTTTTTGCCATTGGACACCTAAAGAATGGTCTTGATTGGTCAATTGCTAAATTCCATGCTTAAATTCAATCATATTCCCACCTATTTATCATCTATCATCATGCACTTCCTTGGTAGTGCTGGACTTTTGAAAATATTTTGCCACTTGAACAACTCCAATTGAACCACCACTCAAGACATTTGAGCAAGGGAGCTTTGGTTCTACCTCTCTACAAAATTTTAGTCCCCATCATACCAGCTATGCAGCACAAATAGATAAGCCACCCATTGATACCCTATGGACAGGCGCGCCCATAAAACCTGCTCCCTAAATAAAATCGGCCCAGGCAATACATATCAAATAAAGAATGGAATTTCCATCTGTATATTCAAAGCTACAAAAACAGAAACTCCCCAAGAAGCCAGATATGCACAAGGAAAGCCACAAAACTGGCTGGTATGAGGACATGGTGTACATTTTGTGACGAACCGCTGACACTCAGCTGTCCTGCATTGACAAATTCACCTGTGCCAGAAGTCACAGAGACATTTACAGCCGACAAACCTGAACCGTAAAAATTCAAAGCATGGATAGAGGCTTAGTAATGACCCTTCATAGAAGAAACTTATGGATCCATGCAGGGATTTGTGAGACTTACAGTCGTAATCAGTCCATCCGATTCGCTGATTCACCAAATCATAAATGAATATCTTATCTCTTAAAACAAGGTCTGCAGGAAAAAGAGTAGGGACAAAAAAAAAAATCCAATATTATTATGTTCTTTACCAGCTTGCAGTTCTTAAAGTATCATTCACTGATCACAACAAACTAGCGCACATGAGAAGAAGAAATACTGATTTGCCGTAACTGCACTTTAACTAGTCTCCCCTTCGGGATGCAAGACTACATACTAAATAATTCAAAGTGACAAATATATATTTTTTGTCCGGGATAGTGGCTTCAGAATTTTTCACAATGAAAGAGTTTAGAAAAAGATTCATTGCAAAAGTAACACTCGAGAACAGTAAATACACATGATGAAAGAAAGAATTTTTAAGGTTCTAATATCTTGATAAATCCCACAAAGCTTCATTCATTCAAGCATGCAGTTTGTATCTGTTAAAGCATAAAAAAATACCAACCCTATGCGAGTATGCATCTGAGCAAGCTCCTAGAGTTTGAGTAATGACATTTCAAGTTATTCACTTTTGCAGTATTTAACATATTCCAAAAGAGCATGCATTTCCCTTACTATGAATGTTGTCCAACCAAAGCACAAAAGCTTACTTATTGATAGACTTGAAAGAAGATAAAATAATCGACACACAATGCATATCAACAAGATCTTTATAAACTAGATGACGATTCTCACTGAGACAGGGAAATAGATAATGACATAATTATAGGGTCTGACCTTGATATAACGTGCCTAACATGGTAAAAGGAAAATCAGAAATAGTATACAATCTGTATTTTACGTTTCTAAAATAAGTCAGCTCATGAAATGGACAATATAAAAACAATGCCAAAAAGCAACACAAATGATATTAAATTAATAAATTGCAGTTAAATAAGCTAATCCACACAAGAAGTTACATAAATGATATATAATTTATAGTTGCAAGAGATGGACAATGAAGATATAAGTATCAGCATGCCCCTAACATGTAAAGCAGTAAGGTGACTGCCAAGCCAAATTTAATTGTCCCAGTGATATGGATGGTTGTTGGTGTTCCAAAAGTGAGTATAGATGCATTACATGCATGCAAAGGTGGCATACACAACACTGGATTTCATAATAAGAAATTTAATGATAAGAGATTTTGATTTAGGGTTAATACCTCCTAAAATTGTCATCGGCATATCTAATGGTCTTTGAAAACCAATGCACCATGACTCAGTACCATCCTGTCACAAAAAAGCTCATTGATTCCAGTCAAGTTTTTCAAATAGCTGAACCATAAAAACTGAGAAAGTCAGAATCTACTCGGAAGTTTCTAAAGATAAAAACAAGTTAAAAGAGAGAGTTGAAATACTCACAACATAACCCTCTTGTACAAGGTATTCCACTGGTTTTAGAACCATAGTTGCACCACCCTCAAAGTTAAAAGTAACCACAGGGAATATTTCTTCAACACTGAACCAAGAAGAATACATTCAAATCTTAGAAAAAAAAGCTTAAGCCTGCGGCACCGGATGGCCATAATGTATCCCCAAACTCCTGGATGGTTCAGCACTCATACAAAAAATTTAATTTTGGGAAGGGGGGGATAATTGAATATAAAGTGCTTGCTTGCATGCTACTGGTAGCCTTAGCTCATTCATATGGCACGAATAGTCTTGTCATTTAAAAGGCATATCTTTCAAACAGATTATCTGGCTTGTGCATGGACAAAAAACAACACATACAGTGTTGTATGGATGCCTAGGCTACAGCTTGGTTACATCTCATCAAGGCAGGGTTCTGACAACAAAGAAGCACCCTCTTTAACAGTGAGAATTCAATTACGATGGTAAATTGGTAATAGAAACAAAACCTGCTGGAGATGAGATAACATGGGGTTCCTTTAAAATATAAGCGACGGACAGATTGCGACACAGTGTTACTTATCTGCAGAACCAAGAGGAAAATGCACTTCAGAATATACTGGTAGATTATTTTTCTACCACATTACCAAACTTCAAGATCTTTTAGGGGTGCTCGCTGGCTGGGGGGGGGGGGGG
>NC_056564.1:11923-12992 GCF_013358625.1 Macadamia integrifolia | reverse complement strand
GGGGGGGGGGGTGTGTGGAGGAAAAAGCTCATAGAAATGAACATTAAATTTTTTAGCACAACCTTGAAACCTATCAAAAGAGTGAGAACACCATTAAATAAATTAAACATCCAGGAAATTATTACTCCTATAACTTACTGCACTGACAAAGGGATCATAAGCTCCTCCTGCAAGGTATGCCAAAGTTGTTCCCGAGTCAATTATTGTTCCTTGGTTGCTTGATGTTGCAAACACTGCTGGATCAATGGGTAGTATCTGCCCATTGACAGCAATGCTCTGCAAATTCACATTATAATGAGGCCTGAAAGTTCAGAGACACAAAGCATTCAAACTTGCCACAGAATCACTAGAAAATACAAAATATATTTTGGCAGTAGCAGACTAGCAGTATCATCATTATGTGCCTCACATCTTCCTTTAATGAAGATAAACAAGAATAAGACTCCATTAAAACCAAAAGACTTTGTTCTACTTAAAACTACCAAAGTTGTAATATAAAGGATATAGAATAGACATTAGTGGTTTTCATCTAAGGAAGCATGTTCAGGATAATGCAGTTGAATACAAGTTCAAAGATAAATAATAATTTTTTCCCCAATCAAGGAAAGGCCATACAACTACAAGCAGAAAAAACATATTACAATAGATACCCATGCAAAGAAAAACACACAACATGCCTAGGAAAACATTCCTCCCACCTCCCCCCCACCCCCAAAAAAAAAAAATGGTTCAGAGATCTAGAGCAACCATTTTCTGCCAAAGGTTTTGCAGTCAAATTTGCCTCCATTGAATAGTGGAAGACCCAAAGAAATGTTATTGGAATCCTTGACAGATATGACAAACAAAATCAGGTAAAACATGCTAAGGATTGATAATGAACTGGGAAAAAGCAATGGGCCTTTTAGAGACACTAAGCCTCATGCACAATCAAATTGAAAAGGCCTCTCATTTCCCAAACCTCCTAGGATATTCGGAAGCAAACAAACCAAGAATATAAAACTCCTATAATTACAAAAAACCATATAACGCATTAAAATCCAATGAACCGTCTAACCCCCCCCCCCCCCCC
>NC_056564.1:0-11903 GCF_013358625.1 Macadamia integrifolia | reverse complement strand
CCCCCCCCCCCCAAAAACAAAAAAAAAGCTGGCTTTACACCATGTCATACTTTTTCCATCCATATTACACCATAGCATCACAAAGACACAAACAACAAACACTTCACACAAAAAACTAGCATGACCCAACATCTCTAGAAATTAATTCAAAAAATACCAACGTCAAGACCAATCATCCTAGCTCTATTCTTAGTTTCTATAATGTTATTTCAAAACATCCAAAGGTTATTTTTTCTTATATAATCTGTTAACACAGGAATAGGGATCAGGAATTGAAAACCCAACAGTCAATAGACAATAGTTTCTATAAAGCATAAGAATTCAAAATCAGGTACAGATAGACAATTATGGAATTAAAATACTGATGCTTGGCAGACTGCTCAAGAACCTAGTCAATCATGAAGGATTATATTTATGCTTGTACTAAAAGGAAGATTTTCATATTCAAGGCAATAACAGAAGCATAATAATGCAAGATAGGATTAGCAAGCATAATAATGTGTACAATAAACAATTATTTAGTACAGAAATCCCCTATTTATTATAAGGATTAGCAAAATTTAGAAGAGAAGATCAAATTGCAAAGTAAACAAAACAGTTCCATTGAAGGAAAGTAGACATACTGTGATGGAACAAGAGGAGTATAAACGATGTTAGGCGCCACAATCTCACCAAGAACCCATATGCCCCCTCCAGCATTCGATCCAGACAAGCAATGGGAGAAAATTTTTGGCGCAATTCCACGTGAAGACAGTTGTGAAGCGACAGAAAACTTAGACTTCCCAAACCCAAAGATTCCATCAACTGCTCTATCTGTCTTGGTCAGGTCGGCAGACTGGTGGTTGCTACATCTGTTTTAAATGTCCCCATCCAATTATGTAAATTCAAACAAACAAATAAATAGAGAAAGGATGCAGTGGGGTGCATGGGGAACCGTTAAGTCATGAAAAGCTTACCCGAAAATGATGGAAGCAGAGGAATTTGAGATTGAAGAATGGAAAACTGTGTTGAAATAAAACGTGTCCATTACATAATAACCCGATGTTCCACTGCCATCACCGTAATGGAATGAGTAACTGCAGTGTGAGCCATCAGAAGAGCAGTCAGTGGTTGTCTCCTCAACCGCTAAAGAGCATGTATTGGAAGAACAAGGTATCACTGAAGCTGTGGTCGAGGTGGCAGGGTCAAATGAATTGAGCTGGATCTGCAAAACCAAAAAATTTCACTTCCCTTGGTACTACAGAACCTGGGGAATTTTTTTGAAAGAAATTGGAAGAGTAAGGGGGAAATAGATAGATATTTTACATCAAGTCCGCTGGATGTTGGGCAATCATCACAGGGATTGCAAGCAACCCACAATATATCACTTCCGGTATCAAGCTGCACATTGAATTCCTTTGGAGGAGACCCCAATTTCACTGTCGTAAAATAAAGCCTAAACAGGATGAACAACACAATAAGAACATAACATAATATGTCAATCAATGACAAAGGAGAAGAATACGAAGAAACCATTTCTCTTTGGACCCAAATGGGAGAGAAGAAAAACCATGTAATCAACACAAACAAGAGCAAGAACACCACCAAAAAAAGATTAAATACACGGACACAAATGAAAAAGGTACTAGGCAGTTATCTATTTGCAAAATAAAACAACGAAGAGCACCAAGACCTTCAATCTCAAGCATCGTACCCCAACGAAAGTAGTAAGTAGTGGCCCACCTACTTGCACCTATTGCAGTAACAGCACCTACATCCTTGGAGCCCATATAAGGAAGAGGAGTAGTGATTAAAAACGAAGCAGCAAACAAGACCAAAACCCATGAGTTCCCAGCAGCGCATCCCAGCCCCCCGGGAAAAGAGATGCAAGTGTATGTGAGAGAGAGTAAATCAAAAACCGAAATTCAATAATAGAACCCAAGAGCAACCAAAGCAAGTCTAACCTGAACATGAGTAGAAGGAATTAAGCCCAAGAGCTAAAATAAATTAAAGCAGAAAATATAAATATAAAACAATTACCCGACGGTCATGGGATTATAGGTGCCATGGACGTGAAAATCGACGACCCCGCCTACAGTCTGCAAGATTCGGCGATGCCTAGCCCTGTCCCGAGCTCGGAGCTCAGCTAATTGGACTCCCTGTTTCACCGGAAAAGCTCTCTCAAGCGTCAAAGTCACCGGAAAGGTACAGAAAACCAAGGCCGCCGGCAAGAATAAGGCTCCCAGAGCCAAAATCAGGAACCTGACGTGGAGAGACGGTGGCATTTCTTTGCTTTGATCCTTTTCTCCCCTCCCCCTGACACTCTCTACCACCCCACAAGTAAGACATTCTGCATCTTTGAAGTACAAATATATTTTGTACAAAAAAGAAGAAAAAAATAAAAGTACAAATATACTCCCCGACCATAAGACTTGGAGAGATGACTCCGACTATCCGAGAAACGACACACGAAGCCGCGCGAGAGAGAGAGAGAGAGAGCTTCCTTCTAAATAACACAATAGGCGATAATAGAAGTTTCAAAATCGGGACTTCTTTCCTTTCCATTTTTCTGAAAAACAAATTATTAGACTACATACTAGTGTTTACAGTATAAGAACGTCTCATGGCTAAATGTTTTGACGGGACCCGATCAGTTGACACCCGTGTCCATCACTATCTCTCTCTCTTCCCTTATAAAATGACATCTCAGTCCCCAATTGGGGGAGGAGAGAGATGGACCCAGGGATCGCATCCCTCCACTTTCTACTTTCTAGGCGTACAATGTGTGCGTCATACGCACGCCTAGTTTCCTGGTTTGGTCCCCAGGGGGCAGTGGCCTAGTTTTGGCTTTACATTTTTTTGCCCATTCGGATGTGACGGCCGCGACGACTGATACTAGGAATCGAAATATTTACTGTACTTTCTTTACTTTCGAGTCCGCTTGGTTTGAATCATCTTAGCAGAAGGCTTCTTTTTCATTGCGCTTGGTTTACAATTCCATCAGCTAATGAAGATGGATGATTCTAATCTAGTGGCTATTATTAACCGTCCATCTTGGCGTTATAATTTAAAATCAAAATTATTAAAAGGAAAAAAGTTATAATACTTTATAAATAGGGAGAAAAATGAAAAAGCAGAAAACGAATGATTAAGCAAGGTGAAAAGGCAAACGAGACCTTTCTTTTGTAGTAGAATTTCAGTATTTATTTAATGAAAAAAAAAAAGATGGGATCCCTAATCCGTATGCTATTTATTTAAGGCAAAAGTGGGGATATTTTTCCACGTCATCTCCCAGAAATGGACACTCTTTATTTCCTAACCATGTGAGAGAGCCTTCCGTTCATGAAATCAATTCCAACGTGCTCATTAATGTGACGTGGAAGATTCCTCCAAATTGATAATGTTAAATTTAGGTTTAAATGTAGTAGTGCTTAACTGTTTGCTTCATGTAATCATCACATTTAATTTTGACTGTTGATCTTATCTAACATAATCTGAGTCATTCTTTCTTTTCAATCGATTGTTATTCTCATTTACCTTCCCAATTGGGTTTTTGGTCAAATCATATTTGTGCTTCACTCTCATTCTCTTTTGCTAGGGAGAGAAACTGGTTCAAACCCCTTTTCTGTCGACATCACCCAATACCGTCGTATTACTCTAACGACTATCCTCTGCATCTACAAGAACCTCCACTTTCCACTACTCTCCTCCCTTGCTTTCAATCGTTCGTCTCCTTTTCGAATCGATGCGTAGTCCTTGACGTACGTTTTTTCATGTTCAGAACAATAATCCCCTGTTTTCTTTCTCCCTTTCCTTGGTAATCAGATCTATGTGGCCTAGATGTCGTTGATTCTTCTTTACTAAACAAGTTTCAACTCAATCAAAGAGAGATCTATTCGATATAAACTTGGTTTGGATGTCTTTTAACCTTGTTCTGTTTCTTATTTTCCAGATTGCAACTTAGAGATCTTCATGGGCGATTTTTCTCCTTTGTATTCTCACAATCACACAGATCACTGGTTCGGCTTTTCTAGTCTTCAATCTTTAATGTTACATGCAAAGAGCCTTTGCTTCAAATATTTTACTTTTGGAAGTGAACGGAGATGCTTGCAGAGGGAAGAGGATGGTCTAGGTTGGGGTTGGCTAGTGTTTGTGATGGTAGTGGTGATGACAATGGTGGCGGCGGTGGTTGCAACGACAATGGTGGTGGCAGGGGTGTAAAATTGTGGTTTTCATTTTTGGCCTCGACTGGCAAAGATAAAGTTGATGACCAATAAGACAGTAAGAGAGGTGTGAAAGAAAAGGCTTGTGTAAAACTGGGAACCGGATGCAGGAGTAGAAAACCCTAATAGAGGCATGAGAGCAATCAACGGCTTAGATTAATTATCAAAAGATCAATGATATAAATTAAATGTGGTGTTCATATGGATTCGACGCTTAAGCACTGCCACCGCTCACCCTTAAATTTAAGAGTGAGCGGTGGCAATGCTTAAGCATCTGCTCCATAAAAACATCACATTAAATTTATATCGTTGATCTTTTGATAATTAACCTAAGCCGTTGATTGCTCTCATGCCTCTATTAGGGTTTTCTACTTCTACATCCGGTTCCCGTTTTGCACAAGCCTTTTCTTTCACACCTCTGTTACAGTCTTACTGGTCATCAGCTTTATCTTATTCGGTCGGGGCCAAAAATGAAAATCACAAACACCCCTGCCACCAACACTGTCGCTACAACCACTGTTGCCACCATTGTCTCACCACTACCATCACAAACACCAGCCAGCCCCAACCCAGACCATCCTCTTCCCTCTGCAACCATCTCCATTCACTTCCAAAAGTTCGAATTTTAAAAACTTAAGGGACCTCCAACGTTCGCTTTTTAAACCTGTGGTACCTCAAAAATCATGTTTATGAAAAGTTAGCTACCCTCTACCTAAAAAACCAAGAAAAAAAAAAAGTTTGGCTACCCTACGTTAATTTACCCAGCAGAGAAAACCATGACCCAAGAAATAAAGATGAAGAAAAGACACAGAAGCAGAGAGGTACAGAGTGGTACGCTCTGCCTTGCCCCTCTCAAGCGGTCATCAGCTTTCTTTCCATATCAAGTAGTAGAGGAGACAGTGAAGGAGATAGGAGAAATGAAGGATGGATTACGACGATGTGAAGGATATGGTTTACACCCACACCTCACTCTACGAGAACATGTACCAAACTATACCAAGGAGGCTGCCAGAGACAATGTTCTACCTGACGAGACTATGGTTGGAGAGGGAGGAGAGTAGTGGAAAGTGGAGGTTCTTGCAGATGCAGAGGATAGTTGCCGGAGTAATGCAACGGTATTGGGTGGTGCCGGCGGAAAAAGGGGTTTGAACCAGTTTCTCTTCCTGGCAAGAGAGAACGAGAGTGAAGCACAAGTATGATTTGACCAAAAACCTAGCTGGGAAGGTAAATGGGAATAACAAGTAATCGGTTGAAAAGAAAGAGTGGTTCAGATTATGTCAAATAAGATCAACGATCAAAACTAAATGTGGTGCTTACATGAAGCAAACGCACAAGCGCTGCTACGTTTAAGCCTAAATTTAATGTCACCACTTATTAATGTCATCTTTGTTTCTTAGAAACATTGCAATTTGCAAGAGCTATTTTAAAAGCCATCCCCTTTTAAGCCATTTATCTGTAAATGATGCATTGGTGAGCCCACTTTCTAGGAATGGTGTTAAAACCACTCATGTGGGTGTGAATTTAATTCTTTTAATCAAAGCCGAAGGTAGGAATATTCAAAGGAGATTGAATGGAAAGGTGTGGCAAGCAGTTTGGGCTTAATTTTTTTCACCTTTTAAGACATTCACATTGAAACCTTTATTGGTGGTTTAGCAACAAAAAAAATAAGGTTGCTTTTAAGCATATATGGATTGCAAGGCCTTTGGGAGTTTGCACCGACTACTTTCAATCTTCTTCATTACTAGCTTTTAGCTTTGTTTGACTCTTTGTCATGTAATCCCTATTTTTCTCGATCTAATAAAATGAGGTTACTATCTATTTCTACTATAACTATGTATTTATTACATTTGGGTTTTCCGTAACAAGAAGTGTCTTTCAGCATGTTAATCCTGATCCTTACACAATTGTCCAAACCATTTCATCCTATTCTGTTATGCGATGGTTGCTACGATCATTGATCACGCTGCAGGTGCAGCAAGGTGGGTGTCTGTCATGATATTAACTCCCATTTTTTTTTTTTTTTTTGCTACAATCGGGAATCGAAGCCAGAGGAGGAGGACTTTTGCAATGGGCAATGGACCAGGGGTACGAGGGATTAGAGATTTGGATTGACAACTTGGATTTAATGATGTAGCTTACTCAGCGACCTCAGTCTGGATGGCCATGGGAATTGTTTCAGGCTCTTTATGAACATTTCTTCTCTTCTGCATTCTGATGGTGTTATATTTTGATTTCCATCCTAAAAACAATTGACGTCTTAAAAACTCTCCATTTGCGTTTGAATTTTGATAAAAGAAAGGATGATTAGGGAAGGAAAATCCTTTTTTCCCCCTACTTTTGAATCATCTTTTCTCTCCATCTCCATTCTCCAAAGCTCATAGGTTTTTCCTACAGATAAAAATACAGTTTTTTTACTTTTAATAAAAGCGAAGTAGAGCGTACAAACTTCAGATACAATCTAAAAAACAATGAACTGAAAGAACAACAGAAGCAATAAGGTATTAATTATCAAGTTCAAAAAGCTACAAGACGAAACGAATACCATTCTTCCAAGGATAAGAAAGAAACTATACTATGCAATGCAAAAGCAGAATATTGGGTCTGAAGCTATAGCCGAGAAAAAAAGAGCTAATCTCTAATCATGGTGTATAGAAGCCATGGGTAAAATCTGCATCTGATATCCCTTTAAATCTGGGCCTTATCGGAACCCATACAATAACCTGAGATGAAATTAGTTTTTCACATTCCGTTCTGAGACCTCTTTTCATCCTCCAAATCCTCAACCAAATAAGCAGATTAATCTTTATCATCTGTTTGGGACCTTGTAGCTTACAATAAATGTATAATCAACAAGTCCAGCTGGATCGAGATGTTGCCACCACAAGTTTTTGCTTCTGAAATCTTACTCTCCTCCATGTGATCGTAATAGGGCCATTATGGTCAGGCATGGTTCCTCGTAGCAGCTCTTGGATACAGAGTCAGGCCAGTGTTCCAATCTTGAGAAAACAAAAAAATAAAAAAAACAACCAATAAAACGTCTGCCAACTGGCTCCAATGTACATGTTTGGATGGACCCCTGCTACATGTGTTACATGGCCTCAAGGTCAGTATTTGTAAAGTCCCATGTCCGTTCAGGGGCAGGTTCTACTGCAACAGTCGACTCCTGCCGTCCAACATGTTGCACGCACTTTGTTTTCCTTTTGCTAATATAGGAAAGTGGATTTCCTTTTTTCGTGAAACAAAATTACTGGTTTTGCCCTTAGCATAACCAGACCAATGGCCTTTAGTTAAGAATTAAGATGTTCAACAAGAAAGGAGGCTCTTTTTTTTTTTTTTTTTTCTGGTTGGAGGGGTGGGGTTTGCTTACCAAAAAATTCTCTGCAAAATTTATATTTTATTTCGCAAGTTCAGAGGTTACACAGTGCTGAAGAGTTCATCCACAAGTTTATCCAAACTATTCTCAACAACTTAACCAAAACAAGCAGCATTAACAACTAAAGAATTTGACATTATTTGGGAAATTACCTTCTCTTGAATTCTCTTCTTTCTTCCAAGCATGTGCTTAAAGTTGCACACTTACACAAGTCAAAATACGGGTTTATGATCACCTATGCAAGCAAGTTGAATCATTTCTCTTCTAATAAAAGGGATGTGCATGACAGCAGTGATACCAACTCCTCTTTTGTTGCCAATCCGAAACCTTGCCATCTAATTCTACCAAACTTGTCCAGCAGGAAAATATACCTGTAAGCAAGCGACAGTTAGACTCATACTTTAGAAGCAATACCTGCGCAGTAGAACCGTGATGAACTGACAGAAGCATAACCACTATACCCTGTCAGAAGGTTCAAAATTTTAAGCTCTTTTCTGAAGTAATAGTGGTCGCCAAATGAATATACAAATTGCCTTTGGAGAGCATTGTTCTTTTCATCAGCATTGGACTTCCGCATTATCCGAAGAAGCAGTCGCTTTATGGGACTCATGGATAACAACCAAGAGTCTATAAACGAAACCTGAAAATATGAAATTTTTTTTGGGTTAAAGGCATTGATATATGCAATAAAAGTATATACTAATTAAAAGTCACGACTCCAGGGCAAGACAAGAACTGTGGGTGAAAGTAAATATATCAATTACAAGACAAGAATTGTGGGTGAAAGAAAATATATCAATTACAAGACAAGACAGATTTAATTTGGTTCAAAATATTTTAAATACATAGAAGTCCTTTTGGAGTCATCTGGGTGGGGTTAACAAATGCCCTTTCAAAGAAATGTGCTTTGCTAGTAGTGACAAAATTAAGATTTGATAGAAAAACTTTCCCCTGTACAACATAAGCTTGATGAACAATTCAGAAGAAGCAAGGTTACAATTAGAAGGATATGGTTATATTAAATTTTGTAAATTACCTCATATATCTGAAGATTACTCGATGCCCTAAATGCTTCCAGAACTGGTACAGTCCAAGAGTCGATCATTGCCTGTCAAAGAAAAGAAAATTATATGAAGCAACTAAAATATAAAAATCCCAATAAGATTCTTAACTTTCAACCATGTGTTTTGTAATCTAGTATTCTATAAGAAATATGGATGGAGTAATATTCCCCAAGGCAATGGTTAAAATGTATGGAGAAAAGTGGTACAACAATCTGTGGGTTGTGTCTAGCTATCAGGAAATTCTATTAAAAAAGGAAAATTGGTTTTATTTTACCTCAGGGAAAGCATCCACGATGCAGGACCTTTTAGCCATGGGTATATAGGAATCCTAGAATTTAGGTGTTAATAGGATTGTAGTTATTAATTGAGTTTAAGAACCTGAATCTGATAAGGAATTAAGAACAACTAGGAGATAGGGTTGAATAAAATTAGGCAAAAAAGTTATCTATGAGAAAGTGGAGGGGGGTAGTAAAGAAGTGTTGTTTTAAAGAGAAAATAAAAGACATAGATTGCGGAAGGTTATTGGTGTGATTGATCAGCGGTTCTGGGTGGTTGGTGACCTCGACAGGGTTCTTGATAGGTTTAAGCAGGTTTCTATAGTACTTTGTTGGCTTGGTTGTTGGCAGGGATGGTACTTTGGGTCATGTACAACGATGGGAACCATGATAGAATCAGAAGGAAAATTAAAGAGTGATGATTGTGATGTTTTAACGGATCAATTTCTATAGCAGGTCACAGGAAACAATAGGGGGAAGGGGGAAGGGGGAAGGGGGAAGGGGAGAAAGAAGCAGAATACAAATAGAAAGAGGGAAGAGCGAAGAGTTGATCTTTAGAAATCCATCTAGAGTTTGGAAGCGTCCACTGCAACACCATGAATCTCTATGGCTTGTGGAGATCGTTAGCAAGTTCTCAATTACCATTGGTAAACCCAGACAGAGTTGGAAGTTGGAACAGACCGCATAAAGAATGAAGACCCTATCCATTATGTAGGTCTTCCAGTCCTCGAGCAATGAAATAACACTAAAACATGTGCTTCAAAATTACATTTTTCACAACAGGTGGCCAACCATATAAAGTGATTGAATCATCCCAAGGGGGTAAGAAGGTGCAGAGATCTCTACCGCTTTGATTGGGCACAAACATTTATTAAACAATTTATTCTGGTCCATAAAGATTCTTCTGGTGCTAGTTGGAGATATAATTTATCCGAGGTTTAAAGCTTAGAAGTGTCTTTCTCTGTCTTTTCATACATGAACATCAAGCGTTAACGTTGTAGAAGATTCAATGTCAGAACGGAAAAATCATAATTCTACAGTTCTCCGTCTAAATTTTCTGCAGTTAACCAGAAAGAAACCCCTCTAAAATGGTATTGCTTAAAGAAAGATGACCAAAACTCTTTCCAACAGAAAACTTTATCCACTGACTCCAGTAAAAGAGTCAACCAGTGAACAATGTGATACACTTCATTATATATTTTCAGAGATAATATAGCTAACCTGAGAGCTTGCTCGAAATGAAAGACACAGTAAAGATGCCGCGGGTACAACCATTTCGTTAGCTTTAACTCCATTTCCTTCAGAGACAATCGGTAGTTTAATACTTTTCCCATCCGAGAAGTTCACTTCTATTGTGGGAAACTTCGCAGCAGAAATGGCTGGAATTATAATTTTATTCGCCATTGCAATCTGAGAAGTCCATCAGTAACTATCAGGCCATTAAAAGCAGCAGTACATGTGTTCAATTGTCACGACAACCCACGTGTCTATCAAATACAAGATTATGAAATGATTATTAGCTGCCCTAAAAAAAAAAAAAAATGAAATTACAACAAGGGCATTAATACCATTTCTTATGTTCCTTAAGAAGTTAAGATGGTAACCCAGTAAAGAAAGAGAGGGAAAACAATTGATCACCTTACCACCATGTTTCTTGAGCTCAGAAATGTCAGCGAAGTATCCTCTATTCATTTCATCTGCACTGACCTAAAGCACATTGAGTGAGTTTCGGTAAGCTAATTTCGTTTTCAATTTGCTACTCTTTTTAACCAACTTTACAATGCAAGAGGACTAGAAAAATTCAAGTCGAACGAATAACCACGTACAGTCTAGCGCGCTCCTTCTCAATGGCAGATTTGTTGCCGATCTGAAAAGGAATCGATTTTTATCTCTTTAAGAAATTGTAAGGGGGTTCCGGACGGTTGAGAAAACAAGATTGCGAAGTTGAAAATTGAAAAAGAGGAAGTGAGAGAAGGAAGAGAATACATAGTCCGTGGAAAGTGGAAACGGAAGAAAACAGATGAGGAAGAACCTGGTAGATGTCGAGGGAGCGACGGAAAGTCTTCTGTGAAGGGAGAAAGAAGAGCTCTTCTTCATGGCTTCCTCTGAGGAGCCTCGTAAGTGCAGCTTTTCCGATCGTGTTACATAGGCGAGCCTTCATTAGACGCTTCACCCTCAGCATCTTTCAATCTTTGACGATGTGATCCTCTCTTTCTCTCGGCCAAACGGCTCTTGGGCGGTCCAAATTCCAAATGTCAGTCAGTCGGAAGACTCGGAACTCAGAAACGAAACACACGAAAATAGGAAGGTACAAGATAAAAGACTCCTGTTTGGATCACTGTTTTAAAATCGGAACCGGATCGGTTGAGAACTGGCTGTGATCAATCCCGATTCTGGTTATTCCAGAACAGTCAACTCTAGGATTTTCTTTTTATTGGAACCATGGGTGAGGGATGATCCTAAGATTTTTGGGAATGATTCTGACCGATTCTAATCTTTAAAAAATTGTTTTGGTGTATGTGTTTTACTTTTGCCCTCTCGCTCCTTATAGTCAATCCCATTTAATTGGAAAAAGACAGTTGTTTTTTCAGCCAAGTCCTAAGGTGGCGTTTGGTTCGAATTATCCATCGGACCAGATTCCAGGGATTCTGGATTCTGGATCTAACTCATATGAATGAGTTTCTTTGGAATAATTTCCTTTTGGTAAAAAAACGGTTTGGTTACCCTGATTCTGTTACTTGATTCTAAGTGGAAAACTGTTTGGTTACCCTGATTCTGTCACTTGATTCTGAGTGAAAACTGTTTGGTTACCCTGATTCTGGCTATTGATTCTGAGTGTAAAACTGTTTGGTTACCTTTGAGTCTTTGAACCCATGTTTTGTTGGAAAAAAAAAAAAATTTCTCAAAAACAAAACCAAAAACTAAAATTTGTTCCACACATGTACTTTATTTTTAATTTTTTTCTTTTTATTTTTTATGGTAATATGTG
>NC_056563.1:36758220-36789931 GCF_013358625.1 Macadamia integrifolia | reverse complement strand
GTCTATGGGCTCACAGCCCAAAAACATGTATTGAACCAATCACAAATGAGCCCAGCTCATGCCATATTTATGATCCTCAAAGAAAACTGATTCTATATAGACCCTTTGATTGAGAGTAGCGGCAATGAATGATCGCAACTCTTGATTTTAGGGTGATATGGCAATAGGGGAATTTGCCCAAGGCTTTCAGAGAAGTGGCTGCCACCTCAAACGGTGAGAAGTGAACCAGGGTGCTACCTAGCCAAGAGAAGATGACATGGAAAGCGAAGTTTCAGAGCCAAATTACAAGTGAGAGTCAGTTTGGTGAAACGAACAAAAGTATCAAATCAAAATGATAATGGGGAAGGAAAAGCGTTAGGATTCCAGATCGAGCTAAGAAAAAGCTCCCAAGATAGATCATGAACAAGTAATAAAGAAAATAAAATTAAAGGATAAAAGAATTAGTTGAAGTTGCAGCGGCACATCAATTGCAAAATTTCATTTATGGGATGACAAGCAACCTCAGATCATATCGTTGATGTTGGTGAACAAATCCAAGCACATGTCAGGGCTAATCAGGGTCAACCTAGCTCAGGGCCAAGGGTGTAAATTGGTTCAGTTTTGATTTAAACGGTGTGGATCGATTCGGTTCACATTTATATGACTAAAACCATAATCGCACCATTTACTAAACGGTTCCACTTTCTGAAACTCTGACCGTTTAGTAAATGGTTTCAATTTCCACGGTTTTTAAATCATGTCAGTTTCATAGTTTTAAACGGTTTCGGTTTCGATTTATTCTATACGGTATGTAAAACAGTTCACAATCGATTCGTTATAACTTGCAACCGTCTCTAAACTGAAAATCATAAGCTTATCCAAAAATAATTGGCAACCACAAATAAGAGATTTTATATTAGCGATGGTATGTCTTAATTTGATAATCTAGTGCTATTTCTTTGCATGACCATTCTCAAACATATAGAACTAATATTATACAACATCCAAGTCCAGCCTTCTATAGCATAAAATATTAAAATGACAGGTGGTTCAGCCAAAACACCCCATCTGTGATAACATAATAACATAGTAACATATATGGATTATAAGTTCATGATCTAAAGCCTAAACTTGAATTGAATTGCAATAAATCAAACAAAAGCAGGATGGACACTTAATTTAATTGTTAATTATTATATGGATTACTGCCCCTGCTTTATTTAATTGTTATATGGATTGATCGGATCGGTTTAAACGATTAGGTTTAAATGGTTTCAATTCAGTTTGAAACCAACGGGTTTCGCGGTTAAAATAGACCCGATCCATTTAGCTAATCAGCCTGAAACTGGAAACTATAACCACGCCATTTACTAAACGTTTTATGGTTTCAATATAAACAGATCGGTTCAGTTTCGATAAACGGTTTCAGTTACAAATTCATATCCTTAAGTCTGGCCCAGCCCCAAGGGCAGTTTGGGGTTAGATTTATTGGCCCTGAGTTAGGTTTGGACTAGGCCTAGACCAACAAAGGGAACTCATTGTTGCATTAGGGTTTTAAAAAACTTGGCCCAACTTGACCCTGTTGCAATCCTAGCCACTAGCTTAAAATTCGAAAAGACACTTTTGACATGTTATGTCCCCCTCTATAATAACAGTGGTTATTATATAGAAATGCAACAATGGTCTGAATCAAAGCAGTGGTGGTTGTTGCCCTATAGGTGCTGCCTTTCCATTGCGATCATCCATGACAACATCAATCGCTAACCATTGCCAACAACACCAACCTTTTACTGGCATGTGCATCATCCTGTCACTTGCTTAAGCATCACCGATGCAACACAAGTCATTGCAATCATAACAACACCGTTAATGAACCTCTATACTCCTATGAAATGCAAGATCTGGTAATCTAAAGATCTAATTAAAGTGGTTGGTTGAAGCGATAGTAATAGCTTTTGTAGGAGCTTCTTCAACTGAGATTCAATGTGTTCGTTAGTTCGTCTCCATCAAAGAAGGAAGGGTAAGCAACGAAGTTATAGAAACACTAATTGATTTCATCTTGATTTGGGGATATTTGTAAAGAAGGGCAGAATGGTAAGTTTACCATTTCTTAAGGGTAGTTTCGCAGTTTAGTAAATATTGATAACCTGATGTCACCATTTAATGATTTTTCAACTACCAGAATGGATTTATTTGTGATTTCGTTATGCAAATGGGGGAAGTACAAGATATATATATATATATATTTTTTTTTTCAAATGCGAGGGTTACACCAAATTACATTTAAAATTAGGGGTGGTACATGAAATTTTCCTTGAAAAAAGGGAAGTAAGAACCTTGTAAGGCACCCCAGACACATAGGAGGTCAAAATGACTACCTTGCCCCCTATGAAAGGTGGAAATTCTATTGCATTTGATGCTTCAGCATGTGCTCCCATTGGCCCTTGTGTTGGTGCAAATCCATGTTGCCTTATAGGGAACCCCTCCCAAAAATGAAAATAAAATGGACTTTTCTATACTTTGGCAGTTAGGGCATCACAAAACACAAATTTGGGGTATCAAAATGAAGAAGAAATTGAGAAGGGAAGTTGAGTACAAGGGATTTACCTGCTGCTCACAACTAAATTGTAACATGCAACTCTCTAGATGAGGGAGTTGGTTTTCACTAGTGTGTGTGTGTGTGTGTGTGTGTGTGTGTGTGAGAGAGAGAGAGAGAGAGAGAGAGAGAGAGAGCCAAGGAATGTTGGTCTCATGTAGATTATGGTTGCAATTGAGGACAATGCATAGTATGAGGTTGGGCAACAAGCAAGAGAAGCTAGGGTTTAAGGACATATGCCACTTCCTGATATCTTCAGGATTAAAGGTGATTTGACTTGGGAATATCAATAATACTTTTCGCTTCTGTTTGTTCTATGATATGATTTCTCTATAGTAGCTTACTTCTGCCAAGGCATTTTGGTTAGAGAGAGAGAGAGAGAGAGAGAGTGCTTGTGTGAAAGAGTGGGTAGGGAATGGTGAAAAAGATTTAATAGATGAGCTGTAAGAACATATAGAGGTTATAAGAATGGAGGAGTAGGAAGGGATAGGGCTCGATTTTAATAGTGGGAAAGGATATATATTCGGTGATGTTAACATATAAACACTACATGCTCAAAATATTTCCAAATACTGCGGAGATTAGTAAGAAAAGCCTTCAATATTATATATTACAACATTTTTCAATAAATGCCACTAAATACTCATATATACGACGGCATTTAATACAAAAAATGCAGCAAAATACAATAGTGTTTTGTACAAAATACCTCAAGTATTTTTATGTACCACCTGCTGATAGGATTATAAACGGAAATTTTCAATATTTAATACAAAATATAATATACTATGGTTGTTTGTATGAAATGCCGCTGAAGACCTCCACCAAGTGCTGCCGTTGACCACTTTCCTTATAGTGATTGTGTGACC
The DNA here is from genome assembly GCF_013358625.1 of Macadamia integrifolia. NCBI lineage: Eukaryota > Viridiplantae > Streptophyta > Magnoliopsida > Proteales > Proteaceae > Macadamia > Macadamia integrifolia. Next base: position 36,786,487 of record NC_056563.1, on the reverse strand, counting down.
GCTAAAGAGTGCTCGAGATGATGAAGTTCTTTACTTATAATGATCGTGTGACCGCTAAAGAGTGCTCAAGACGATGAATTTAGGGCTCTGTTACAAGGACTTCAAGGAGCGCACCTACAAGGAGGGATGAAAGGAAATAGGGGTTTGGACACAAATTGTAGAAAGGATAGCCTTGGGATATGTTTGCCTTATTAGGTCTAATAGATCCTTAGCAGTGGTAGCTAATGAACTGGCTAGAAGAAAGCTAGGTTTAGTAAATTAAGAGATTGTATTTTGAATGTGAAATCATTTTGGTTATCTTAAAAAGGAATCAATACATGTTTCTATAGAAACGCAACCCTAAAATGATGTAAAAGATAATGAAAAAATAGAACAAACAATGCACACATATTTTATGAGGTTCGGCAATGTTGCTTACATCCCCGGTGAGATGAGATCCTGCTTCATTATCAATGGAGAATAGGGTTACAACGCTCGTCCCTCACACCTCTTAGTATTGCTTGCATTACAGAGAAAGAAACCCTAGCTACAAATATATAGCGAAAATCTTAATCTGGAAAGTACACAATTGCCCTCAAATCAAAAATTTGAGCGGGGGAATGTGCCCCCTACACCCCCTGCCCCCTTTGCAACCCCCACGGCCTGCTAACCGGCCAGTGAGACCGTCATCCTGCCTGTCGAGGAGCTGCACCAGTACTCCCTGGGTTAAACTATGACGGAATACAAGACATCATACACCAACAGTTTCTCCATTATGTGATAAAAACCATATCACGAGCTTCCCATAATTTTAACTATATATACATGATAAGCAAAAAAACCGAAATCAAACAAATAATAAATAAATAAGAGAAACTGAAATAAACTGAATACAAGTCAAACCAAGATTGAATCTAATCAAATCAAATGAAATCTTTTCTTATTGGTTTGGTTTTAGAGTCACTCATTCTTATACTAAATAAAACCAATAAAACAATATCAAACCAGACCAAATTGAATGAGATCAAAGACACTAGAAAGCTTGATATATGTTATTCCAGTTTTTTTATTTTGAAACAAAGGTCGACTTTGGTCCAAAACGGAGTCGGATCGTCAGTATTCAAATTGAATAGCAATGAACCACGAGATGGTTGAACCTTCAACCAAGCCATAAAATCGCACTATCCCTATCATAATTAGTTATTAGCCAGCAATGCATAATCGTTAACGAGACCAGATGAGGGCATCCATTAGATATCATAGTTTTCAATCCATCATCGTTGGTAGGGCATCCCATGATAACGAGATTCTTCAATGTCTTGAATTTAGAAATCTCCTCGTCACCAAAGGTGTGGGACCAACAAACTGCTAACCGCTCCAACTTCTGACAATTGCTAGGGAGAAGATGACAAGTGTAAGTAGTTGGTTGGATACTGATGAAGGCATATCTCACTAACCACGGCACGGTCAAGGAGCATCCTAATGAATGCTGCACTGCTACTCCAACCCTTCATCAGGCCGTGCTGCCACCTTGGCCCTTCACCAGCCCAAGCTGTCACCTCGGTATCTCATCGGGCAGTGCTGTCACCTCGGCCCCTCACCAGCTAGAGCTGTCACCTCGGCATCTCATCTGGTCGTGCTGCCACCTCGGCCCCTCATCAGCCCGAGTTGTCACCTCGGCATCTCATATGGTCGTGCTGCCACCTCGTCCCTCCATCAGCCCGAGCTGTCACCTCAGCCCAACATCATCAAACAAGGTTCCCAGAAACGTGCTCTTGTCCACTCCTACATTCAAGCAACTTAATCCCTGATCACAAGGACATGACTCTATCCACTACACGTCATCAGAGGCATTCACCCCTCCCACGGTTGGCACTTCCGAGATAAGAGGGGAATATTCCCCTAGTATACCCTAGGATCTGGAATATTCCCAGCATCAGAGAGTTTCCCCTCTCCAAGACTCCACGCCCAGTAGCCTGCTCTCCATAGGCCTCCCTCTTCCTCCACTCCATCAATAGCCTATAGATACTAAGGTAAGCCTCCATTGAGGAGATCGATCACTTCTTTTGACTGAAAACTCCCTTGAGTATCTGCTGTGGAAATATCTGACTTAGGCATCGGAGAGTCTCCTATCGGGTCAGCTCAACTCTCCCCTGTCTTCTCTTCTGTGCAGATCGGTTGAAACTTCGAGAGCTACAAGAAGGATCAGCTAGTCAATTTTTGCCACATCAGATACCAATGAGAATCAATTCCTCAAGGTTAGGGCATCGTTCGGCAATGGTAGTAACGCCTTCGTCACCTATCTCATCACTAATGTTCCATCTAACGATGTGATGAACTTCCCTTAGGAGATTGCAGTGGTTAGCGATGTACACAAGACCCAAATCCATGTAATTGGCATTCTCAAGAAGATGTAAAATCTCCAGATTTAAGCAATTTTTTGAGATAGCAATGAGGGCGATATCGCTTATTCGTGGGAGTGTTTCCAGATGTATCTCAAACAGATTGGTGGGAGTCATGGCTTCAAAGACCTTATCCCAATCCCCACTACAGTAGACAATCTTCAAGGTTCCAAGATTCTTAGAGCTCAGGATCAGAGGTCTGAATTGATAACCATTGATGAGATATTTGATGCATATGGTTTTAAGAGAATAGGCGGCGACACCTGGTCTAATAGCGGAATCTTTAAGCACAAGCCTGTTAAGATGCTCGACGATGAGATTTTCGAGAAAGGGACAATGATCGAGTACTGCGTTCATGCCTTTGACGCCAAAGTTGCCGGAATCACAATAGAACTCCTTTAAACCCCTGCAATTGACAGAAAAATTGACCATACCTATAATGGTCATTTCGGTGCAAGAATGGAGGTTGAGGTGAGTGAGCTTACGACAATGGAGAGAGATGAGGATAAGAGCATCATCATCGATGAGTACAGATCTGAATTTGAATGGGGGATCACATTTGAGGATGAGTGTGGCAACGACATTGAAGTGACTGAAGAGAAAGGGGACGACCGGGAGGAGGCGATCCGATTTTAGGGTGAGAGAGAGGCGATTTTGACTCTGACCCTCGACACGGAGCCAATGGCGGCAGACAAGAGAGGAACTTTTGCGGTCAAGGGAGCCCAGGGAGTTGAAGATGTAGGTCAGGCAATCGTCAGGAAGGTAGGAGATGTAGGCATTAGCATCGCTGTCAAGAATTGGGGAGATTAGGGATGTGGGTCGATGAGTTTGGGCCATTGTGGGTAGGGGTGTCCATCAGTTGAGTTGGGCCGACTTCGATCGGGCCTAATCAAGCTAGCCCACTTTAAGACCTCACAATATGACCATCCCATTTAAATCACCACACATCATATGCTAGGCATGGTCCTATTTATAAACTATTGGTCAGGTACCTATCCTTAATCGAGCTACCACTAAATAGGCTTTAAATGAGTTAATTATCCATTTATTTCTAAATGAACTCTAATCGAGTTTTAAACATGTCAGGATAAGTAAATAGGTTTTAACCATGGTATGCTGAGTTGGGCTAGTAATTGGACTGTCTCGTTAAATTGCACCCTTACACCAGAAGCGGCAAGTTATAAACGGGCTGGGCTAGAGCCCAACACGATTATTAATTAAGCCCAACCATTTTAGGCTTTAAACAGTCGTGCCTGTTGGACCGGAACTGAAATTTACTCCCTAGTGTAGAGAAAGGAAATGGGGCCACTAAAACGGATGATGATCCGTACACTTATTTAGAGGAACTTAAAGATGTTGATGTGAATAAGTGGCTGAAAGATATGCACTATGAAATCGATTCAATGCACTAAAACCAAGTCTGGACTCTTGTGGATCCACACAAGGCGTTAAGCCCATTGAATGTAAGTGGATCTTCAAGAGGAAGAGAGGCGGGGATGGGAGTGTTGTAAGATTCAAAGCAAGACTAGTAGCTAAAGGTTATACCCAGCAAGAGGGTATAGATTATTAAGAAACCTTTTCTCCAGTAGCGATGATAAAATCAATTAGGATTTTGTTGGCAATCACAGCACACTTTGATTATAGATCTGGCAGATGGATGTGCAAACTGCATTTTTTAACAGATTTCTTGATGAAAAAGTCTATATGCATCAACTAGAGTGGTTCACATCAACTGTTGATGAGAACAAAGTATGCAAATTGCAGAGATCCATTTATGGTCACAAACAGGCTTCTAGAAGTTGGATGAACCCTGTGTTTATAAGAAATTCAGTGGGAGTGCGGTTTGTTTCCCATTGTTGTATGTAGATGACATATTACTAATAGGGAATGATGTAGGTATGCTTTCAACGGTGAAGAAGTGGTTGTCCACTATATTCTCCATGAAAGACTTAGGTGAAGCCAGTCACATCCTTGGGATTAAGCTTGTGAGAGATCGCAAGAGAAGGATGTTAGGCTTGTCACAATCCATATATATAGACAAAGTTTTGGCCAGATTTAATATGGAGAACTCCAAGAGAGGAAATGTTTCTTCTCAGCATGGAGTAAGCCTCTCCAAATCCCAATGCCCTCAATCTTAAAAAGATATTGAGGAGATAATTCCCTATACTTCAGCAGTGGGAAGTCTCATGTACACTATGTTGTGTACCAGGCCAGACATTTGCTATTCTGTAGGGATTGTGAGCTGGTATCAGTCCAACCCTGGACGTGAGCATTGGACTAATGTCAAGAATATCCTCAAGCATTTACGAAATAATAAGGATCAATTTTTAGTTTATGGGTCAAATCAATTATCAGTTATGGGGTACACGGATTCCGATTTTCAGACTGACAAAGATGATAGAAAATCTACGTCAGGGATGATTTTCATGATTGGTGGTGGAGGTGTTATTTGGAAGAGTGCAAAACAAAAGTCTACAGCTGATTCTACTACTGAGGCTGAGTACATAGCAGCCAGGAAGCAGTTTGGTTGAAGATATTCTTGAGTGATCTCGAAGTTGTACCCGAGCATGTTAAGGATCCCGTTCCATTGTATTGTGACAATGGGGCAATAGCTCAAGCAAAGGAGCCTAGGGCCTAGGGCTCGCAGTCCAATGCTTACGTCCAGGGTTAGATTGATACCGGCTCATAATCCCTACAGATTAGCAAATGTCTGGCCTGATACACAACATAGCGTAGATGAGACTTCTCACTGCTGAAGCATAGGGAATTCTCTTGATCTCCTGAATATCCTTTTGAGATTGAAGAGATGAAGAAATAGAAGATGTCAAACTAGAAGATCAAAATTTATGTCGCCCTTGCTCATACGAATTGTGTCCATCAGAAAATGTTGTAACGCTGATTAAGAAAATTTGTGAGGAATGGAGAATGTCAAAGAAATGGTGTATTTTATGGAGTCCCAAATTAAGTCAAAATTCAAATTAAATGTCAAAACACTGTCTAACTCCATCATTACTGATGTGAAGTCCAAGGAACTAAGAATGGCGATGTTGGGCCATTCTTGACACAGAGAGGCTTGCATTGAATTGGTGATTCCTGTCAAATGTGAATTTTGAATCACACTCAACTGTTGCTTCATGTTATGTGAGAATTTTGAATATGTAGAAGAAAGAAGAATATGTTCTTAGAGAATATGCTACTGAGAACAATCTGTGATGTAAGAAATGAAGTTGTTTTGTGAATTGAAGCTCTGTGAATCAAAGAAATGAAGCTCTGCTTGCTCAAAGTATTGCAGTTGCTATGTAGATTGGAACTATGATCGAAACTGCTCTGTCAATCGAAGCCGTGATCGAAACTACGATCGATCGGTGAATCGAAGCTCCGATCAAAACTGCTATATGTGAATCAATGCTACGATCGAAATAGCACTTTGTGAATCGAACATGTGATCATGAATCAAAGCTGACATGATCGAAACTTTGAATCGAAGCTGTGATCAAAACTGCTCTATATGAATCAAAGCTGTGATAGAAATTGCTCTGCTCTATGAATCGAAGCACAACGATGGGAGTGATATTCGAGGTGAAAGAGGTGATCAATTTTCTCTCATAAAAACTGCTCTACCCTATTAAACAGAAAATTTACAATTTAAGTATGTTGCTTCGATCAAATCTCGACCCTCGAACTGTTCAATATATTAAACAAAAAAATTCTATATTTGTCTGGATATCAATGTTGGTGTCTGATGTCTTGTATTCCATCATAGTTTAATTCAAGGAGTACTAGTGTAGCACCTCGATAGGCAAGACGATGGTCCCGCTAGCCGGTTTGTAGGCCATGGGGTTGCAAGGGGCAGGAGGGCCCCCTACATAGCGGGGTGTAGGGGAACCATACTCAAATTTTTTATCTGAGGGCATTTTCGTACTTTTTGAATTAGGGTTTTTTCGCTATATATTTATAGGGAAGATTTCTTTCTTTGTAATGCAAGAAATACTGAGAGGTATGAGGACGAGCAATGTAACCCTATTCTCCATTGTAATGCAAGATCTCTTCCTTCACCTTTAACAAATATCTTAACAAATATCACTTCAAGAGAGTGTTACATAACTACATAGCTCTTTGAAAATCTCTTGATTCAATAAATGTAGGCACCAAAATCTATGTTGTATATTAATTTTCAGTTTCTGTTTTCTATGTACCAAATTCTCTATTGCAAATTAACTTAGAGCTCCTATTCTTCAGTTGGACCTATAAGAATGGGAGGGAGGGAGGGAGGGAGGGAGGAAGAAATGGTTTATATATACTCTAATACCTAGTGGCATCAACTTCGTCTTTAGAAATTTTGGGAAAAGTATCTCTAAACCACAAGGGTACCTGTATTTGTGCCTCCTCATAAAGATTTTTATATCGATTTATCTTTCTCTGAAAATACATATAAAAATCATTGTGAAGGGATGTAGAGTACCCTAGTGACCAAGAGAAGCAATGCTCAAAAATCTGGTGATAAAGACGATAAATTTAATTAAAAATTAGAAATCAATAAAAGAGTCCTTAATTAAATTTCCACTAGAATGAGGGCATAAATTCAATAAGGTATAAGGGTGGGATGGTAATTTTGCACACGATCAAGTAGTGATCTTTTCCCGCAAGATAAAAATAAAGGAAGGAATGCATATTTCCACATTGCTGCAATTAACTCCAACTTAATGAGTACAATATAAGAAACAACTAACTAGTACAATGAATCCATCTAAGAGATTTCCTCTAAACACAACTTATTTTCTTTGCCACTTTGAACTTAAATTGAACAGGCACCTCTTCATTACTTCTGAATTCTCCAAGAGGATCTGGAGGCGGATCCGCTCTCTCCAATGCACCCAATGTACCAACGTGCAACGGACAGTTGAGAGGACCCGGGTACACACTCAGAGCTCCTCCCAACCATCTGATATGTGTTGGGCAGGTTGGGGTGTTGGAGAGGATCCAGACGCTTTGAAGTCAAACTCGAATCTGGGTCTTAGAATTTCTCACTTAAATTTTCTCATATGACCACTGTCTCATTTTTTTTTTAATCTTTACTCTCCTGCTGGTCTCTCCCTAAAAAATATCAAGATAACTTATTAGTAATATTGGCCATAACAACCCCAATCTCCTTCTACTTCATTCAAAATATTGATAGACGGTTACAAAACCTATCTCCATCCTGTTCACCACAAATCCAACCTCTTCTGGACCCAATAGTTCCCTCTTCTCATCCCTCAAGGCATAGATCCATGTACACCATGTCTTGCAATTACATATGACAGTTTTATGAAATCATCTCATGAAGTAGGATGGAAGAGGCAAGCCTGTGGCGCAAGAGTTAATTTGCACTACTAACTACGTGAAAGTGGTTCATTTATTCAAAGGGGAGCATGGTTCATGGCCTTGGGAGATGTTCAATTTTCTTATGAATCAAAATACTTAAATCTACACACTTGGGTCTAGGACTAATGGTTTGTAGTGATCAGTGGAGTATCTGCAAAGCTTAAAAGTTGGTCACTTGATCAACTCCTCTCAAGTGTGTATCGGTGCTTTCCAAGAAGTATGACTTGTGCCCCTTTCTTAAGTGTTTTTCACTTTTTTTTTTTTAATACTTATTACTATTTATGAAGATAAAGTAGAATAAAATTGATGAAAACAAGCAAGAACATTCATGAATGGAAATTTTTCGGTAAGAATGAAGGGAAATTGATGACCATTCATAAAAGAAGAAAAAAAAGATGACAAAGTTGCCGGTGTCATTCACCTCTCACACCACACCAGTATGTTTGATCTATTAAAGTCCAATGTCGGACTAATTGGCTAGTAAACGGCAAGTGCCAGGCCTAGCCTAATATTTTTGGTTCTTCACTTTTTCGGTTGTATCACAATAGGTGGTCCATTGAGACCATAGTTGGAAAATCAGGTTTTATTTTGGACAAATAATTTGAGTCAAATAAAAAAATATGACTGAAACCTAATTAGGAATCATGAAAATTTACGTAGGTTCAAGAAATTATCAGACCAATTTCAAATCAGTCTGAGTTCTCATTGACTTGGTGTTTATGCCTGAGCCATATGAAACTCACCTGGACTTGTTTTTATTGGGGCATATACTAATTATAGACTAAACTACAACTAAATAAAACCCAAAAATTTTTGTTTGTTGTCTTCAATGTTATCCCCTCCCCACCCCCCCCCCTCCCCTCCCCTCCCCTCTCCCCTTTCCCTTTTTTTTTCCTTCTCACATGTAAAAAAAACATAGCCTTAAATATATAGAAAAGGGAAAAAGATCCTTTCCAGCCTGCGTGGTGGCTACAATCAGACATAGAGGGGGTGAAAATGATGGCCCTACCCCCTGTGAAATGTGAAATCATCCCATCCCTATTCATGCCCTCACACAGGCTCTCATTGGCCGTTACGTTGATGCATGGGCCTAGTAGTGATACCCCACCCTTAAAAAAAAAAAATATGACTAACCCTGAGCAAGTTTAATTCGCCTGAGTCACTAGGTTTTGAAAAGAGCAAGTTGAGTCGAAAAACCTATCTTTCCTACTTATGACTGAGATGTCCAACATCATTACCCGCCGATTAACTGACCATTTATGACCCAATTAACCTTAATGGTGCAAATTTGGCCATGTCGACCCGAGCCCACCTTGAGCCCAAACAAGGCTTGGGCTGAGATACCTTGGCTTTGTGGGTGGGTCAAAGCACGGAATTTATGGCCCTGAGTTGAGGCCTGGTCTTTTTCTTCTTAGTCTTGCTCATCTTCCTCTTCTTTCTTTTTCTTCTTCTTCTCCCTGGCCTAGCCAACCCCTGCATCTCCCTTCCCAATTATTAGGGCCAATTAGAGTTAGCCTAGCTCAGTCCCTAAGGGCGGGTCAAGGTTGGATTTTTTAGGCCCAAAGTCAAGGTCGGGCTGGCCTAGCCGAACTAAGGGGACTTAGGGTTGGGCTGGGATTTTATAAACCCCAGCACAATGATCCTATTTGCAACCCTAACTTGAGTCTAATTATAGAACGATAACTGAACAACTAAATGAAAATGTGTCCACGCCTGCCTACGATACCCAACTAACTAATTATTAAGTAATATTCAGAACTTTAACTTAGTGGGAATTTCATATATGGAGTCATATTGCTTGGAATATTGTGTGTAGGCCAAAACCCATGGGTGGTTCAAGTCCTTAAAGCTAGATATTTGGGTAAGATCGATTTGCTTAACCCTATTGCTTGGAGAAGGAGAAGATCTATTGTTTGGAACAATTTAGTCAGGGTGTTTCCTATCCTCAAGAGTTTGGTACATTGGCATATTGGGGATGGGTCTAATATTCCAATATGTTAGTCCTAATCCCTATCGTCTTGTTTAGTTGATATCTCAATATGTTTTATATTCCAATATTCTCCCTTCTTTTCTCATATCCAATCTAGAACTAATTTTAATCCTTACTCTGAGATATCACCTGTAATTTGTGATGGCTATAATGACCAACAAACTAGGGAAGTTGGCTGGCCATCGGTCTCCCCTTTTACTCTTGTTTCCTTCTAGCTTGGGTTGATTGTGGATTTGTAAGGAGTGCCCAAGATGCTGAAGTTAGGGCTCTGGTACAAGGACTTCAAGCAACACACAAGGAGAGAAGAGAGGATTGAAATAGAGGGGTTTGGAAAGGTTGTTAGCAAATGGTAGATTAGCTTTTTCAAGACGACGTGAAAGGATAACCCTGGGACATGTGTACCTAGCTTTAAAATTCTATCCTATTTTAAGTCTGTTAATATGATTAGCAGTAATAGATCCTTAGTAGTGGTAGCTAATGACCTGGCTAGGAGAAAGCTAGGGTTAGTAAATTAAGAGGTTGTATTTAGAATGTGAACTCATTTTGGTTATCTTAAAAGGAATCAAGACATGTTTCCCATTGTGTGATAAAACCATATCATAAGCTTCCATCTTCACCCTCTATATATAGTTGAAAATTTTCCTATAATTTTAACTATAGCAAACCGAAATCAAATAGATAGTAAATAGAAAAAAGAAACTGAAATAAACTGAATACAAATCGGACCAAATCAAATCAAATCTTCCCTTATTGGTTTGGTTTCAGGGAATGGAGAAAAAGTCAGACTTATTTTTCTGTTAAGCTCACAAGCTCATTTCCACAAAACATACTTGCAACTCCAACGTCATGCCTTCACTCGTAGGCTATATATCTACAACATCATGTCTTCACTCGTGTCTTGAACCTGATTATATTGTTAAAAATCTTTCAAGAAATAAAACAATGGAACACCTTTTTACAATTTCAAAATCATCTCTTAACACATAAACAAAATCAAATAAACCCTAGAAAGCTTGATATTTCGGATTTTTAATTCTGAAACAAAGGTCGGCTTTGGTCCAAAATGGATTCGGATCGATTTCGTTGGTATTGAAATTGACAACCAATGAACCACGAGATGGTTGAACCTTCAACCAAGACTTAAAATCCTCACGAAAATCCATATCAAAATAAGTTATTAGCCAGCAATACATAATCGTTAACCTGACCAGATGAGGGCAGCCATTAGATATCATTGTTTTCAATCCATCATTGCTGACAGGACATCCCATGATACCGAGATTCTTCAATGCCTTGCATTTAGCAGTTATGGACGAAATCACCTCGTCACCAAAGGTGTGGGACCAACAAACTGCTAACCGCTCCAGCTTCTGACAATCGGCAACAAGAAGATCAAAAGTGGAAGTAGTTGGATGGATACCAAAGAGAATCAATTCCTCAAGGTTAGGACATCGTTCGGCAATGACAGTAACGCCTTCATCACCTATCTCATCACTGATGTTCCAACTAACGATGTGATGAACTTCCCTTAAGAGCTTGCAGTGGTTAGCCATGTACGCAAGACTCAAATCTGTGCAATTGGGATTGTCAACAACATGTAAAATCTCCAGATTTGAGCAATTTTTTGAGATAGCAAGGAGGGTGATATCGCTTAATCGTCAGAGTGTTTCCAGATGTATCTCGACCAGATTGGTGGTGGTCAGGTCTTCAAACACCTTATCCCAATCCCCACCGCAATGGACGATCTTCAAGGTTCTGAGATTCTTAGAGCCGAGGATCAGGGGTCCGAATTGATAACCATTGACGAGATCTTTGATGCAGATGGTGTTAAGAGAATAGGCCGCTACACCTGGTCCGATAGGTGAACCCTTAAGCCCAAACCCGTTAAGATGCTCGATGAAGAGTTTTTCGAGAAAGGAACAATGATCGAGTACCACGTTCATGCCTTTGGCGCCAAAGTTGCAGGAATCACAATGGAGCTCTTTTAAACCCTTGCAGTTGACGGCGAAATTGACCATGCCTATATCAGTCACGTCGGTACAAGAATGGAGGTTAAGGTGAGTGAGGTTACGGCAATGGAGAGAGATGAGGACAAGAGCATCGTCGTCAATGAGTACGGATCTGAATTTGGATGGGGGATCACATCGGAGGCTAAGAGTGGTGACGGCGTCGAAGCGAGTGAAAAGAAAGGGGGTGACCGGAAGGAGGCAATCGGATTTTAGGGTGAGGGAGAGGCAATTTCGACTCTGACCCTCGACGTGCAGCCAACGGCGGCAGACGAGAGAGCAGCTTTCGCGGTCGAGGGAGCCCAGGGAGTTGAAGATGTAGGTGAGGCAATCGTCAGGAAGGTAGGAGATGTAGGCATTAGCATCTCCGTCAGGAATTGGAGAGATTAGGGACGTGGGTCTTCTGCTCTTGATGCCAAGATGAGTTATGGGCTCTATTCTCCTTTTCCTTGGCTCTCTAAGGAGCCGTTTGATAACACTTCTATTCCTGGAGAGTGTTCTTTTACAGAAGTGTTCTTTTTCGATTCCATGCTGTGAAGACACTCTGGCGGAACAGAAACAGCGTTTGGTAAAACTATTTCAGAAATGGCTTTAGAACAGGAAAAGAACAGAAACAGTGTTTGACAAATACTTCTATTCCTGGAGAGTACAATAATGAAAATTCACTTTTGAACAAAGAAATCAATAATTACAAACATGCTATTATGGTCAAATTTAACTTAAATAAGGAAATAATTTGTTTATGAAACTATCTTTTAAAATACTATTACTTAAAGGAAATAATAAAATATAAACATAAAGAGTTTCCACAGTTATCTTAATAAGAAAACGAAAGTCTACTATTCAAGTTTATAGGAATTACAAAATAAAAATCATATCTGCAAATAGGTGTCTTGAAATTTTATTACATAAACAATCAAATCAGGGGGTAACCCTTATCTACTGCCATCTGATTTGCAATTTGTATCCTTAGCTCATTCATCTGTCTTCCTTGTACACGTTGACTGCCCTGATGAATTGTAGTAGAAGTACTCGCAATATCACCATCTTCTTGTTCTCCGTGAGCGTTGACTACCCTGACTCTCTCTTCATTAGGATCATAGTAGTCATCTTCACCATATTGTTGAAAAAGTGCATCTGCTATTTGTTCAGATTTAATATAGTTATGAAGTCCACAACAAGCTATCACAATATAACTTTGGTAACTAAGTGAGAATTGAGGCATGTTTTTTAAAATAGGGAATCTTGATTTTAAAATCCCAAAACAACGCTCAATATGATTCATTAAAGAAGAATGTCTATAATTAAACAATTCCTTAGTACTTCTGGGTTGTCTTCTTCCTCCATTATAATCTGGTATATGATATCTCTCTCCTTTAAATGGTGTCAAGTATCCATTCCTACTCGCATATCCTGAGTCTACAACGTAATACTTCCCTACAATATGATAAAGCAAGACATTAAAAGCATACACAATAATCATTTGCATACATGATAATTTGGGAATTGATATACCTTGGGGAGGATGAGGAAATCGTAAAGTAGGATCCTCTAGGGCTCTATTGAATACACGACAATCATTTGCACTGCCTTCCCAACCCGCATATACAAAAGTGAATTTCATGTCAAACGAGCAGGCATACATCACATTTTGGGTTGTTATCCCCTTCCGTCCTCAATATGGGATCTGTTTTCCCTTGGGAACTATAGTAGTAACATGTGTACCATCTATGGCACCAATGCAATCCTAATTAAAATAAAACAAAAAACCAACCAAAAGCACTATTATGTGAAACAAAAAACGATCATAAGTTAAAAAATGATGTAAACTTATTAGAAAGAAAATTGCCAATTTACCTTAAAATATGGCCACCATTTGTTGTTTGCAATTATTTCCATAGGAATCTCATCAAACGATGGGGCTTTGATATACTCCTTAGAAAGCTTAAGCACCCCTTGCAAGACTTTGCCAAAGTAATAGCTGACAGTCTGTCCTGAATGTTGGAATCTCTCCTCAACTGCTCTATTAGTAGGACCTACACCTGTTATTCTGAACATGAACATTGCCAATTGCTCATCTACCCTAATTTTGCGACTGTCTTGTAACCAACCACGATGTCTCATTAGTAGGCATAAATTTAAAAACACATGTCGTTCCATGCCAAATTCTTCGTAACAGCGGTTTGCATGCCCATGCAACACCTCATGTACCCATGCTGCCCCTATGAATGCACTATCCCTGCGTGGTTCTCTATTGTATAAATCGCTGGAATAATGATATTGTACTATCAACAATGTTGCGAGAATCAATTCTTCTACATCGTCGTCAGTAGAGGAGATTATTGGAGTATTATCGACATTTGCCATAACTGATTCATACAAATTATAAACTTGTTAATATCATACAAATGTTTATCCCCTAATACAAATTTTCCAAAAGATCTATAAAACTATAATCATCCAACATGCCCTAATTATCAGATGATGTAATAAGTATTTAAAACAAAAAGGCATCCAACAGAATCATTGCTACAATAATAGTAAAATTTAACTGGCATATTTAGAAAAGTAGCATAAAGTGTAATATGGATCAAGTGTAACTAACAAAATATATCGATCCTACTGCAAAAGGTCTTAAATGTATTTCATTACAATCATCCATATTAAAAAAAAAAGGTTAGATTATCATCCATCAATCTAACACATCAAAAGCCAATTGTTTCGTTTCATCCTTGAGAGTAATGAATAATTCTCTCCATTCCCGATCCACCAATATCCTCTTGCACGCCTTAATATGCAACTCTCTTGGGATATCATTCATAGTTTCCAATAATCTAACACAAGTAGAAGTGCTGAAATCTGTGGTATTTGGAGTGAGACCCATTGGAGTTGAGCTAGGGGTTGAAGTATTCTTGTTTGCTACTGACTCAGCTAGGGTCTGTATGGCGCGTTCAATACCAGTTGTCCTACTCTTCTTCCTATATCCTGTAGGTGTCCTATCAAGTCTTCTGTTGACTCTAGGACGATCAGTTCCTGGATCTTGGCTTTCATAATAACTTATTGGCAAGGTATTAGCCAATGGAGTAGTTGGAGTTACATCTACATCTGCATCCACCTCATCATCAACACCTCTCGATTCCTCTTCAAACCTGAAATCAGATTCATTCCCGAATCCGCCTATCCCACTAGCATATGAATCCGCAAAAATTATATATAGCTCAGGCCAATGTGGTAGCCCATTCCTCCTAAACTTTGACCAATCACGATTTGCCTGAAAATTTTACAAACTAGCTATTAGATAAAATTACACCGAATATTAAAAAAATCATATAAAAGTACAGTATACCTTGATGTGTACATCCCAAACACTGTCATCTTCAACTGTACAGGTCCTCGTCACGGAATTCCAACCAAAACCTGTAGTATCCAGTAGTTTCTTGAAAGCACTGTAATCGAATCGCATTTTATTCATCTTATTCCTTAATTGAACCATCGTAAATGACCGATTAAATTTTTCCTCAAGCCCCTTCTTGATATTGTTCCACCCACCTTTATTGAAAGTGCTAGAACTCTTATTACCAACTTTCACTTGTTCAACCATTAATTTCAAGAGATAATCTTGTTCGCTTTGAGTCCATTTTGCTGCCTCGTTATTAGCTCTCGAAGTGGATGCCATTACTCTAAAATTAGAAACACATCTCATTATAGCCTTAAAAAAGAAATACATGTCTTTTGGCAAGGTATTTGTTTACATCATGCTCAAGAACTTCAAATTGATCTTTCCATTTGTTTACATAATAAAAGCCCTCTTCCAGCTCCAAAATATCAATATCATTAAGCACTGAGGATTTTATTAGTTTAAAAAAGGATCAATAATGGTAACTCTGGTCTTTTAATCCTCTAAGTATATTCTACAGGAAAAGGGACCTATAAGGTGGATCTCCAACCAGAGAAATAACAGGAAAAATGATAGGGACTAATGAACAAAATAGAAGATAATAAGATAAGATTTAAAATCAGACAATTTAGAGTAGATGAACTAGAGGAGAAAATTAATAACTAAGAAAAGATCTAACTGTCCTAAAAACCTAGTCAAGTGATATTTATTATGAGGACTGTTGAATGGTATAATATTACAGAAATCATAATTCAGAAAGAAAGGCCAATAGTAAAGTCCTAGTGCTAAAGGAAGGCCAGTGACAAGCCTTTTGGTTGTTCCCCAGTGATGTGGATACTAACAACCTGGAATTTAAAGATTGTATTATGCCTTCAATTCGTCCCTTTGGCATGAATTTTTGTTCCCCAGTTTTCAGTTTGAGTTTTACTGATGGGATATTCTATATGTAGCTGCCAGTGAGTGATTTGGTTACATTAGGTTTGTAATTAAACAAGATTACTATAGTTTGGCATATGGTTGTTGTTCTTTTTCTCACTTGTTTTTTTTTTTGATGGAGGACAGAGTCCCAAATCCCTTCGTAAGATTAGTATGTGGTTGTCTACCTTATATTACATAGAAAATAGCTTCAAAAGTATACAGATTAAAGACACACAAGCTCTTTGGTCCTAAGTTGGTTGGATATAAATGGAATCAGGATCAGGAACCAGGCCTATAATCGACCTCATACTAGATGCCACCTTCATTCACTTTTATGATAAGTTTGATGTCAAGTCTGGATTTTTCATGAGTTGACATAAAATCCGAACAAATCTGTAACATTGAAATCTGATAATTGGAAAATGAATTGGACATGCCACATGCCAAATCTAAGAGCTTATTGGGATATCGAGAGAGTTTTGTTAATACTTGTTGCAGGGAAGCGGCGACTTTGATCGTGAGTTGCAGGGAAGCGACGATAGTGAGAGGCAAGGAAGCGGCGACCGGCGACCGACCTGCGACCGAGAGAGAGATACAGGGAAGCGACGAAGGAGAGAGAGGGCAGCGGCGACTGACCTGCACCCAACCTGCGACCAAGAGAGAGAGACAGTGAAGCGGCGAAGGAGAGAGAGGGCACCGGCGACCGACCTGCAACCGACCTGCAACCGAGAGAGAGAGACAGTGAAGCGGCGAAGGAGAGAGAGGGCACCGGCGATCGACCTGCGACCGAGAGAGAGATACAGGGAAGCGGCGAAGGAGAGAAAGGGCAGCGGCGACTGACCTGCGCCCAACCTGCGACCGAGAGAGAGAGAGAGACAGTGAAGCGGCGAAGGAGAGAGAGGGCACCGGCGATCGACCTGCAACCGACCTGCGACCGAGAGAGAGATACAGGGAAGCGGCGAAGGAGAGAGAGGGCAGCGGCGACTGACCTGCGCCCAACCTGCGACCGAGAGAGAGAGACAATGAAGCGGCGAAGGAGAGAGAGGGCACCGGCGACGCACCTGGATACTAACAACCTGCGACCGAGAGAGAGAGAGAGGGAATCAGCGAAGGAGAGAGAGGGCAGCAGCGAAACCTGAGAGTGAAAACCTGCAATAGGTTTTCCTTAGGACTTGGGGTTTTTTGATCGTGAGATGGAGAAAAGGGATTGGGGGTTTTGAATAGGGGATTGTTCTTTTAAGTTTATAAAAGAATAGAAAAGCAACTTTTTGGTACTCTTGCAATGTATTCTTTACTCATTCTTTTTCATTGGTTCATTCCGGGGGAATACAAAAATGAACCGGACGTGCCAAACATATTTTTGTTCTATTTGCATTCCAGCAGAATAGAAGAACACCAGAAACATTCTCCCAGACTGTTATCAAACGGCACCTAAGTCTCATTTAATCTCTGAACTGAACGATAGGGCTTCTATTTCCTTTTTGAGAGTTTCTTCTAAAATATATATTCATATTTAGACTCCATTCAAAATAAAAATCAATTAAAAAGAGAGAAATTAAGTAGAGTTTGAGTGTGAATAAAACACCACAGAAAATCGATTCTCATACTAGGATTTGATCCATACTTGGATTCTTATCCTTTAAAGAAAATTCCGCTCATACCACATAGGCTGACTTTTGTATTGGATTAAACCAATTCGATCTAACCGAATGGTCTGACCAGAATCGGAAAATATACCAAACTTGATTACAAATAAGTAGAAAAATCACAATAACTAAAAATTGTTTTTTTCCATAGTTTTTTAATTATAATATGGGGAGGCATTTCCTTGCGCATGCGCGAGGGCCAATGAAAGCGCATAAGAAAGCATCTATACATGCTTCATTTTCCATTTCACGGGGGTGGGTTAGTAATTTCGCTTTCATGTGTTTGGGCATAAGGGCCACACTTCTCCATAAAAACTATTTTCCTTATAATATGGGACAAAGTTTTTTGTCTAAGAGTGCCCTTATGCCACAAGTACAAGGAAGCGCAAAATGATCACCGTGCTCCTCCTAATGCCATATAAGATTGAAGGTAAGGCAAAAAAATCATGTATTTTCCTCTTGATTATTTTATTTATTTATTTAATTTTATATACCAAGAAAATAACATGTAATGAATCAATGATGCATGATCGAGTGGGGAAAAAGAATCTAAAAATATGATAGAGGTGGTGCCTTAGAAAATACTTGGCAACTATATCATTGACGATGTTGCTACCACTTTGCCTCCTTTTATGAGAAAAAATAAAAAAGAAATTATTTTTCTCATTTTTGTATTGCATTCAGATTTCTACATTGCTCCTTTTGCTTTTAAGATAATTCATATAAATTATTTGGAAAAAAAAAATGCTACCTCTAGCGATGGTGTCCATTACCTTGTCTTGACGATGCTCGTATATGTCTTTTCATTGGTACGCACTAGCATATATCTGCACCTGCGAGTAATTCATTATTGACCCATAAGCTTCACTTGCATTGCACTATTTAGCTTAGGCATGACCCATTTATAAATAGGTAGTACATGGTGCAAGGGGTAATACCGGCGGATGCCCAATCGGCCTAGTCCATTTACAAACCAAGCTCAAATCGACACATTTAGTCTGAAGGTCTTGTTTTGGGACATTAAGGCCCGATTATAGTTCGATTAGCCTGATTAAGAGAAGCATGATTAAAGTCTGAAATTAAGCCAAGCCTGATGCGAGACTGACTCATTCCTTAAAGGCAAGTCACAATGCTAGGTTTTTTTTTTTTTTTGGTTAACGATGGGTATCCAGGCCGACTACTCTCACAGATGTGCCTAGTGTGAGTCGAACTTAGGACATCCGAGTTTTTGGCTCGTACCAAGTTCGTTGCTCACCAACTACACTACTCCCTTGGGTTTCCCTTCATGTGCGTTGAATATGCTCTTGCATGCCCTCCATTAACCCACTAATTTGGTGTTTCACTGTTTTCTATGCCAGACAGGCAAGGTTCTCCTTTGAAGTTTGGATAGTATAGGTAAGAATCCAGCACTTGTCCCGTTTCAGTGCCATTACATGGGATCGAAATCCTTTACGTCGTTACTTCTTGGCGGAGGCTGGCAGAGGATATGTCCAATGGTGACATGTGGCATGGTGGATTAAGGGTTTGTCGGTCTGAAATGTGGCTTCTGAAATGAATCTATTCATTTCATTTCATCGACCAAAATCCCCCACAAGCAAAACCTAAGGTTCGATCTAGGGGTGCAACAGGGCAACAGGGCAACAGGGCCGGGTTGCGCTGAGCTTCTTAAAACCCTAGCCCAACTCTGAGTCCCTTTAATTGGGTCCAAATCCGCCTTGACCCTTACTTAGGGTTACAAAATTTCAACCAGGCCCAACCCATACCTACCCTAATTGATCCTGATTTTTCAGGGTCGGGCTAGGATGACCCTGATTGGCCCTGACCCTGACCTTGCAAAATTGAAATAACTAAAAAATAAAAAAATATATATTCATAATAAAGAGGAGATAAAAATAAAATAAAATAAAAATACAAAATGACAAATTACTTGTCATGAGGAGAACATACTAAAGAAAACATTCAAACAATATAAATAACTCCAACTATTATGGTAAACAAAGAGGAGATCATCCTAAGAAAGCAAATAATCCAAAAAATTTCAATTATTTGTCATGAAAACAAAGAGATCATTCTAATAAGGTAAACAATCCGAAAAATCTCAAAATCCTTGTCATGTTAAATGATGAGCACATTTATGTGTGAAATATAAGGTAATAAAACATACATTTTACATATTTAGAATGAAGCTACCTTAGGTTTTACTCTCTTTTTACAGATTTTATATTTTCAAGGCTTTAAGGACTATTGGGCGTTATATCTCCAATTTTACATATAAAGAGGTCCTGTTTCTTTTTATAGTTGCGAAGATAATGAAATTCTGAGCAAGATGAACGTGTTCAATTAAAAGTATACATTCGTTTGGTCAACCGTACAAGTGATTATTCTTTTCAGGCCAGAAAAAGAATAATGGATCAGCACTGAATCGAGATGCAGAACTAGCCCGTCTACAGTTGTCCTAGGGGTATAAAGAATATTTTAAATACCAACAAGGATCGATGGACCACACCCTTAAGTGATTGAAGATTCATTTTGGTAACAACAACTACCTAGCGTAATTGGTGATTTGTGGTGTGCAAAATCCCTTCCATATTAGGAGGTCTCAAGTTCGAACCTCTTGGCTACCATTTTTTTGAAAGATTCTCTCTCTCCTACTCATCCCATAAAGCAAGGAGGTCGGCCAAGAGGGTTGTGCGCAAGCTGAAGAGAAAAAATAGGAAGGAAAAAGAAAAAAAAAAAAAAGACAAGACAAGAGTATGGATGAAATTTTTCATTGAAATATAATATTGTCCAAATGTAAGCAAGAACAATCGGCCTAGGGGGTTTCTTGCGCAAGAAGAGAGAAATATAGAAAAAGGGAGAAAAAATAAGAAAAAAAAAAAGCAAGAAAAATTGTGGCAGATTCTTTTTCCACATGTTTTCTCTCTCTCTCTCTTCTCTCTCCTCCACCTCATCAACAAGATAAAAAAAAATCCTTTTTTTTAGAAGCTAAAATCATTAGTTTCCCTCCCCCATTCTCTATATAATAGAATCAACACAATGGGAGGAGGCACTTCATTCTTCTTCTAGGGTTTTTTTTTTTTTTTTTTTAAGTTGTTCTCTCTCTCTCTCTCTCTCTCTCTCTCTCTCTCTCTCTCTCTCTCTCTCTCTAGTTTTAGTTCTTCTTTGTTTTTGCTTTAATCACTTTTGTAATAGATTTTTTTGTTTCAATTAATGTGAGCACTCTTTTATTTTTATTCAGCCTCTTATGTTTATGATTTATACAATTGAGTTGTAATTTTTAAGTTATAGTTCTAGGCTTAGATCTAGGTGACAAGAAAACGAGCCATGGAGCATCTTTTTTTCAAGTTCAGTTGTATTTTTTTTTACAGATTTGTTTTCTCCAGGCCTAGAAATTTTAAATTTGGTTTATTCCAGATCTGGTTTTTAGGGTTGGCAGTATCTCAAATCACCCAAGCTTTCAAGTTCAAGCATTGATTCAGGTAGGGAGGCTTCTTCAATAGTATTCTCTCCCCCCTCTCATTCCCTCCGTACGCTTGCGGTTACATTTTAAATCCTAACAAATTTTTGGCACCGTTGTCGGGGAGAGTTCCATGTTATTTTTCGCTTTCCTTTAGTAAATTGGAGTGTTTTATTTGCTTTGTTTTGTTTTTTCTTTTCTTTTATTGAATTCTTGAGAAGAACAACTTACAATAATAGTTGTTTCAGTAAAGGTCGTCAAGCCTCGCAGTATGATAAAGACAGGTTTTGCCCTACAGCAATACCTCAGGAATTGACCTGAGCAACCTCAGATCCCTGTCAGTAAGGTCCCAAAAAGCCAAAAATAAAAAATAAAAAAATAATAAAAATAATTTAAAAAAAAAAAAAAGAAAAGGTTTTTCTTTCCATTCTTTTGTGCTTGTCTTACTGTAGTTGTGGGTAGTTTTCTATTGCATGAGTGTTAAGTGGGTACATAATACTAAAAATCGATTAGAAATAAGAGATCCAACAAGTAGTGACCCTATACGTTTGCTCTCTTTAAAACCCTTCAATATGGGATACCGACAACAAAACCCTCCACCTAAATCTCTGGAAAATAGGTTCTACCCTACTAGAGCAGCCCAACCTTCCTGCATAGATCTATCACAAGCCCAGGGCAATAATTTTGAGCTCAAATCTCAGTACATCACTAAGTTGCCCTACTTTCATGGGCTGACCTCTGAGGATGCATACCTATTTCTAAGGGAATTTGAAGATGTATGTGTTCTAATTAAGATCCAACAGTTTTCTGATGATACTATTAAGCTTAGGATCATCACGTTTGCATTGAAAGACTAAGCTAAGAAATGGTTGTATGGGTTACCCACAAATTCCATAACCTCATGGGAACGATTCACAATTATCTTCCTTAAGAAGTTTTCCCAACTCACAAGACTAATAAGCTTAGAAGTGATATCATTCAGTTTAGGCAAAAGCCTAGTGATTCATTTTCTAAACTTATGGAGAGATTCAAGGATCTATTCTAAGAATGCACTCACCATGGCCTAAACTTATGGCATTTATGTCAAATCATTTTATGAGGGTATTAATTACCCAACTAAATAAATAATAGAGTCTATGTGCCCTGAGAGATTCACAACATTTACAGATGAAGGAAAGGCATGGGAATTCTTACTTGACTTAGTTGACAAAACCCCTGAGTGGGAATTAACCCAAGAGAGTGAAAAAACCATAGGAGGAAAATGATATTTTGTGGATGGGATAATAGCCAAGGAAACCCATTTGGATAGCCTAATCAAGAGGATTGAGGCTAATGTTTCTAGAGAGTCATCATCAGTCAATTTGGTTAAGATTTGTGTTTGGTGTCAGTCCCCTGGACATATTATAAAAGAATGCCCCAACACCTCTGGGGGCACTTCTAATGATAGTGTTAATCTCTTATACCAGAATTATCCGTATAGTAACATCTACAATCTAGGATGGAGAAATCACCCAAATTTATTTTGGAATCAAGACAACCAAGCAAGGCCTTCCAATTTCCATAATCAAGGTTAACCTGGACCCCAAAGGCCTCCCTTTACATAATAATTTTTTTTTTTTTTCAAAATACTTTTCCTAGGCCAAATGTAGGACCTCAAGTTAGTTTTCCCAGGGCCCCTCTCCTATCATCTTATCAGCAACCCCCTGGGTTTACCAACACTGGAGAGGCAAGTAGAATAAGTGACTTAAAAAAAAATATGGTCCTCCTCATGACAAGCCATCAAAATCTTACGAGAAAACTCACCCAAGTTGTCTCAATTATGCATAAGAGGTAGAATAAAACTTTATCCAGTCAACCAGAGCCTAACCCTAGGCATCATCAGCTTGTTAGTTCACAAGCACCAACTAATGCACCACTGAATATAGCACAAGGTCAAACCTAACAAGAGCCCTCTAACCAATGTAATATTGTTTATGCCTTTAGAAGTGGTAGAGAGTACCAATAGAGTGTTCATAAATTTTTCTCATCTATTACTACTGTTAACTCTCCTTTAGTTGAGGATACAAGTGTACCTCTTGTTCCAGGTTTATTTGATAAACTTAAAGATTCTTCTGAAACTAAAGATGATTTGGTTGAGGAAATAAAAAATGATTCTTCTGAAAAAGGACAAATCCCTAAGAGTCCTTATGTTCCTCCTGTCCCATTTTCTAATCGCTTAGTAAACAAAAAGAAGACTGCTTCTATGGATAAAATTTTAGAAGTCGTCAAAAAGGTAGAAGTGAACATCCCTCTTTTGGATGTCATATCCCAGATCCCTACCTATGCAAAGGTACTGAAAGATTTGTATACTCATAAACGTATCACTGGTGTGCCCAAAAAGGCGTTCTTGGCAGGTAACATTAGTTCCATAATTACTCAGCCTATAGTAGCCAAGTAAAAGGATCCAGGGAGCCCTATCATAGCTTGTGTCATAGGCAACACCTACATTGAGCATGCCTTACTTGACCTTGGTGCAAGTGTGAATCTTTTACCATACCATGCGTACAAGTAACTAAGATTAGGAGAATTAAAAGCCATTGGAACTACTCTTCAGTTGGCAGATAGGTATGTTAAGATTCCTAAAGGGATGGTTGATGATGTTTTACTAAAGGTAGGGGAATTTATTTTTCTTATTTATTTCATTGTGTTAGATACCAAGCTCTTCTCAACGAAGAATGAGATCACAATAATTCTAGGAAGACCATTCTTGGCTACCAGTAATGCATTAATCAATTGTCAGAATGGTTTCCTAAGGTTATCTTTTGGCAATCAAACTGTTAAGTTTAACATATTTAGGATAGGCAAGCAACCACATATGAAAGAAGAGATCAATATGCATGAGGATTTTATGGATTTTTCTGATGATTTAATTACCAACTTTAATATTAATTTTGATTCAGAATTCCAAGAGTGTATGGATGAGTTGGATGATGATAGTAAAACTTTATTTTCTGAAGTCCTAAGTCTTCACACACCTATGGAGCCCTTAAGACCCCTTTCCAATTTCATTCCCAAACCTTCCATAGTTGAGCCCCCTCAAGCTAGATCTTAAGGAATTGTCATCTAATTTGAGGTATACTTTCCTAGGGTCTGACCAAACTCTTGCTATAATAATTTCTTCAAATTTGACTTCTAGCCAGAAAGAGGAGTTACTTAAAGTGTTAAAAGATAATAAGGAAGCCCTAGGTTGGACCATAACTGATATCAAGGGTGTAAGCCCTTCTATTGTGCAACATCATATACATCTTATGAAGGATTCCAAACTATCCATGGAACCCTAAAGAAAAGCTAACCTAGTGATGATGGAAGCCATTAAGAAAGAGATCCTAAAGTGCTTAGATCATGAAATAATTTATCCTATTTCTAACAGCTAATGAGTAAGCCCAGTTCATGTAGTGCCTAAGAAGTCTAGTGTGGTTGTAGTTCCCAATACCAATAATGAACTAATTCTAACCTGTGTCCAATCAAGGTAGAGAATGTGCATAGATAACAGAAAACTTAATATGGCAACCTGAAAGGACCACTTCCCATTGCCATTCATTGACCAGATGTTATAAAGGTTAGTGGGACATGAATACTATTGTTTCTTGATAGATACTTCAGCTATAACCAGATCTCAATTACTTTAGAAGACCAATATAAAACCACTTTTACATGCCCATATAGAACATTTGTTTATAGGCGTATGCCCTTTGGGCTTTGTAATGCCTTTGCTACGTTCCAACGATGCATAATGAACATCTTTTCTGACATGATTAAAAAATTCTTAGAAGTATTTATGGATGACTTTTCAATTCATGAAAATTCCTATTTTGAATGTCTTCATTATCTTTCTCTAGTTTTGAAAATGTGCATATCTAAAAATTTGGTTTTGAATTGGGAGAAATTCCGTTTTATGATTAAATTTGGTATTATTTTAGGCCATGTAATATCCAAGAGAAAATTAAAGTAGATAGAGCCAATGGATTTAATTGATAATTTATCACATTCTCAATCTGTTAAGGATGTCCAGTCTTTTCTAGGGCATGCGGGCTTCTACAGGATGTTTATTAAGAACTTTAGTCAGTTAACCCGACCTCTCACTTCATTAGTTGCCAAAGTTTTCTACAGAGTGCCTAGAATCCTTCAAGCAACTTAAGGAGTTGACCAATGCACTCATTATTCAACCACCTGTTTGGACTGAACTTTTTGAATTGATGTGTGATGCTTCAGATTTTGCCATAGGAGAGCAGTTTTGGATCAAATGATTAATAAGTTACCCGCTATCATTTACTATGTTAGTAGGACCTTAAATGATGCACAACTCAATTATACAACCACTGAAAAAGAATTTTTAGCTGTTGTGTTTGCATTAGAAAAGTTTCAATCTTACTTGGTTCACATGTGATGGTGTATACTGATCATTCTGCTCTTAGATACCTAGTTCAGAAGAAGGATGCCAAAGCCCGTCTCATTAGGTAGGTTTTACTTTTGTAAGAGTTTGATTTGGAAATTAGGGATAAGAAAGGAGTTAAAAACTAAGTTGCACACCATTTATCCTAGCCTTCTAATTTTTTGACTGTCGAATCTCCAGTCTACGAGAACTTTTCAGATGAACAGTTATTTGCAGTTCCAGTGAACCATGGTTTGCTAACATTGTCAACTTCTTAGTTTCAGGTGTGACTTCGGATCATTGGTCCACCCAAGATAAGTATAGGTTTCATTCCCAAGTTAAGTACTTTTTTTGGGATGATTCTTATTTGTTTAATATATGCCCAGATCAGATTATCTGACGATATGTTCTTGATCATGAGCAACATTCTATTCTCTCTTTTTTCCATGATCATGCATGTGGTGGACGCTTTGGACCTAAGAAGACTACCGCAAAGGCTCTCCAATGCGGATTTTATTGGCCCACTCTTTTTAGAGATGCTTTTGATTTTTTCAAGGCTTGTCTCCCCTACTAGTCTTTTGGTTGTATCAATAAGAGGAACATAATGCTCCTCAACCATATTTTGGTAGTTGAGATCTTTGATGGTATGGGGCATCGATTTCATTGGACCATTTCCTAATTCCTTTGAGAATTTGTAATACTTTTGGCAGTTGATTATGTTTCTAAATGGATAGAGGTCATACCTTATAAATCTAATGACCACAAAGTGGTGGTCCAGTTTCTTAAAGAGAACATTTTTTTCCGCTTTGGTGCACTACGTGCAATAATTAGTGATAGGATTACTCATTTTTGTAATCGGCCTTTTGAGGCCTTAATGAAAAAGTATGGGATCACCCATAAGTTATCTACTCCTTGTCACCTCCAAACTAGTGGCCAAGTGGAGGTGTCTAATAGGCAGATCAAACAAATCTTGGAGAAAACTATTAATCCCAACCGTAAGGATTGGTCCCTTAGGCTCATTGATGCCTTATGGGCCCATCGGACTGTATTCAAGACCGACCTTGATCAGTCTCCCTACCATTTGGTGTATGAAAAAGTCTATCACTTACCATTTGAATTATAACATAAGGCCTTTTGGGCCATCAAGAAGCTCAACTTTGATTTATCTGATGTGGGAATTCATCGTAGGCTCCAACTATCTGAGTTGGAGGAACTTAGAAATGATACCTATGAAATTTCTAGGATTTACAAGGAAAATACCAAAGCTTTTCATGATAAGTACATTCTATGCAAATCTTTTACAATTGGTGATAAGGTCTTATTGTACAACTCTCGATTGCATCTTTTCCCTGGTAAGATTAGATCCCGATGGGATGACCCATTTATTGACAATAATGTATATCCCCATGGGGCTATGGAGATTCTAAATCCATGAACATGGGTAATTTCGAATGTTAATGATCAGCGTTTAAAATCATTCATTGAATTTCCTACTACTGATAGTGAAGAGATCATGGATCTCCATGAATCTCTTTACACTAATGACTAACTTTTAATCAGGTATGACCCCCTTGCATTATCTTCACTTTTAATTCTTTTCATGCATTAAGGACATTGCATGACTTAAGTGTGGGGGAGGGAAACCAATTTTTACTTTTTTCACTTTGTTTTGTTTGTTTTTCTTTTTCTTTTTGAGCTTACTAAGGATGAAGTCCTACTTTGGCCTTTGGCTAATGATCATACCATTCGGTTGCTTGATATATGAAAATATAAGTTTTGATTAAGATACTCATTTTGAACGTATAAAAACCCTGTTGAAAAGAAATAAATAAGTCTGTGTCTTGAGATGGGACTTTCTTTTGAAAAATAAAAAACTCCCGTTTTATGATGTTAGATCATATGTAAGTTTGTGGGTTTCTTGTACTTTTGATTTGGAATTGAGACCTTTTTAATTTAGTATGAGTTGACAAATGCACAATCTTAAATGAATTGTGAAATATGATATAAAGAAGAATAAGAGTTGATTCCCTTGGAACTTAACAGGGCATTGCGCCTCACAAAGCGTGATGTCTTTATCGAAATTCTTAGGAAGGAAACTTCTGAAAGAACTCTAGTATTACTGTCTTTGTGGGCATATGTAAAAATCGAAGCTACATAATAACTTAGGTGTCTGGTGTTTGCTCCACCATATCATTCAGGCCAAAAGTAGTGGAGTAGAATAGAGTTTATTAAGCGAAAAAAGAGAAAAAAATGTGCAAATGTCATTAATTCTTGGTAACATGTTTGGTTAAAAACACTCCAACGCCTCAGTCATTGATTTCCTATTTCTTCGCAAGTGATTTTGCCTTAAGATAAAAGATGTTTTGGAAGAGACGAGTTGAGTTCCAAATTAAGAAATATGCTAGTACTTGAAATTGATATAGGGTAATAAAAGTTCAAGTGTGGGGGTCCCTTGTAAGAGGAATTATCTTTACTCCTGATCGATATGGCCCTTACCTTTAGCCAAGGTTGGGATTTGTTTATTCTGAATTTTGGGTGTATATTCACTGCAAATGCCCACAAGACACAACTCATCCACCAGGAGTGACCTAGGGGTTTAAAGGCTTGTTGAACATGTTAAGTACAACCATGATTCCTACGAAAGTGAGTCAGGTTTTTTGTTTTTATTCTTTTTTTTTTTTTTTTTTTTTTTTTTTT
>NC_056563.1:36731260-36758149 GCF_013358625.1 Macadamia integrifolia | reverse complement strand
TTTGCTCGAGGACTAGCAAAGTCTAAATGTGGGGAAATTCTGATGAGCACATTTATGTGCAAAATTTAGGGTAATAAAATATGCATTTTACATATTTAGAATTGAGCTACATTGGGTTTTACTCTCTTTTTGCTGATTTTATATTTTCAAGGCCTTAAGGATTATTGGGCAGAATATCTCTAATTTTATACTTAAAGAGGTCCTGTTTCTTTTTACGGTTGCGAAGAGGACGAAATTCTAAGCAAGATGAACATGTTCAATTAAAAGTACATATTCGTTTGGTTAACGGTACAAGTGATTATTCTTTTCGGGTTAAAAAAAGAATAATGGATCAGAACTGAACCGAGATGCAGAACCAACCCGTCTGTAGTTGTCCCAGGGGTATAAAGAATATTTCAAATACCAACAAGGATTGATGGACTACACCCTTAAGTGATTGAAGATTCATGTTTGGTAACAACAATTACCTAGCGTAGTTGGTGAGTTGTGATGTGATTCGAACCTCTTGGCTACCATTTTTTGGAGATTGTTTTTTCCTTTCTCCTACTCATCACTTAAAGCAAGGAAGTCGGTCAAGAGGATTGAGCGCAAGCTGAAGAGAAAAAATAGGAAATAAAAAAAAAGGGCATGGATGAAATTTTCCATTAAAATAGAATATTGTCTAAATTCAAGCAAGAAAAATCGGCCAAGGGGTTTTTTGTGCAAGAAGAGAGAGAAAAATAGAAAAAAAGCAAGAAAAATCGTGGGAGGTTCTCTCTCCACATGTTTTCTCTTTATTTCTTCTCTCTCCTCCACCTCATCAACAAATTCAAAAAAGAAAAATCTTTTTTTTTTAGAAGCTAAAATCGTTAGTTTTCCTCCCCCATTCTCTATATAATAGAATCAACATAAGGGGAGGAGGCATTTCATCCTTCTTCTAAGGTTTTTTTTTTAATTGGTCTATCTTTCTCTCTCTCTCACTCTCTTTAGTTTTAGTTCTTCTTTGTTTTTGCTTTAATCACTTTTGTAACTTTTTTTATTTCAATTAATGCAAGCACTCTTTTATTTATTCAGCATTTTATGTTTATGATTTATGCAATTGAGTTATAATTTTTAAATTATAATTCTAGGCTTAGATCTAGATGACAAGAAAACGAGCCATGGAGCATTTCTTTTTCAAGTTCAATTTTTTTTTTCAAGATTTGTTTTCTCTAGGCCTAGAAATTTCAAATTTGGTTCATTCTAGATTTGGTTTTAGGATTGGCAGTATTTCAAATCATCAAAGCTTTCAAGTTCAAGCATTGATTCAAGGAGGGAGGCTTCTTCAATAGTCTTCTTTCCCCCTCTCATTCCCTCTTTTGACTACCATTTTTTTCTTAATTTAGGATTTTAATTTCAGTCGTTATATTATTGCTATCTCTTTCCCCCAAAGTTCATGGCTAGTGTATGTGTTGGTTTTGCCCCTCCTAGCCATAGAACCATCATTTTATTGTTTTTATTTTAATTGTCTCATTTTTCCTAAATCCAAGTAGAATAACCCTTGTAAGAGTGACTCTCTGGTCAAGTAGGGAAGCTCATATTATGATGCATCCATCAGGCTAAGTTGATAAACCTACTTGTGAGCCTCTCTTTAGCTTTATTCACTTTCTTTTACATTTTTTTTATTTCAACATTTTTTTCCTTTATTATTTTTTAATTGCATGGGTTTTTTATTTTCAGTTATTATTTATTTAATTTTAATTGCGTGGCTTGCGTATTTAAATTCTTAGATGACGAATGGTTAGGACGTTATTTTAGATACATATGTTTAGAATGGTAGTTAGAATTAGATCACAACCATTAATCAATTCATTTTCACATAATTAAAAGAAGAAAAAAAATAGTGGCTGCTCTCCCTGTGTTCGACCCGTAGCTACACTGATCCGTACACTTGCGGTTACATTTTAAATCTTAACATTAAACGAAGAGGAGAAATCGTAATAAAATAAAAATCCAAAATCAACATTAGGGGTAAAAACCAGGGCCAGATAGGGCCAAAAACCAAGTCTTAAACTCAGGGTTGGGTTCAGGGTAGGATGGGCGGGCCAAAGACATCAACACTTACCCTCCTTGACCCTGACTCAAGGCTAGAAATTTCAGGGTTGGGCTGGCCCTTAGGGCCAAAATTTTTGAGTCGGTACTTACTCGGGATCAGGACGGATTTGGGCCGTCAAGGCCAAACTTGCACCCCTGGTTCGTTCATCTGCTATGCTTCCTCTAAATAGATTTGCTTTCTTCTCGATCAGCGTCTCAAGGACCACGCAGGGTCGATAAGGCACTATAGGTGTTTGAGAAAATGTCAATGGAGGAAGAAAATGCTAGGGTGGTTGTTCACACTAATGTAATCATTTTCAATTCTCTTACTGATGGGCTCTCAAAGTAGGGAGGCAGGAAGAAGGCCTGGCTTTGGTTGAATGGATGAAATCCCAGCATGCATGCTCTCCTAATACCGTCACCTACAACAGCTTAATTAATGGTTTCTGCAAGGCAAGTGAGATTGAGAAGTCGCATGAGCTCCTTGAACAAATGAAGGAAGAGGGTGTTCCTCCCAATGTGCATCAAAACCTGCTATGCTTCATCTTAATAGAAGAGAAGAAGAAGAAGAAGAGATAGAAGTAGAAGATCGGCAAACCTCAATTGGAACCTGCTATGCTTCGTCTAAATAAATTTACTTTCTTCTCGATCAGCATCAAGGACATCAAAACCTGCTATGCTTCGTCTGAATAGAAGAGAAGAAGAAGAAGAGATAGAAGCAGAGGATCGACAAACCCTCAATCGGAACCTCCTATGCTTTGTCTTAGGTTTTGGGGGTTTTGGACGTTTTGGGGGTTTTGGTCGATGAAATGAACCGGTTCATTAAGAAACTAGATTTCAGACCGATAAACCTTCAATCCACCATACACATGGATGATGCCACATGTCACCATCGGACACATCCCACTTCTGACAAACTTATGATTCAAACAACAACTACCTAACACAATTGGTAAACTATGGTGTGCAAAAAACTCATGTTCATCAGAAGGTCTAAGTTCAAGCCGCCTACTATGACCTACTTCTCTCCTTACCTATCAAAAATATAAAAAAATGTAACACCGTAGAGGATTTCGATCGCATTACAAGAGTGAAGAGAGATGGATACGTATGAAAGCAAAAGGAATGGTTTTTGGATCTTTACATGCACGTCCAGGTGAACGTACGTCCAGCGGATATAAACTCCTAGATGTCGTCCTCGATCTTCCTCTTTCATTACAGATTGCGTACTCTCTCCCCCTAAACGAAAACGAAGCCTCCACCATTCTTCGATAATTGCTGAGGTAAAGGAAATGGCGATTTTGGGGAAACCTTCTCTTCGCATTCACGTCCTCCTCTTCGTCGCTTTCTATTTTTCTTTCGCTAACGTCAAAGTTTCATCCGAATCGGACGCAGACAGAGTTGACGAGCTACTGAGTCTTCAATCCATATCAAAATCCGGCGTAATCCATCTCGATGACCATAGCCTTAGGCGCTTCATCACATCTGCAAAACCCAGATCCTACTCTCTCGTCATCTTCTTCGACGCAGTTCAACTTCACGACAAGCATGAACTTCACCTTCAAGAGCTCCGAGCAGAGTTCGACCTCGTCGCATCCACTTTCATCAAGAACAATAAAGACATACCAGCCCAATCCAAGCTCTTCTTCTGCGTCATCGAATTCAAGGAATCCCAGTCTAGCTTCGCCCTCTTCGCCGTCAATACCCTCCCTCACGTTCGCCATGTCGGGCCTCAGATCCAGAATCTGAAGGATTCCGAATCCATGGACCAGAACGACTTCGCCAGGATTGCAGACTCCATGGCCGAATTCGTCGAGGCTAAGACGAGTCTAACGGTTGGACCAATCGAACGACCTCCGCTTCTCTCCAAGAAGCAGTTAGGGTTTTTGTTGACGTTGACTGTGATATGGGCTCCTTTCATCGTGAAGAGGCTTCTGGTTGGGGATACTCTCCTTCAAAGTCCTAGATTGTGGGTATTGTTCGCGGTGTTCGTTTACTTCCTCAGCGTTTCTGGGACAATGCACAATATAATTCGGAAGATGCCCATGTTCTTGGCGGACCGGAACGACCCTTCGAAGCTCATCTTCTTCTATCAGGGTTCAGAGATGCAACTAGGTGCAGAGAGTTTCGCAGTTGGGTTCTTGTATACCGCCGTGGGACTGTTGTTGGCCTTCACAACGCATCTTCTTGTTCGGGTGCGGAATGTGACGGTGCAGAGGGTTTTTATGATTATCGCGCTTTTGGTTTCGCTTTGGGCTGTGAAGAAGGTCATCTATTTAGATAACTGGAAGACAGGATACGGTGTTCATGGATTCTGGCCCTCTAGTTGGAAATTGCGTTGAGTTGTCCTGTATTTTGCGCTAGAATTAAATTTTAACGGATTGGGAACTTGGGTCTTTTACAGCAATATACGAAAAGTTTAGTATTTTATCTCTGGTTTAGAGTATCCATTTTGATTAGAACAGTAATTCAGTTTAGAAAGTTGAATCCATTTTGGTTAGAACAATATTACAGTTTAGAAAGTTGAATTCATTTTTTTTCAAAGAAGTTTGGCTTGGGTCCATTTGATTCTGCTTTAGGTATTTGATGGTGTAAGATTTGTTCTAGTTATGAAAATGTTCTGTTCTTGTTATCCTCCCAGAGAATGGTAAGCTTTATTTTTTTTAATAAATCCATTCTGCTGTTACCGCTTAGCATAAGTGACTGCAAACAAATGGGAAAGTATGGAATTTGCTGAGTTTGGTCGTGTATCAGTAGTGGAAGAACAGAACCAATAAATGCAACGGCGTGGAATTTTCTTTCATTTGTCTATTATATGACGCAGATTTTGACATTGTTGAGTAGACACAAGATAAGCAAAGAGGTGAGCAGGATCACAAGTATATAACTGGACCAATGCTTTAGGAAGTGCTAGTTTTTAATACAACAGAATGGATGTTCAAGCAATCTTTTGTATGGTGGAATTTTTTTCCCAGCATGCTATATGAATGGATGGATCATCTATCTTACTTTGACCCTAGCTGAAAGGACTAGAATTTGTGTTGATATTGTGTCTTGTTCATTGCTCTGATTTCCTTATTTGATTGATGTAATCATTTCCCATTCTCAACCTGATACTTCTTGTCCCTTCTCTTCAGGATCTTCGTTGTCCTATATGTTTTGAACTTTCTCGATTGCATCTGGTAAGCATTCTCATATATGTATGTTTGTTAGGTTGTAGGCTAGGTGTTTGATAAAACGCCACAGCAACGACCTTGAGCAAATTGTAGCATTTACACATGCCATCGTGATTATTTTATTGCAACTATCAACTGGTGCTTGATAGAAAGGTGGGTGCTCCTTTGTAGTTGGTGTTAGGTAAATCTGGGGGTTGTTACTCCTTTGTGGTGGATGTCGCATAAATTTAGGGGTTGGTGCTCCTTTTGTAGTGAATTGGGGGTTGGTCCTCCTAGCAGTGGGTGTTTTTGAACTGAAGTGTATTATGCATTATAACTAGGCTAGATTTCGGTTGTAGCCCAAGTGGCCATTGGAACCATGGACATAGCCACACTGTCAAACCACATTATATCTTGTATTGTGGATGTTTTTTCTTTTCGTGCTTTGTGATGGTTATGTGAATGTGTGCCCACTCAACTTCTGAGATTTCCCTAAACAGTGAAGTGTTTGAGAGACCTTGTGTCCCTGATTCAGCCCTCTCCTCTGTGATGGTGTGAGTGCAACACCAGGTGAGGTGCTAGGGATTGACTTTACCTTGCGCCTGGAAAGGAGTAATCGAAACCTGAACCAATTGGGTGAAGTCTTCTCATATGGTACAAGGGATCGACTTTTTGCTAACTCCGTCATCACCAGGATGAAAGTCCTCTCGTTTTGGAAGTAGGAGTCAGATGCATAGGTATGGGTAAGTCCTTTGTTCCTATTGATCATCAGTTGCTGATCAGTGTGAAGGATCTTGGTATTGAATAGTGAACCTGACCTTGTTCACTCACAATCCTTCTCAAGATGAGGGTTCTGATGTTATTGCATCTTAGTTACCAGAGGTTTGATCAGTCCCAGTTCAAGAGAGAGAATGGTGGTTGTTGGTGTGCTGGCAGGGAATCTTTCTGATAGTTCGAGCACTGATGATTTTTTGATGGAAGTTTGTAATCCCCTGAGCAGAGCTCAGAATGGATAATCTCTGAGGGCATAGAAGTGAAGGAAATCATCAAATAGATTGAAGAAATGAAACCCAATTCAGTTGACCACTAGTTCTATTGGGTGTGGGGTCGGGGAGAGTTGAATGTCTTGAGGCCAGAGCAGCACAGACCAACGAAACTCAAAGTTCAAGTTGATCAAACCCCAGGAACGAAGATTCAGCACAGAGAGACAATTGTTAGAAGAACGCCATCATACATAATTTCAATCACATAGCACAGACAAGTCTCTGAATGGCAGATTAAGTTACATTACCCAACAGGATATACTGTTTTAAAGTTCTGAAAGAGAGAAGACTAACAGGAAGGGGACAATCGGACAGTATTGGAGTTAGGGTTGAATGTAGTTCTGAAGACTTTAGAGTCAAATGTTACTTGCATGTACATTTCAAGGATGACTCAAGTGTTTCTGTATTGTCTTTCCCAAGCAAGGTTAAAGGAGGAGGACCAGGTTGGCAAGCAGCGTCTTAAAAACCATAACCAAAACCTTTACCTTGAATCCTGAACATCATCTTTTGTTTAATAGGAAGACATTATTTTTGTGACCAATCTCATTTAGTTGGAATAAATCTTGGTTGAAATGAGTTGAGTCAGAGGTGCTCTAAGATGACTCTCTCTGAATTTTAAATTTTAAATTGGAAAGGGGTTTGCTGCCGGGCTGTGATAAGAGGGCCAATGGGAGTGCGAGCAAGGCATCTTAGGAGAGAGGCGAAGTGGTCATTTCACTGCCCATGTGAAAGGATATAAGGGGGTGCATGCAGTGCACTTCGCATGCATACACGAGTGGATGCCCCATGTGATGGTGGATCTTCACTACTTGAATCCTTCTCATAGGTGTGGCAAAATGGTGATCCTGTTCTCAAGTTCTTAACTTCATTGATGGCCATTGTAGTGCTCCCTCTGATGATTGATGAGTGTCTTCAGTGAGTCGACCAGAGCAGCCAGCCCTTTGTCGAGTATCCCACCCCCAGTGACCCGGGTGGGGAGGTGTTACTTCTATTTTTTGTCAGTTGACTACTCGGGTTGACTCTCCTGATTTTGGATCGTTTCTCTGAAATATATATTAACATGTTTCTATGAAAGACATTTTGATCCTCCCATGTCAGTTAATATTTATTTTCAGCAGAAAAAAAGAGCAAGTTAATATTTATTTATGGGAGAGGGATAGGTATGCTAGCACAGTACCTAGGAATTAAGTATGCTAGCGAATAGTGACCATCAGATGAAAGATAAAAGATCTCATCTGTTTGTAATTTTTGTCGTACAAAACTTGCTCAATACTGTCGCTCCACAGTCTTCCTTCCCCTTTTTCTCACCAACTCCGACTCCGGCAGCAGCTGCACTCTCTTTTTTTTTTTTCTATTACTCCCTCTCTCCCCCGACCAGGTTGAACTCAATCTTCTTCTTCTTCTTTTTCTGGTTTTTGTCGTTCCTCTCTCTCTCCCCCTCCCTCTGAGCTTTCTTCGACCTCGGCAGCGGCAACGGCAACGGCAGTGGCAACGGCTGTGGTTCCTCTCTCTCTCTCCCTCCGTCTGAGCTTTCTTCGACCTCTACAGCGGCTGCGGCTGCGGTAGATCCCCGTTCCTTTGGCCTTTGGTGAGAGAAGCGAAAGAGAGAGAGAGAGAGAGAGAGAGAGAGAGAGCACCGAACAAGTCAGCAACGGCAACGTTCGGTGTGAGTTTCAGCACTGAACAGTCCCAGGTTGAGCTCAGTTCTCTTCTTCTTCTTCTTCTTCTTTTCTGGTTTTTGCTATTCCTCTCTCTCTCCCCCTCCCTCTGAGCTTTCTTCGACCTCGGCAACGGCAGCGGATGTGGTCCATCAATAGCGGCGGTGCCAACTACTTTGCTTTCTCCGGCTGGATCCAGTGAATGAATGATTTTTTTCCGGCGAGGAGAGAGAGAGAGTAAAGGTGTTGCAATCATACATTGAAAATTTGTTTATCTTCTCTCCATCCAACGGTTCAATTCATGTTGATCAAATCCTACGGTCAAAATGCCGCTAGCATTCCTAATTCCTAGGTACTACGCTAGCATACTTGTCCTTTTCTCTTTATTTATTTATGTTAGATAGAAAGAAAGTTTATTGATTTAAATGCTCCTGTGATCTATAACCAAGTCAACAGGAAAAAAAAAAAACCCGTATTAGAGGAGCTATGGCCCGTACCTTTTGGATACTTATCTAGGATGAAATGAGGGATGAAAGTCTCATTTCGCTTAAAAGAAAAAGATCAAGAGAGGGATGTCACGACCTTAGACGTTTTTAAACAACCACGCAGGGCACTTAGCACTCGCACTAGCACTAAATCAGCCTAATCACACTCCTTAAAAGGACTTGGGAAGAGAAGAAGTGAACACAAGAGTGAGTTTGAGAAGAATGAACTTGTATTGCGCTAGAGATCTCTTGAATACAAGGCTTGAGAACTTACTTGCTTGGTGCCTTGGCTAAATGAGGGCACCTCTATTTATAGGCACTCCTAATTACAATGAATGGTTAGGATATGTACACTTGTCTTACATCCAACGGTTACTTCCACTTCCTTAGTGGAGGATTCTAGTAACCTCCTAAAATATCTCCTACAAGTATCTTCTAAAAAATATTTATTATAAAATATCTAGAGTTCCACACTTTGGTGGATTTCTCTAGAAATTGGGCCTTACTTAGCCTAATGGCCTAAGTCCATGGGCTAGGCCTGTGGGCCCTTAGTGGGCGAACTGTGACAGGGAGCTCTCAATCAAGGTGGATTTTCTTATCCAACAAAGAAAAGAAAAAAACCGAGGTGGATTTCCGGTCCCCTGGACATAGTACTTTCAGGCAGTGGCAATTTAGTCCATGGTCCATTGGATGGACGGTGCAAGGCCAGAAATTGGAACACATTGATTCCGCTTATTCTATTTGACGAGGCTTCTTCCTATACCTATGAATTCCATTGGATCTAGAAATGATACAATGGAAGAATCATTTGGATACTTCAGTATCAATAGGTTAATTTCTATCAATAGCTTGATTGTTTCACTTTTATATCTTACAAAAGAAGCATCCTATCGGAATTGGATCAAACTATCATATCGACAAATGAAAGGCCATTAAATTTGTATTTATCAACAAAAATTTATATATTCCAATCCTTGTATATGAAGGTCAAATGGCTTTTTTAATGCGGAAAAAAGGTTTAAGACAAGTTGACCCACTTGCGCCACTCTTATTTGTTAGGTTGCATTTGGTTGCAAGGGAAATGGGAAGGGAAGGGAAGAGAAGAGAATTTGTTTTCTCTTATGAGTCATTTGGTTGCAACAAAAATGAAGTAAAATTAAATCACCATAGTTGTTTGGTTTGATTTAAAATAGATGTAAAATTTTAAAAATCTAATAATCCAACTAAACTTCTCAAAAGAGATGATTGGGGGTGGGGGGTATTTTTCAATCCAGAATCCACCGAACTCCTCAAAATTTATATTGGTTAAGTGAATCAAGTCATTCAAGGTCTGTACCAAAATCAAACCAAATGTCATCAGATACTATGTTCTATCACTAACCAAAATAAACCATTTCATTCTATCTATCAAATGAATACAGCGTAAATAGATATTTAAAATAATATAAAAGATGATCATTAAGAAAACATTAATAGATCCCAAGTGATAACGACTGAAAGGCCCATTCCAAAAGTCGTGTGAGAGAGAGATCGTTGAGAGTCATAAACGGGGAGAGAGTCGTGAGAGTGAGAGAGAGAGAGAGAGAGAGAGAGATTGTGAGAGTAGGGTTTTATTTTAAAAAAATTATATTCGTTGGCTAAATAATGAATTTGAAAATGATAGTCCAGTACAATTACCATTATACCCCTAGAGAGATCAAAGCGGCATCTTCCACAAATTTTCCAAACTCTTCCACAAACTGAGAACAAGGTAGCCTTCCTTACTTTTTCAGATGGGGATAAAATTGCATTAAAGTCCCCGTAAACTACCCATGAAATTGCTACTAAACTTGAGAAATCAATTAATTTTTCCCATAATGATCTTCTTTCAACCAAAGAACACAAAGCATGAGCAAATGTAGCCATAAAATTACAATTAGTAGTCGTATCCATGCAATTGAGAGAAATAAATTGAACATCTTCCTCTATAACCTGAATCTAGATATAATCTTTCCAAAAACTCAAATTCTATCTCCACTTTCCACACCATTAGTAGTACATTCTCTGTGCGCAAAAAATTCTCCTTGAACTCCATGGTGGAGGTAAGTGGAGGCTAGAGGTAATGAGAATGACTTGGGTAAAATATGAATTGGTCATGTGTTTTAGTCAAATTGATACAATTGTCAATTCAACTCCTCAATTAACAGTGACTGCCGGTAGGGATGTGAACATAATTTGACATTATGTAGGGGTGATCTCTCTAATTATGACATTCTCAAGGGAGTGGCGTTGTAAATTACTCTTTTTTTTTTATTATTTGACTAATTTTTCCACCTATTGGATACAACTGAAGAAGTGAAGAACAAAAAATGAATGATCTATGATTAGGCTAGTCCCGGCACTTGGCCGTTCACTAGCCAATTAGTCCGACATTGGACTTTAAGCGGTAGATTCCCCACTGGTGAGAGAGGTGCATGACATCGGCAACTTCATCATCTTTTTTTTTTTTTTCTTCTTCTTTTATAAATGGCCATCAATTTCCTTTCATTCTGACCAAAAAAAAAAATCTCTTCATGAACGTTGTTGCTTCTTTTCAATTTTATTCTACTTTATTTTCATAAATAATAATAATAATAGGAATTAAAAAAAAAAATGAAACTAGAAAGTAATTTCAGTTATTTTCACAATGTATTTGGTATTTTGTTCAAAAATTGTTGTCCATTAAAATGAAATATTTTTTCTAAAAACACTTGACATGTTTTGAAAATAAAGGCTTGGGCTACTAGACTAGACGTTGCAATGGAATTCTTATCAACGAAAAAAAAAAATATATTATACTCATTTTGTCTGGAAAGATGCATTAGAAAGTAGAAGGTAGGGAGTTAAGAGTATCTTACATGAATGGTAAATTCTAGCTTTCATGATCGAATAATTTGTTAACCGTTGTGCCATAGACTCACTCCTTTCATTCTACATCAGGAGATGGTTCCATAAAATGGCCATATGTAATTACAAGAAAAGATGCACATTGATCTATAGATGCCCTAATTGATAAGGAGGAGGAGGGAGTGTGATTGGGGTTTAGAAACTATTGAGTTGGGGAGCAGTTGGATTTTTGGTGAATAGGATGGGGATAGGTCTGATAACCATCTATCAATATTCTAATGCGGAGGAAGATCGGGGTTCTTATGGCAAAGATTCCTAATAAGCTACCTTCGTAAATTTTGGAGAGAGACAGGCAAGAGAGTAAAGAATCAAAAATTGAGTCAATGGTCATATGAGAAAATTTTGAGTGAGATATTCTAATATCAAAATTGGAGGCTGCCTTCAAAGCATAAGGATCCTCTCCAACTTCCCAACACACCCAACGCGCATCAGACGGCTATGAGGACCTTAGGATGCGTGCCCAGGTCCTCTCAACCGTTAGATGCGCATTGGGACATTGGGCATATTGGAGAGGAGCAGGATCCACCCCTAGATCCTCTTGGAGAAAATTTTAGAGAATGAATTGCCTTATTAAAGTTTTAACAAATTCACTCTCCCGAAAAAATAAATAAATAAATAAATAAAAAATAAAAACTCATAGTACAAATATTTTAGTGTTTAATCTTTTCTTGAGCTGAAAGATCTAGTCTAATTTGGTTCGATTTGAATCTTAAAACATAAGTGTTATCTTCCATTTTTTCTTAATTGAAGTCGAGCTTGAACCGGTTTAATTAGTTTCATAGATTGGTTTTAATTTATCATTATTGGTTCATGGAGATTTAATCAAGTTTGTTCAATTTTAATTTATTTTATTAAGGTTTATATGGTTCAATTTTGAATTTATTTTAATCCAGTTGGTCTAATTAGGCTCATTTTAGTTTAATCAAATTAGTTTTGTTTGGGTTCAGTTCAATTATGTTTTAACTTCGTTCATTTAGTTTTAATTAAGTTAATCTTTGATTTAATATATTTTTTTATTATATTATTGATTTTTTTCCTCTAATCTGAACCCTCAGATTAGGATTTCAAAACCTATCTTAACCCCCATTCCCTTATCTTCCTCTAATTTTCCATGGCTGAAAATACCCTTTCTTCACCATAGCTGAACCAATAGCCACCAAAAGCTTACCGAAATCCTGCATATCTCTACCCTCTTGACTCTGCCTTCTCTCCTTTGTCTTCGGATCTGCAACTCCCGTCCGTGGATTT
This sequence comes from Macadamia integrifolia, assembly GCF_013358625.1. Taxonomy (NCBI): domain Eukaryota; kingdom Viridiplantae; phylum Streptophyta; class Magnoliopsida; order Proteales; family Proteaceae; genus Macadamia; species Macadamia integrifolia. Next base: position 36,745,583 of record NC_056563.1, on the reverse strand, counting down.
CCTTTTTTTTATTTTATTTTTATTATTCTTTATCATTTAGGCTGAGTTTGGTTGCAAGGGAAATGAGAAAGGAAGTGAAGCGAATTTTTTTTCCCTTTTGAATCGTTTGGTTGCAACAGAAGTGAAGTAAAATTAATTTTCCATAGTTGTTTTGTTAGATGTAAAATTTTAAAAAACTAATAATCCAACCAAATTCCTCAAAAGATATGATTAGAGGGGGGGGGGGGAGTACTTTTTAATCCATAACCCACCCAGCTCCTCAAAATTTATATTGGTTATGTGAGTCAGGTCATTCAAGCTCTGTACCAAAATCAAACCAAATGTCATCAGATACTATGTTCTATCACTAACCAAAATAAACCATTTCATTATATCTATGAAATGAATGCAGCATAAATAGATATTTAAAATAATATAAAAGATGATCACAAAGAAAACATTAATAGGTTGCAAGTGATAACGACTGAAAGGCCCATTCCAAAAGTCATGTGAGAGAGAGAGATCGTTGAGATTCATGAGCGAGGAGAGAGTCGCGAGAGAGAGAGAGAGAGAGAGAGAGAGAGAGAGGAAGAGAAAGAGTAGGGTTTTTTTTTTCTTCCTATTTTGGTGGGGAAATAAAAAGGGAAATTTTAATGGTTAAGTGAAATTTTTTTCACTTGTAAAATATATTTCTCTTGCAATCAAACATCTAAATTTATTTTTTTTTTGGAAGAAAAATTCCACTTTACATAAAAATTTTGTATTCTCCTTGCAACCAAACAAAGCCTTAAGTCCAGATCAATTTTCTCACCTTTTTAATTTAGTATATTTTTCTTTTGGTTTCAGGGTTGGATCCCCGTGGGGATATTTAGATCTAAGTGGAGGATATGTATTGCCATCGCTTTTGCTTGTTTTTGGTTAGGCTAGGTGAAGACTGATTGGGCTTCAACTTTGTTTTTATTTTAACATTATTTAGATTTTGGGGATGGGCTTTAACATGATCATGTTTTTTTACGGTAAATCATTTGGGTTGGGTGAATCCGCAAGGGGGAGAGATTAGGCCCACATTTGGGCATTTAAGTGAACAAGACCCATTTTTTGGATCTAGGGATGTAGTTTAGGACATAGGGTAGGATGGGCGTGGTGGCTGATCCCTCAAACCAATCTGGGCGTTGCGCCACAGACTCTCTCCTTTCATTCTATATCATGAGATGATTTTATAAAACGGCCATATGTAATTACAAGAAAAGATGGACATTGATCTATATATGCCTTGGTTGAGCAGGAGGAGGAGGGGTTTAGAAACTATTGGGTCGGGGAGTGGTTGGATTTGTGGTGAATAAGATGGGGATAGGTCTGATATCCATCTATCAATATTCTGATGCAGAGGAAGATCGGGGTTCTTATGGTAAAGATTCTTAGTATGCTATCTTCATATATTTTGGGGAGAGACTAGCAAGAGAGTAAATATTCAAAAAATGAGACAATGGTCATATAAGAAAATTTTGAGTGAGATATTCTAAGATCCAGGTTGAAGGTTGCCTTCAAAGCGTAAGGTTCCTCTCCAATGCCCCAACACACCCAACGCGCATTAGATGGCTAGGAGGACATCAGGGTACGTGCCCGGGTCCTCGCAACCATCAGATGTGCATTGGGACGTTGGGCGCATTGGAGAGGAGCAGGATCCGCCCCTAAATCCTCTTGGAGAAAATTTTAGAGATAAGAATTGTCTTATTAAGATTTTTAGCTAATTCACTCTTNTTGATTTCTATCGATAGTTTGATTGTTTCACTTTTATATCTTACAAAAGAAGCATCATATCGGAATTCGATCAAACTATCATATCGACAAATGAAAGGCCATTAAATTTGTATTTATCATCAAATATTGATATATTCCAATCCTTGTATATGAAGGTCAAATGGCTTTTTTAATACGGAAAAAAGGTTTAAGACAAGTTGACCCACTTGCGCCACTCTTATTTGTTAGGTTGCATTTGGTTGCAAGGGAAATGGGAAATGGGAAATGGGAAATGGGAAGGGAAGGGAAGGGAAGGGAAGAGAATTTTTTTTCTCTTATGAGTCGTTTGGTTGCAACAAAAATGAAGTAAAATTAATTTACCATAGTTGTTTGGTTTGATTTAAAATAGATGTAAAATTTTAAAAATCTAATAATCCATCTAAACTTCTCAAAAGAGATGATTGGGGGGGGTACTTTTCAATCCATAACCCACCCAACTCCTCAAAATTTATATTGATTATGTGAATCAAGTCATTCAAGGTATGTACCAAAATCAAACCAAATGTCATCAGATACTATGTTCTATCACTAACCAAAATAAACTATTTCATTCTATCTATCAAATGAATGCAGTGTAAATAGATATTTAAAATAATATAAAAGATGATCACAAAGAAAACATTAACAGATCCCCAGTGATAACGACTGAAAGGCCCATTCCAAAAGTCGTGTGAGAGAGAGAGATCGTTGAGAGTCATGAGCGGGGAGAGAGTCGTGAGAGTGAGAGAGAGAGAGAGAGATTGTGAGAGTAGAGTTTTATTTTAAAAAAATTATATTCGTTGGCTAAATAATGAATTTGAAAATGATAGTACAATACAATTACCATTATACCCCTAGAGAGATCAAAGCGGCATCATCCACAAATTTTCCAAACTCTTCCACAAACTGAGAACAAGGTAGCCTTCCTCTTACTTTTTCAGATGGGGATAAAATTGCATTAAAGTCCCCATAAACTACCCATGAAATTGCTACTAAACTTGAGAAATCAATTGATTTTTACCATAATGATCATCTTTCAACCAAAGAACACAAAGCATGAGCAAATGTAGCTATAAAATTACAATTAGTAGTCGTATCCATGCAATTGAGAGAAATAAATTGAACATCTTCCTCTATAACCTGAATCTGGATATAATCTTTCCAAAAACTCAAATTTTATCTCCACTTTCCACACCATTAGTAGTTCATTCTCTGCGCGCAAAAAACTCTCCTTGAACTCCATGGTGGAGGTAAGTGGAGGCTAAAGGTAAGGAGAGACTTGGGTAAAATATGAATTGGTCATGTGTTTTAGTCAAATTGATACAATTGTCAATTCAACTCCTCAATTAACAGTGACTGCCGGTAGGGATGTGAACATAATTTCACATTATGTAGGGGTGATCTCTCTAATTGTGACATTCTCAAGGGAGTGGCGTTGTAAATTACTCTTTTTTTTTATTATTTGACTAATTTTTCCACCTATTGGATACAACTGAAGAAGTGAAGAACAAAAAATGAATGATCTATGATTAGGCTAGTCCCGGCACTTGGCCGTTCACTAGCCAATTACTCCGACATTGGACTTTAAGCGGTAGATTCCCTACTGGTGAGAGAGGTGCATGACATCGGCAACTTCATCATCTATTTTTTTTCTTCTTCTTCTTTTATGAATGGCCATCAATTTCCCTTCATTCTGACCAAAAAAAAAAATCTCTTCATGAATGTTGTTGCTTCTTTTCAATTTTATTCTACTTTATTTTCATAAATAATAATAATAATAGGAATTAAAAAAAAAAATGAAACTGTAAAGTAATTTGGGTTATTTTCACAATGTATTAGTTATTTTGTTCAAAAATTGTTGTCCGTTAAAATGGAATATTTTTTCTAAAAACACTTAACATGTTTTGAAAATAAGGGCTTGGGCTACTATATTAGATGTTGCAATGGAATTCTTATCAATGAAAAGAAAAATTATACTCATTTTGTTTGGAAAGATGCATTAAAAAGTAGAGGGTAGGGAGTTAAGAATATACTACATGAATGGTAAATTCTAGCTTTCGTGATCAAATGATTTGTTACGATCACCAAATCCTTTCTTTGGCCTATTAGCCGTCACATAGCAGACCCACAAAGGGGCAAAGGTGCATAGCCTTACCCACACTTTGTAGAAGAAGTTGTCTTCAAGTTTCAAACCAGTAGAATTTAAAAAAAAAAAAAAAAAAAGATTGGAAAGTAATTTGAGTTATTTTCACAATGTATTTGGTATTTTGTTCAAAAAATTGTTGTCCATTAAAATGAAATATTTTTTCTAAAGACACTTGACATGTTTTGAAAATAAAGGCTTGGGCTACTAGACTAGACGTTGCAATGGAATTCTTATCAATGAAAAACGAAAAAATATTATACTCATTTTGTTTGGAAAGATGCATTAGAAAGTAGAAGGTAGGGAGTTAAGAGTATCTTACATGAATGGTAAATTCTAGCTTTCATGATCGAATAATTTGTTAACCGTTGTGCCATAGACTCACTCCTTTCATTCTACATCAGGAGATGATTCCATAAAATGGCCATATGTAATTACAAGAAAAGATGCACATTGATCTATATATGCCCTGATTGATAAGGAGGAGGGAGTGTGATTGGGGTTTAGAAACTATTGTAACTCATATTCAATAGAGTACACCAGCCTCTTCCGTATCATATTGGTATCGACTGAGATCTATCTTGATCCTTGACAAATCTAGATCGATTTATCCGTATCATTTCAGGGATTAAAAAAAAAAAAAGTACTTTTTTTTTGAAAAGCAAGAGGCAAAAATGACCGATATGCATTGATCTGGAAATTGTAGAATTCAATCCAATTTTATCGTCCGAATATACTGAATATCAGATTTAGTGTATTACATTGTAGAGGTCAATCCAATTTCATCGTCAGTGGTGCATTACTTGTTGGGACATTATAGAACCGGGTCTCGCTCTAACCTTTAGTATAAAACTGGCCTTCCTATCGAAGGCATAGAAGCCCACCACTTCGTCTTCAGCAATAATATCATCGAAACCAGGACGAATGAAATAACACCATTCTTTCCTCACATTTTTTACTTCACGAATTTTATCCATTAAGCTTTCCATAGTGAGGTTAGGGCTCACTTGGTAGATATATGTCTGACTCCAGTAAGTATTCACCGTGACCTGGACAGTCTCTTGGTCTTCTTCCCCCTCCTCTTCCGGTCTCTGCTCAGAAGGCCCAGCAGGTTGGTGAGCCAGATTTTGAAGCTTTTGGGCCTCTACGTCATTTTGTTCGGGCCCATCTGTTATTTCAGCCTCTGGCGGTTCCAGCCCATCTGCCAGTTGATCAGCAACTTCGTCAGCATCCTCCGGTTCGGAACTCGGTTGTTTCAAAGCCCAGACAGGGGTGGAATTTGTGGGAAGGGCAAAAAAGTCCATCGCAGGGCAAATAACCACTAGGATGCATTCACAGATTGGAAGCTCGGTAAGCCATTCCCATGCCCATTCCAGTTCCTTTTGGAGATGAGGAATTGTAAAAAATAGGTGATTGTCGGTGTATCCACTGTATTGCACACCAATGGCCACACCAGAGAACTCCAGGTCTTCCTCCGCCGTCGGAGATTCACGACGAAGATTTTCACCTGCAAAAATGAGCAATCTTGCAAAGATATATAAATGAAATCAAGAAAATAATATAGGAATAAACAGAGATATACCTTCATCGCTAACGCTTTTGGGTGTGATCCGCTCTCTTCCACTTTTCCATTGCTTAATAATAGCAACCTCAGTGCAAATAACTAGGGTATATTTTGTTTCCGGCAACACCGAGGATGACCTGGTCGATTGATGTATTTCCAGCTTGGTAAGAACAAGTGTAATGGCCTGGATGGCCGTACCCATTCCCTTGTCATCTGCTAGGTTTCCTCCTCTCATTTCCTCCTCTTCTTGTTTCAAAGTCCAGAAGGTTAACATTGGCCTCACTTTCTCCGTCCCTTCCTTCTTATTCTCAGGTACGCAACGAACTCTGTCTTCTTCAATATGGGGAGCATGTTCTTCACTGCTTCTTTTACACATTCTTTTCTCTTCTTTGACTACTTCCGCTTCAAGGTAAGCGGTCACTGGGTGTTTCTTTCTTGAGACTGAGAAGTCCCCGTCTTCCTCCGCCGTCGGAAATTCACGCGGAGGACTTTCACCTACATAGAAGACCTCATCTTGTGTCAGAAAGAAAGGAACACTCTATACAATGAGAGTAATTATCGATTTCTTGGAAACAGAGGAGAACAAGAAGAAGTTAATTTGAATCCTCACTATTTTGAAAATGAAACACCGCCGGAAATCGGAGGTTTTCTTTGTCGATTTCAGCTTCCCAGAGTGGCGTGTAGCTATCCAGTCTTGCAGATTTACTAATCTTCCTCGTCCAAACGTGTCCGTACCCCTTCATCTTCGCTAATCAAATCTGAGGATGGTTCAAAGGATTATTTGAAAGAATCGATTTCTTGGAAATGAAAGGTCTAGAAGAAGAAGAAGAAGTTAATTTGAAGCCTTACCTTACTCTGTACTTCGCTGTGGGCAGGAAGAGCTGCGGCGGAAATCGGAGGTTTTCTATCTCAGTTTCGTGGAATTTTTCTTGCACATGAAACAATGGCGGAAATCGGAGGTTTTCTAAGTCAGTTTCAGGTTCCAGAAGTGTTGTGTACAGGTTCAGTATCGCAGATTTATAGTTTGTTAGTGGGAAAATAACAATCCTGGGTCAGTTATTTTCGTTCATCCTTTCTATATAATATTACAAGATTATCCCAAACCAATCCGTTAAGTGCCTTCACCGGTGCTGATATGTATCGGCCGATTGGACCATACTAAGCCGGATTTCATATCAAAACATTATTTGTGTTTCGTGAAAAATTATATTCTTACTATATCAGTCAAGTTTCAAGGGGTGAAATAGGAATTGGGTTGGGCTGGGTTTCTTAAAACCCTAACTTAACCTTAGGTTTTTAAAATCCAACCTAGACTGTGTTCGTACCAACCCAACTCAATCCTGTCGGGTTCATGTTCAAGCCCAATCCTATTGGATTCGTACCAATCCAACTTGGCCCTAATCGACCCTATTAGGGCCGGGTTGGGTTGATGTTGGCTTCTACAATGTTTGGATTAATGTTGATTGACATATTTTGTCATTCATATCTTATACATTAAAAGATTATAGAAAAATGAAATAACAACAGGAGACTTAACTCTAATGTAAAAGTTCAGGGTTAACTTTCAGGCTAGGTTAGGCTAGGCTGAGGAACCCGAACCTAGGGTTGGGGTTTTTCAACCCTAATCCACCCTTAGGGTTAAAAAACTTGGCTCAAACCCTGTTTGGGCTCAAGATGGACCATAACGGATTTGGGTTATTAGGGTCAAACTTTCATCCCTACAAGTATCAATATCAGTTGCAGCTAATACTGATATTAATCTAATTGAATCGATGGATACCGGTATTAAATTTGAAACCCCGGTGAGTTTGTTTTCTGTTAAGGAAATGCTAACTGCCATGGGACTACTGATTACTGACGTGGAGTCCGTTATCTAAGCTTGGAACCAACCGTTGGAACTTGGAAGAGAATTTTGATGTCTGAGTGGTACTTGTACAAAAGCATGAGATGAGGGCATCGATCGAATTCCAATCCGACGGTCGCAAAATATGTTTAATTAGTAGTTTAGCAGGCGCAACCTTGCAGCTTGGGTTGGGCCAGGCCAATTTCGGTTGGGTTTTCCATTTTAGGGCCTTGCAGTATAATTAGCTCGTTTTTTAGTAATTTGTCCTTCTATGCTAGGCCTGGTCATTTATAAACGGTCGATTGGCTACCGAATTTTAATCAGTCTAAACAGGTCGTGGTTGGGCTTTAAATAGGTTAATGGGACATTTATCTCAGCTGTACTATAAATCGGGCTTTAAATGTGCTGGTTTAGTAAACAGGCTTTAAAAATCTCTAAACGAAATATAAACGGGCTTTAAATAAGTTGGGTTTTGTAAATTGGCTTTAAGAAGATTATAAAGTAGTTTTAAACATATCTGATTATTAATCGATTTGTCTCGATCGGGTGCCTGTTGGATAGTCTCCAAAAGAAGAATATCCTCCAAGATATGTCCCAACTTCAAAGGAGAAACAAGGATTCCATCCTTCAAATAAGCTATCACTTTCTTATTATTTGATTTAATAATCAACCTTTTATAGTCTTCCGATATTGCTTCTAGCATAACCATACAGATAGAAATAGCGTTAGGGCATCATCGACTTCGTCCAATAAGAAATATTTTAGGATCTCCGTAGGAAAGCCCATGATGATGATGAAGAAGGGAAGGATGGGGAAATGGCCGATTCTAAGATTCTTAGGATCAATTTCTGCCGATTCCGATTCGATCCGAATCAGAATGGGCAGGGACTGATTTAGTAACCGATTCCTGTTTTTAAATCTCTCTCTCTCTCTCTTTCTCTCTTTCTCTCTTTCTCTCTTTCTCTCTCTTGCAAATCTGTGTTTGCGTTCCGTGGGATAATACAATAGGTACATAATGGTTTGACAAGGCTAAATAATGGTGGAAGATCCTTGGGCATTGGGCTCTGTGTTACATTAAAGAATGAATATATGAATATTCTGAAGGTAATTCAACAAATATGCAAGCAAAGAATTCAATAAACTTAAAATCAAATACTCATCACAGGGTATACTCTGTCGATTTACATTGTAGGCCCATTGGTTAACAGAAATATCAAAATCGAAAAAGCAAGTGCTTCGACAGAAAGATGGCCTACACAAACTCCATTTTCTCTTGCATTATAGATGTAAGTCAAGTTCGGATGCTTCGATGGTGGTTCTTCAAACACATAAACTCCACAATTGTGATATATGTATTATCTAATAATTATATATTTAAAAAATAATAATAATAAATAAACACAAAAGTTACTCCAGGAATTCTCTTCCTGGACCCTCCATTTGGCTTCTTTATTATGCTTAAGGACCAGATACTATCCTCTTGGAGATGTCATTAACCTCAATTTTAGTGAATGATCTTAGGGGATGATAGGTCCTCGGGGTGTGAGAAGGCTAAATGAAGGCTTGGGGTCTAAGATGCAGCTGCACTTGGGACCTATTAAAGTAGCAGATTCACCCATGGCATGAGGCTTCTCCCATTGCTGCAAAGTAGTCTTATCAAACAACCCTTACAGAAGACATGGTGGCAAGAGGTAACATGAAAGACGAGGATGGCAATGAAAAAAAGGATTGAATGTATACACAATGTCAGGTGGTCTAAACACAACTTGATGTCTCACCACAGGATCTTCTGCTGCCCCAAGGCAAATGCCCAAACTTGTTCACCATTATCAGGATAGCTTGTGCTTGTGCTCCCATTATTTAGTGCAGCAGTTTGGTAATGAACCACAAGGTATGGATGATCCACTGCCTGTGGTGATACAAAGAGACAAATCAGCCATAAGAACTTGCAAAAATGGTATTTCTCATGGACTGTTAATCTTAAGACAATCTCACAAGTTAAATGTCTTTTGATACTTTATACTCACCCCTTACCTTTTCAGTGTGAATTTTCTGTTACATGTAGTGAGATTGCAGAAGTAAGTAGACTTTACATCTTCCTGCTAATTAACATACAAGTTTACCACCAGCAACTTTGTTTCCATTTTCTTTTGACATTGAAATTTAGGACCTCTTCAAGTTCTTCTCTTTTTAATAAATAAGAAGAGAAAACATGGGGTTAAAATATTGGCCTTCACATTCTTTACAAGGTCCTATAGAACAGATACCTTATATATAATAAAATATGGGAAAAAGGAAGTGTTGAACTCTTACAAATGGATGCCCTAATTCAAGCCACCTATTGAGATGGAAAAATGTGCTATTTAGATGTCAAATGCCACAACATTCTTTCTAAACCAAAGGCTCTGAATGAAAAATCTGGGATTGACAATAAGCGTCTTCTTCCTCTTGGATCTGAGAAGATATCGGTCATTAATAATTACATCTGTAAAAGGGTTGGATGTTAACCATGTCTGTATCAATATTTATGCCAATATCTGGTCTGATTAATATGTGGCCTGTTTAATAATGTCTTATATCAGTCATATGAACAGGTAAGATATATATATATACCTGATATAAATATATGCATACGTTTATATAAATCAACTAGATATACTTCGGATGGAGCATATAGATTTTATAATCAGTAACATATACCCATAAAAGATAAATGTGTTGGATATCTAGTATTTTTAATAATATAATTTGTAAGTATATTTTCTGTTTGTAAAAATTACAGAATCTGTACTCTTTTTCATGTGCTTCCTCCCCCCCCCCCCCCCCAAACACACACAATATATATTAATTAAAACCTTATTTGGATATCTGATATCTGGACCCAATATTTTGATATCAAACAGATCTGAATATGTATTGGGTCCATATGATCCATTAGATCTTAGATATCCAGTTGAATAATCAGAGAGAAAACACAAATATACCTGATCCATATTCAGTCCATCTACAGCCCTAAACACGATGTAGCATATGCATCTACCACTTCAAATAAGATTCATGCACAATGAGGCAGTGCAAACAATAGAAAAAGGGCAGTTTCCTCATGGCCAACATCCTCTGTAGAAACGCAACCCTAAAACGATACAGAAGATAATGAAAAAACAAAACAAACAATGCACACGGATTTTACGAGGTTCGGCAAGGTTGCCTACGTCCCCGGTGAGATGAGATCCTGCTTCACTATCAATGGAGAATAGGGTTACAGCGCTCGTCCTCACACCTCTCAGTATTGCTTGCATTACAGAGAAAGAAACCCTCGCTACAAATATATTGCGAGAAAAACCCTAATCCGGATTAAACTACAATTGCCACCCTAATCCGGATTAAACTACAATTAACCTCAAATAAAAAATTCGAGCTGGACCGCCGTCCTGATTGTCTAGGTGCTGCACCAGTACTCCCTGGATTAAACTGCGACGGAATACAAGACATCATACACCAACATCCTCAATTGCTATTAATGTTTAGAAAATAATACAGAAAGTGTAAGAAACTCCATGAAGTACTCGACCATAAGTAAGTCAACTTGATCATGGTCTGCAACCAAATTGCACCAAACTGGGAACTTAACCTTGCTTTCAAATGTACAAACACCAACAAAGAATTGCTTTTGAGATGGAAAAGTATCAAGAATCATCTTAAACTTGAAAGTCAATGGTTAAGAAGTGTAATATTATACAGATGTAGCAGAAACCAACAGTTGGTGTGTAGACAGGATTAATGCCCACCTGTTGCAATCTTGTAAGGAGTTGAAATATGTGGATGAAATTATTCAATATGGTTCCATTTTCAATGTATTTGCCAATTACAGAGCACATCATATAGAAACTTGTCCAGGAACTGGTTGCACATAATACAAGAATTAACCAACAGCATAAGAATACTTGTAAAGCAGAATGAAATTTTGTAGTATCACAATCAATCAGAACTCTCACCTGCTGGGCTTCCTATTGTGGGGAACTACATTTTATTTTGGTCTTCTGGGGCTTTGTTTAGTAGTATTAAGAAACAGTTGAAGTACAGAAAGAAAAGATATACTAAAAACAAGGAAGATAAAGCTACACGTATGGAAAGAATAGGAAAATTACCAAATAACGATACAAAATATATTATAAGAAATTTGTTTTATACCATTAGAAGTATGAAAAAAACTTAAATATTTCATGTTGACACTAAAGAGAATCAACTACTCTCTTACACTCTTATAGTTAATACTGTCTTTTAGTTGTTAATGTCTATAATTGTCGTTTGTATCCATCAAGCTGTTACATTATAATAAAAAAATGTGGACCAATGGGAGAGTTAGATTTAGGTATAGTTCATTTCTTTTTCCAAGGGCCATGATGCTAGTATATCACGTAGTTAATAAAAACCATATGAAAGATAGAGAAGCCCATAAAAATATGCATGACATCTTTGTCTTTAGTCTGGGGAAAAAAAAAAAAAAAAACTCATTAAAGATTGATTTTTTCTTTTTTTTGGGTAGAAATTAAAGATTGATTTTTGGATCATCTCACAATTTGGTTCTATATGGTTGTAAGAAAATACAAACATTTCCCCAAAAATGAGATATACCAAATAGGTTCATACCCATTTAGTGTGTGACTTTGTGAGTTGTGTGTGGCACAAGTCTCTTAGCTATAGAAGTGGCTGTGATTGGTAGAGAGCTTCAAGTATAACTCATTTTTTACTTTTGGGGAGTGGTTTTTTTTTGGTAAAGGGGGGTGAGATCATGGATTTAGTTATCAGTATCGGTCTCCGTTAGAGACGATAGGTGGGTTTCAGTCACTTTTGCCCCTTGTTTTTAAGAAAAAGTACATTTTTTACTATATGGATAACCAATCTAAGTCGGTCAAGGATTGAGAATCAATCTCAACCGAGGGCCAAAACGATACTGATACTTGAAACCATGGATGGAATTGAGACAAGGGGGGCTTGTTTATTAATAACCTTACAAAATATAAAGAAGCCCATTACAATTCAGCCAAGGATTAAAAAAAAAAAAAAAAAAAAAAAACCATTAAAGATTAATTCTTAAAACATCTCACATTCTGACTCCATTTGGTTGTAAGAGAAACACAAAAGATATTTCTCTAGGAACTGAAATATATTTTACAATAAAAATCATATTTTCCTTTTTTTTTTTTTTTTCTTCATTTCCCTTGCAGCCGAATAGAACCTTTAGGTCGTTTGCTTATGTTAAATATCATTAACTTAACATCAAATCGAATTTTGTGAGTTTAGTTGCCTGTCAGGCAAGAACAAGCAAATCAAGCCCACTGACACATAAACCAAACCAAATTCATATGGAGGCCGTTTGGGGAGGTTTGGATTATTGGAGCATGGGCAAGGGACTAGGGTAGTTTGGATTCTTGGAGCATGGGCTTGATAAAATCTTATATGACCAACTTTTGAGGTCCAATCTTATGCTTGAGGCTAATAAGCATGTGTTGACCTTGGCCCAACTCATACAGCTCCAATGTAAGCACATCTTCTCCTACCTGGTCGTGCGCCCCTACATCCAGACATAGGGGGCAGTAAAAAGATTATCATGCCCTCCTGGTTGGATGCTTATGTGCCTCTTTGTTTGGTGGCCACATAATTAGGTAGCGATCCCCAATCTTATATAATAATAATAATAATAGGGAGAGGGTTCTCTGCCTAGCAGCATGACCTCTGCACCAGTATTGGGGCCAATGACAATGCGCTTGAGAGCATCAATAAAGGAAGGAGTTTTCGCGTTCACGAGGGTGGTGCAGTCATTTCACCTCCTATTATTTGATATCTTGTAATTTACATGATCGATATTTTAATTCACATATTCTAAAATAAGTCAAATCTCTTTATTTATTTATTTATCTATTTTTTAGTCTACAAATAGTTTTATATCTATTTTTTATGTAATCATAAGTTTGTTCCAATTATTTATTTCATCATTATTATTGTTATTATTATTATTTTAAGATGAATGGGGAGAAAAGTTGCAGATTTTCCAATGTTGATGGTAAATTTGCAATTTAGCTGGTCCTACCTGCCAACAGATTTAAATATACAAGTCGTTGCATAGTGGCAAGGGATAAGCTACGTTGACATGACTAATACCTCACACTTAAGAGATCATGAGTTCAATTCTCTGATGGAGCCTACATATTGAATACGATAATTTTACACAACATTCATGAGTTTATGGGGATCTTTAACTCCCAGTGCATATGAAAAGAGTAGAGGTTGTTTATGGCGATGTATAGTGGATAATATGATTGAATTGGGTTACCAAATTTTGTCATGTGGCCAATCTAGTAGTTCATCCACCCTGGATGCCCATATAAGTATTCACATGGCTCAGTTTAGGGGTGTCAATTCGTGGCCCGACTCGACTAAATCGATCGGAACCAACCGTTTATAGATCGGCCCAGCTTGGACCGTTTATTAAATGTGTCGGGCTTGAACCCGGCCCGTTTATAAATGGTCAGTCTCGGTTTCGCTACTTGGACCGTCGGGCACCCGACCGAGATCGATCGAATAACGCCTGACCGAGACCGGCCTATTGTGCACCGACTTGGCCCGACCCTTTAATGATTGTAGAATACCTATTTTACCCCCCAAATTAAAGAATAAAAACTAAAAAGTAAAGACATGTTCACATTTTAAATAATGGTTATATTTGGTATCATTTATTGATTTATTGTCATTTTTTTGGGCTTGCATAAGTGGGCCGGAATATAATAGCACATTTTAAAGAGGGCCCGTTTAAAAATCGGTTAAAACCCGTTTAACATTAAACATGTCTGTAGCCCGGTTAAGGCCTGACTAAAGCCCGATTAAGGTAGCCTGATTATAGCCCGAGACCGACCGACCGAATATAAAGTGTACCATGCCCTCAATAACTAAGCCCGATTAGTTAAATGGGCGGACACGGTGTAGCCTTTGAAAGTCTTCAAGCCCGATTAAGCCC
>NC_056563.1:36706244-36731240 GCF_013358625.1 Macadamia integrifolia | reverse complement strand
CATCATGTGGGCTCTGTAATTGTATTCCCTATCCTCTCACGACAAATTCATTTTCCATGTCGTGATTGATGTAGCGTGTAAAAGATTCTCCCCTCCCTTCCATGTGGGAAACCCTCTCTCTCACATATATATATATATATATATATATATATATCTTCTTTTTTTTTTATATAAAGTGGATCGGAGACTAGACCGATCTGGACCACCACTCGCCAAACCTTCGGGCCCTAGTGGATTGAATGGCTTGATTAAAATAAAATAAAGAAATAATTTATAGCTTTTTGAAAGTCCTTTTCTATCATGAGTGTATAACTGGTGAAAGCTTGTAAAGAGGCCTACAGTTATGAGTGCAACACAGATGAGTTTATCAACATTTTCTTGGGCCTTGGGTGTTCTTGACTTGGGATCAAATGTGTGGAACCAGTGGCTCATGATCTTAATTCTTAACAGTGGATGTGACCTGTGAAATCATTGGTTGTAATGGAATGCCTTACATCCCTTGTGCTCACCGTTGTCTCACTTAATGATATTTTTATGAGTGAAGTTTAGTTCCAAAACCAGTTTTGTGGAGAAAATGTTTAATTAGGCTTAAGACTTCCACTGCTATTCCACTTTCTCTCTATATAGGATGCAAAGATGAATCAATATGTAATTGAAATCATTTTTTTTTTTGGGGGGGTGGGAGGGGTCTCAAATGAAATCAAATCATTTATAGAACTTAAATAGTATGTTGTGTCCTGATTTTAATACGTAGATTGAAATATTTCCTGCAATTATTTTAATCCTTTTATGTTCCCCTCTTCCTTTTTGTGAAACTTTTCTACGATAGAAAAATCAGGAAAGAATTAACAATAATGAGGAGATCTAAGCCTTAGCAAGAAGGCTTTCTTCAAATTCTGAGGCTTTTCACTTAATTTTTTTTTTTAATAAATGTTTTCAATTACTTTACTATAATATATATATATATATATATTTTTTTTTTATTTAATGCTTTTTTTCTGGTTTTTAAGTAAAGTCAAATTATTCGTATATTCTTGAAAGCACTTGACAGTACTTCCGGCTTCTTCAACTACTCTTTCCCAACAACCAAAACTGGAGATGCATTCTCTTATCCATCGGGTTAGCTTAGCTTAGATAAACTCTTTCTGTTTCAGTCTCATACAGGAAGGATTAGGGAGGGTTGTCGGTTTAGTCTCTTAGCAAGTCAAGTGCTCTTGTTGGCTTATGAACAATTCCCTCGACAAACGTTGGTTAAAAGGCTAAGCTCAATTCCTAAGAAAAGCAAACGCTATAGAAAGAATAGCTCTGAAACCACATTTAGAATGTATAGAATATAGTTTGTCCAAATTTATTGCATTATTTTAAAAAAGGTAAAACAAAGTTGGGACATTTCCAAATTTTAACTGTGATTTAGATTCACACCAATTATTTGTAAAATTTGTTTCGACCAACTGAATTATCAATGAATTAAGCAACTAGAGGTTTGACTACATAATTATTGATTTGGATGTTATAACTATTGGATAGTTAGTACATCCTCATAATTAGCCATGTATTCAATTGTGCACACCATGAATTGGATTCTTGCAATTTTTATTTATTTTTTTGGGGTGGCGGGGGTTTCATACAAGGAGTGTTGACTTTTGAATGAATTTGATTATTATTATTATTATTTATTTAATATTTTCAGTTGTTAATAATAAAAATGAAAATTGATTTAAAGTAAATTTAATTGACTTTATAAGATTTTATTTTTTCTTTTTTAAATATAAGTAACGGTCTAATTAAATTCAAATTGACAAATGAGTGAGAAAAGACCGAGTATGATGTCTATAAAAATCCACATCAAACTTTCAACTCATTCATCTGAAGATGCTTCCAATGGTGTCACTCTAAAATAATAGTACAATATCCTTTAAAACATGGACTCATTCTTTTTTTTTTTTGCTAAAACATGGACTCATTCATACTTACCATTCATGGTCATATGGCAATCGGTGAATTCTACAAAGCTCACCAGCCAGCTGTCAATATTTCCCAATTGTAATTTGATCCACTTGAATAGAAATAGATGAACCACTTTATTTGATTATGTGGCTGGTCAACATGGGTGGGGCTCCTCTACTTCGCAATAGTGACAACAGCTCAAATCGAATGCCCTGACATAGAATCTAACACATAGACACGTACTTTAAGGCCCTCCAAGACGTTGGACTTGAGTTGCCACCTCTATTGCACAGTAAAAGAGCCAGATCCAGTCAATATGGTACCCAAACTATCCAAAATTGCAACCACTGAATACCAAGCATTCACCCCTACAAATATTTTCCTCCTACTTTGTATTGCCTTGGATACTTGTAACTTGCCTACCTATTTCAGTAAGTTAAATAGAATCATTTTACTGAAAGGCATTTTTATTGCCTCTAATACTTTGGCAGTTGGATGGTACTTTTGAGCCGTTTTGGACTTCCATACAATGTGGGGGAGTAATTATGCAATCATAGTGGCCAGGGAACTTTCACTCTAGCAGAAGGAAAATTGTCTCCATGAAATTAAATAGTTTTACATTGTTTGTTAAGAGTTTTTTTTTTTTTTTTGGTGAAAAGCTGAAAGCTATGAATCAATGGCAACCAAGAAAAATTTCTATCACTAACCTATTCTTGCTCCTATATTTACTCTTCTTCTCTGCTTTCCACCACAAAATAACACTTTCACCTCTCTTTTTCTGTTGATGATTCAAAATCCCTAATTTACCCCTAGTCCTCCCACCCTCGCCTCTGATAGTCTCCTCTTGTAGCCCCCCTCTTGCACGCATTGTATCTCCCTCCATCCCCTCACCCCATAAAATCAAATATGACAAGTTTTAGTAGATCTTGATGATCGATCTTCAACCACAAGATTGTTGTAGGCCGAACAAGACTTGCTATCAATGAGATTTAGGATGCCAAAAAGAAAAAAAAAAAATTGAAAGATTCATGGGTAAACAAATTGCAAAAGACTTCCAACTGAAAACTAAAACCAATTGAGGGGGAGTCGAAATCAAACGAGGAAAATGTAAAAGCAGGAAGATGTGAGTATGAAGCAAGGGAGGGCATTGGTGGAAGCGATGAAGAGAAGTGAGGGGGGTGCAACCGAATGGGAGGGGATGAGGGTAATTTAGGGATTTTGAAAATTATAGATGAAAAAGGGAAGTTTTAATTTTTCATGTAAGCCATGCTTGTTAGCCAATAGAAGAAAAAAGCACAAAGAGGCCAAGTCGTACATAAAGGAACTTGCTTTAAGGAATTTTCATTATGTTTGATATGTCCGAAGTCTGAACTAAGAGAAGATTTTTTTTTTCAAAATTCACAAATTTTCTTGTTAAAAAAAAAAAAAGTCATACTTAAGACATAATAAGAAAACACAAGAAAATATTAAAAAAAAATTATTTTCTTTTCTTCTATTGAAAACTAAGAACACATATTTTTTTTTTTTTTTCTTCTTTTCTCTAGATTCATTTTTCTTTTTATTTATTTATTGTTTTCTTATTTTCTCTTGATTACCAAATACAGCCTTAAAAGGGGAATTAGGAAAAATGTAAGGCTGAAAGAAGTTTGAGTAAAATATGACAAGTGTCGAAGAGAGAGGAGAAAGAAAAATTTCTCAAGTGGCAACCAAAATTCCTGACGGTTGGATGTGTGGAATAAACATGTTATCCTATTGGATAACGTGACGTTTTATTATGCATTTAAAAATTCCAGCTGGGTCAATAGGACACGATTACCAAAGTCAAAACATAATTATTGACAACTATCCGTCCTTCAGGCCACGTGTAACCTTAATCAGCTTTGTTCGATACAGCTTGACAAACCAAACGAACCGTCCTTCCCTTCCCTACCCCTTTTCTATTCCTTTCTCTGTACAACTCATCAAAAGCGTAAATCTCTGTTCTTACTTTTTCAGGTTTCAACAGAAGAAAACAAAAACCAGGAAGCTTGGGGCCCCTCTTGGCTCTTTAGTTCGTCTCTGTGTCCGTCTGTGTGGGTCATGGGCGAAGAGTCAAAGATGGAGTCACACGAAGGAGGAACCCTTACCATCTTCGAGCAAGTGCGAGTCAACGGAAAGATAACGCCGGTGGCGCTCTCCTGTGACGGAAAGCTTCGGTGGACGGAGAACATTGAACGCTGCTTGGACCTAGAGAAGGAGGTTTTGAGTTTTTCCACGCGTGGTTCTAAGATCACTATCCGTGCTTCTGTCGTGGATTGGTCTGAACTTCATTGGCTTCGGACTAAAGGTCGTAGGAGGAAGGATATCGTCTTGGAGCCTTTGTCAGAGGAGTCGCGACGGCTATGGTGCCAGAAGCTTCAGGAATTTTTGGATTCCCTCGGTTTGTTAATTCTCAATGTGTATTTTATCGCCTTTTACATGCATCTGATTGGTTTTGGTTTCTTCAATTCTCATCTCTGAGATGCATTCTTAACAAAATTTTCTGAAATTCTCTGGTGAATGTGATTGTTTCCTGCTCTAGAGCACTTGCATTTCTCTTTCTTTCCCTCAAATAAGTCGTTTTTAAATAAAGATGAGTTACAGTGGAATTTGTCAGAGTTAGAATACCTGTAGAAACGCATCCCTAAAACGATCAGAAAAGAATGGAAAAATAAGGAAAAACAATGCACACAGATTTACAAGGTTCGGCAAGATTGCCTACGGCCTTGGTGTGAGATCCTGCATCACTATCAATGGAGAATAAGGTTACAACACTCCTCCTTAACCTCTTTGAGATGACCTCGCTACAAATCTATAACGAAACCCAATATAAGGAGTTTACAGAAATACCGATATTGCATTAGAAAGATGACCTCGCTACAAATCTATAACGAAACCCAATATAAGGAGTTTACAGAAATACTGATATTGCATTAGAAAGATGACCTCGCTACAAATATATAGCGAAACCCTACAGCCATCCGGAATTTCGGCCCACTTTTGCCACTGACGGAATTAAAGATAGTATCCCCAACAATCCCAAGTAACAAGTCCCCTCCCCTACCAGCCCCCTCCCCTACCAGCCCCTCCTTCTCCCTTTCTCTGTATGCTAACTCCATACAACTTTCAGAGTACCTAATCCTGTATTCTGTAGGAGCATAATTCTATAGCATTTGGGCTTAAATTCTCACTCTTCCACATCTTATTAGATCATAAACCCTTTAGGACCCAAAATAATACCCCCTTTTAAGGATAGAAGACCGAACTTCACATGTGAACGAGGAGGTTTGAAGAAGATCCGGTAGCTCTCGCTCCAAGATCGATGGCCTGCGAACTAGGACCATTGAAAGCAAATTCTTCTTCTTCTTTGATGCCTTAATAGAAGGCAACTGTTTTCAGACTTCTTCTGTTCCTTAAATTTTAATATGATATCTTAATTTTGACAATGAAATTTGAACTGGGTCGTGAATTTTTATTTGTCTTCTTTAACTATGTAACAGATCGACCAAAGAGGCTATTCATTATTGTGAACCCTTTTGGTGGAAAGAGATCTGCCAAAGAAATTTTCCAAGAAGCTAAACCACTTCTAATTGATGCTAATATTGAATATACAGTTCAAGGTCCATCTTCCTCAGACCTATTATTATTTCTGAAGATGACTCACCTTCCTTTTGTGGGACTGATTCTAGTTTTCCCATAATGTTTCAGAAAGTCAGTATCAGTTTCATGCAAAAGAAATGGCTCAAACATTGGATCTCTCCAAGTATGATGGGATTGTATGTGTTAGTGGAGATGGTATCTTAGTGGAGGTTAGTTGGCTATGCTTATTTGTTGAATGGATGACAATGTTTGTTCTTCGCTAAATCAACAATAAGACTAAAGTGCATTATTGACAAATTGAGCCCTGCATTCTGTTGTCTATTACTTTGACAAGAGGGAGGTACATGCATATATCTGATGAACATGAATACTTTGATCTATGATTAACAAGAATCAAAACCAAAATACTTGGTGTAAGAAAGAGTATCGAAATCAAACTATGCAGACTCTCACAAGGTGAATGTTCTCTGCTTTGTTCATCTGAGAGATTATAGCAGTGATTAGGAAACAATGTAAATGTTTGGGGTTTTTAACGGAGGTACATAGGGATGATGAGGGGGTTGGGCAGTTGCATTCTTAAGGTCCAGAAAAAGAAATGTTGGCATTAAAGGAAAAAACAAAAAAATGATGAGTGTTCTTTCTAATTGACCAACAGGTTAGAAGATAAAATAAATGAGTGCTTCATGTGGCTTTTCAAAAATTTTGGGCATGGATGAGGTCTATGGGTACTCTCATAACAGTAGAAAAATATTAGAAAAATAAAGAATTGGAAAATTTGAGAAGAGATAGATTAATGCTTAGGTCACGTTGAACCTTCATATATGGTTGGAGTGATAAACCTTCTAGGGTGGGAGGGAAACATCTCAGACCTGAACACGAATTCATAGGACTTAAGCCAGTCATATCAAAATTTGAAGTGAGTGGGCCTACATACAGAGACTCTTGAACCCATTAAAAAAATTATTGACTCTAAAAGAATAAACCCATCTTAGGTTTGACAGGGCATAGCATTTTTGTCAAGGCCTCGCCTAGGCCATGAGGCAACCTGGGATTGCGTAGGTGCAAGCTTCACAAACCAAACTGCCCCGGGGGTGAGGGTGTAAATGGAAAAGGAAGAAAAAGGGGGAAAAGAAGAAGAATTGAAAGAAAAGAGAGGGATGGTCATAAAGAGGGGGGGGGGCGGGGGAGGAGAAGAAAACATTCCTGGAATTAGAAGATATACCTTGGAATCAGCATAGAATATGTGTAGTTAAGGCCTTGCCTTGGGCACTCCGGCTTCATCTTGGCCTCAAGGCTGCCAGTCACTACCTTGGCTAGGCTTGATACTGTGACTACTTTGGGGTATAGATACATAGACTCTTGAACTCCCTACTCAAACATGAACATATTTGTAAAAGTAGCAAGTATAAATATGATCCTCAAAAGTTTATTAAAGAAAAGAAAGTTTACTCTGAAGGTAATAGCGATCCCATAATAGACTTGTACCCTGCCATTATTTCTTCCTACTTTCCAAAATCACATGGACTTTGGTTTGCTATGACTTCTACAAATGCATTGAACTTGCTGAGTGTTGGTTTCATTGTGGTTAATGGAAAACCACTATGATGACACCCTACGCGAGCAAAACAAAAAAAAATTGGGACCCCAAACAAAGACTTGAAGAAAAATTGACAATGTAAGTCTTCACTATTTGTATGAACCTGTGACACAATTACAGAGGATCATTTGTATCCAAAAATGAGAAATTTAATGAAATTAAAAAGGAGAATCTCACCTGACAATCCTGGCCACCCAATACTTCTGTAATGCTTTATAATCCATGTGCCCATGCCTCAAGGAAAAGCATTTGGCTCCCCCAGAGAATGCAGCCCCTCTTTGTAGGTCGGATTTGTTATAACCATCCCTCCCCCGACGCAGTTTACTTTCTTATCAACAAGACCAGAAGAAATCTGTTAGAACAGAAAGAGGATTACTAGAACAGGAACAGGAAAGAAGACAAGAAATAGGAAACAGCACCAAACAATGGCAAACTACCCACCCCCATCCCAACCTAACCAATATCGCTGCATCTCTCTCCTCACAAAGACAGAACAAAACAATAACAAACCCATAAATCAGGCTCTCAAAAGGGGCAAGAACACCTTGTATTTTATGTTCCAAATCATAGAAAAATGCTTTAAAATCCTAGATAATCCCTGCAAGTTGCAATAAATGTTAAACTTGGAAATCTAAATAGAATGAAAAAATCCTCAACAGAATGCGTTAAATCTAGGACATAAGTTAATAAGTCGAACAGAATTCCTGGGAAAGAATATGGATTTTTCAGGGAAACCTAATATCATCAAGCATTTGAGTCATTCAAGAATTGACCCTTTGTATTTTTTCTACTTATATTTAATTTATTTAATATTCCTTTCACTCCTAATTTAGTCTCTTAAGTTTGTTTATTAAGGTCATGGAAATTTGAGAAATGGACTTGAATTCTCGATGCTTGGAATGGTAGGAAGGTAGTTTCTCGTATTTAATTGCAGATCATAACAATATCCTGCTAATGACGATATGGTTAATGTGAAACATATTCAGCGTTTTCTTGCTTGCATCCTCCATCCAAAGGTCCCACTTTAGAGATCTCAAACTCCATATCTTGTCCCACCTGGATGACCATACCATTTTTCTGAAGTTTTATCATGGACTTGTACCTTTTATCATTCTCTGCATTTAAAGGTTACGATAGATCAGATTTTCAGATGGATGCATTCCCTAGATAAAATGACCTTTGGATTTCTTATTGTAGATACCCTCTGTTTTTGGTATGTCTAGCATGCCAATATCTTTACTTGCACAGCAATTTCGCCATTCTTATGTTAGTAGTTTGAATATGCTGGTACAGCACCTGAGCTTTTGTAATGATATTGGCTGACCAGAACTTCTGCCACATTGGTATCTGAATCTTAATGGGAATCTAAACATATTTTTTGTGGTTCAACTTCTGGTTACCTATTTCTAAATTCCTTGTTAAATTTCTAGACTTTGGTGATTAGTTTTCTTTCTTTCTGACAAGCTGTTCACTGTATAGTAGGTAGTCAATGGGTTGCTTCAACGAGTGGATTGGGAAGTTGCAATAAAAATGCCCCTTGGAATTATTCCAGCTGGTAAGTTCATTATCTTTCGAGTATTCAGGTGTTGTCCTTCTTTGTTTCCTAGTGTAGTTTGGCTGTGTGTGTGTCTTTACGCAAAGAGGACAAAAATGTGCCTGTGTTTCAATGAGTATGTTATGTTCTTGTATTTGGAAGGGCCTCAGTTATTCTATTGAATACCAGGCTTAATCCTAGAACCTCTACAGTATACTGTAACAAGAACCCCAATTCCTAGTACATCTTACTCATGTCTCATATTTGGTATTTTTTTTCCCCTGAAGCCAAAACGACAATTTGGTACTTGGGAAGTTATTGGTTTTGAAATAGTTTCTGTTGGTGTAGAAACAGGTGCTTTTGGATCAATGATATGGACTAGTAACTTCTCATTTCTTTGCTGTAGTTTAGCCATTGAAAATATTGTAGTAATTTTTTATGCTATTTCCTTTTGAAAATCTAGTGGAGCCCTTTCAGGCGATAATTTTTTGGGTGTTTCTTTGCCAGGTTTTCTAGTTCACTGGCTTGTTCAGTTTGGTTTGATCGACCATTGCCTAACCAACCCAAGTTATATGAAAACTGACATACTGCTACCCTTTCCATTGATAAGGATGACCGTGTTGATGACATGGGCTTGGAAGTACATCTTAATCATGTTTTGTATCTCTCTACTATTCTAGTTTTAAAAACAACGGTTTTGGATGCAGGAAGTGGAAATGGCATGGTAAAATCAGTTCTGGATTCAGTTGGTGATCCCTGTTCAGTGACTAATGCTGTTCTTACAGTTATTCGAGGTTATCTTCTGTTTATTCTTGGTTCCTTTTTGTTACTTTCCATTTCATAATGTTGAACATATTGCATTGTTCCTTTCAATCTCCCCCTTAGCTGTTGGATATGTGTGTCCATAAAACCCTATTTAAATAGTTTAAATTGATAATATTAATTTTCATCATTTATGGGTGATTGAATGTGCCTTAAGTTGGATCTTTAAACTGTTTGCAACCGGGGACTAAACTAGGCAATCAGCTGACATGGTTGTCACGCTGTATGTTTTCATGTGAATGAGATTCCGGGAGTATCAGTGTGAGTACTCATATGCTATGTGTATTGAACCAGATAATTATGGGAGTTTTCATGGTAGACCATCTACAGCTTGGATCAGGACCTTGCACGAGAATCATTCTCATATGGTGCCTGATTCAGACATGGAGTACACTCATTGTGAAAGCCTTTTGTAAGTGCAGAGGGAACAAGTGGACTCCATGTGTGGATCAGGGACCATACGAGAATGGTTCTCATACGAGGACCACCGTCTATTGTATATTTGGACAAGACTCTTATCATTGGTGCTTTGGTCTCTAGATCTGAGAGGTCCTCACCATTGCACGTAGGCGATGTGTGTTTTGATGTACCAAAGGTTAATGCCAGTATTGACTAATTACTGATGCATTGGATTTAGAGGGTCGGGAGAGATTCACAACAAGGAATCCACTTTACGAATAAGGAGATTATCAAATGGGAATCTGTTGATTGTGATTGGACAAAATTCCAAGCTTGGTGAAATTTTTTTAAGTGTTTACAAATTGATTTTAAATATTATTATTGAAATAATTATATTTAAAAATATTTTATCAAAATTTTACGTCCAACTACAGTCGAGCTTCCCTTATTTAATGTGTTCGACAATTTGGGATTTTTCATGGTGTTAATTTGCCATGCCTGACAATCTATCCGGTGATATTGTTAAGTGGAGAGATCATGAGGTAATTGTTAATTATCACCGATTAGGATAGGGTGATTAGTAAATATTTTTCTTTTCACTTAAGGTGTAGTACCTTTTGGTAAATAAGAGGTTGATTGCAACAACCCTAGCTGGATCGCTCTATAAGAATCCACCACTTGTCTTGTGGACCCACTTAGATTAGGGTTTCTCCCCTATTTGTAATGAGGCTAAGGGGAGGAAAGAAATCACTCGTAATTCACAATTATATCTTTTTTTTTTTTAATCTTTTCTCTCTTCTCCTCTCCTTAACCCTAACCTCTATTGGTGAAGAAGGGAGCTCTTATAGCTAAGAGGAGACACCTATTCAAGTGTTGAGAGCCCTCGCAAGTGTCGCGCTTGTGACACTATAGAGGTATGTTGGGTTTGGTGGCTTTTTTCTAGACCGATGAAGGTTTGGTTCAGTGGTCTAGATGGACTAATGGAGAAGGTGGAGAGTTTGTTGGTGTGTTAGACCATGTTGGGTCCAAGCCCATGTGTGAAAGTGCCATATGAGTTGGTATGCACTTTTCTTAGTGAATTTTCTCTAACATGAGAAGAAGAAAAAAAGTGAGTGGAAGAGGTGAAGTCTCTAAGAGAGTGAAGTCTTTTAAGGCGAGTGAAGTCTCCAAGAGAGTGGAGAGAGTGGCATCTTCCAAGGTGGGTGAAGATCCAAGTGAGAGTCCAAGAGGTACAAGGTGGGTACACAAGCGTACAAGGACTAAGCAAAGAGCCAAGGTGAAGATGTAGAGTGAATGGGAGATGAGAGAAGGGTGTACATGGGGCTTGGGTTTGGGTATCAAATCGCAAAGGTTATACTCTTTTATCTGTTTTTGATTCTTAGTGGAAGTTAGATCTCATTACGTAGACGTAGGCGGTTTTTCCTAGCCACATAAACCTCTTGCTTCTTGTGTATGTTCATGTTTTATTTTTTATTCTTGTTGTTCTTGCACATACCGTTTTCGTTTGTTGGTCACAGATTCACATCAGAAGCAAAACGTTGCTTCCACCCCCAAAAAGGTAATCCTTAACCCCACTTTTGGCTTTTGGCGGATACCCTAATTTATGCGAGGATGCGTTCCCAACAGCTTTTGATTTGGCATCCCTCCATCCCCTAACATTTGCATCATCGGCTGAGGAATGAATTGAATTACTTCCCCTGCCACTCCCTTTTTCTCTCATTCTTCTTTACCTGAACAGTTGTTTGCCACTTGTGGTTTTAACACTTCTGATATATATTAATATACAGGTCATAGGATATCACTGGATGTTGCTACAATTTTGCAAGGGGAGACCAAATTTTTTAGTGTCCTTATGCTTGCATGGGGTATGCTCAAAAATACAATTTTATTGAATTTGGTACATCAGTTAAATTTGAGTGACTTTTATGGTGCAATTTTTTGGTGATGCTGTTATAGTTCTGTATCTGTATTGTATTGGAATCAATTTATAATTGATATGCTTGCTTTTGGCTCTGCTTTATGTTTATTAACTTCTTTTTTCCCCTTGTCTGGATGGTGGGGCGGGGTTGGTGGGGGCTGGCTGGCAATTTCAGGTCTGGTGGCAGATATCGATATAGAGTCTGAGAAATTCAGATGGATGGGGAGTTCTCGTATGGACTTATATGTATGTGTTTAGTTTCATGTTTATGTTTGATAGACATTTATCCTTTTCTATATTTTGTTTCCTTTTCATTTTGTTGGAACGTTTTGTTGCTTAGGCTGTGTTTGGTAACGTTCTATTGGAACGTTTCTGGAGTTTTTTTGTTCTATTGGAACGAAAAAACAGAATAAAGCTTTTGGTGCATCATAGACGAGTTTCCTTTTTTTGGAACAAAAAGTGAAAAAAGAACAGTAGAAACTGGAATTGATGGAACGACAAATAGTTGTTCCGTCTTCCCAGTTTCATTCCAAATAAAAATAAAAATAAAAAAGGAACTATTTGGGGGATTTTAGGGAAATCATTCCCGATAAACTTATCTTCCGGCCTAGCTCTTCATTTTTCACAATTTCGTGCATAGAGAGGAGAGAAGACCTGCGTTTTGAAACCGTTCCAGAAACAGATTCACCAAACACCCTTTTTTGTTTAAAAACAGCGTTTTGACACATAAATTGAAATTTTCGTTTTTAATATGAAACGTTGTTTCTGGAACAGAAACGTTGCCAAATGCAGCCTTAGTGTAGCATATACTCTCCCTTTTTTTGGGTATGTGAACATGTCTTTTAAAGAAATCAATAGTAACAAGCAATTGACCCTGTGTGTTTAGGTCAATGCAATAACTTATAATCTAAATGGCCCTTCTGAAGAGGGGAGCAGATCCTTCATTCTTACAACAATTTATATTGAGTCTTTACTTACTAATTCTGCTATTTATGGTTCTTTGAATTCTCAGTACACACTATCAAAAAGCCATTGAGTCTTAATTGTAAATTCAGTCAGTTGTTTATGGTTTTGTGGGATTCTCAAAAACCAATATCAAAACTGACCTCACTTGACCTCACTTGTTAAAAAATGAACTTGTCAAATATGCCGAGACAACATCAGACATTTGAACACATATAAAGGCTGAAACATTTGTGTTAAGATTACATAAGAATATATGATGCTGTGATGCGTGAGGACTTGAAGTCTTTACTTCACTGTCATTGTCTTAATTCTTCTGCACCTGAAATGAGATCAAGAGCCAAGTTAAAATGATTCTTGTTAGTATTTTGTAGTATTAAAATTTTCTTATAAAGGTTTTCATTGCATTTTCTTTTAGGCTCTTCTGCGAATATTGCGCTTGCGGAAATATAATGGACGTATTTCCTTTGTGCCAGCACCTGGGTTTGAAGCTTATGGGATGCCATGCGACCAAAGTGGACGCAGCAAATTTGATTTAAGCACTCAAACCAAAGAGGAGGTTAAGGTTCAGCAGCATGGTTATCAGGGACCTAAGATTTCTTTGGATGATTTAGAGT
The DNA here is from genome assembly GCF_013358625.1 of Macadamia integrifolia. NCBI lineage: Eukaryota > Viridiplantae > Streptophyta > Magnoliopsida > Proteales > Proteaceae > Macadamia > Macadamia integrifolia. The sequence continues at coordinate 36,717,825 of NC_056563.1, read as the reverse complement.
GGAGGACTATCGATGGTCCCTTTATTTCAGTTTGGCTTCATAATGTACCTTGGGGGAGTGAGGATACAATGGCAGCACCTGATGCCAAGGTTTCTTTTTGATGATTTCATGAGATTCCCATACCTTATTGTTATTATTATTACAACTACTACTATTATTACCACCACTACTAGTACTGCTATTATTGTTATCATTAATAATATAAAAAGGGTGTACCCAGTGCATGAGGCTTCATCCGGTCTGGGGAGGGTCATAATGTACGCAACCTTATTTTTGCTTCGCAGAGTGGCTGTTTCCTGATTCAGACCCATGACCTATTCGTCACAATGGAGCAACCTTACCGTTAATAAAAAATAAAAGGGGTAAGTCTGCTCCATTGCAACCAAGTGGTCATGGGTTCGAATCAGGAAACAACCTCTCAGTGAAGCGGGGGTAAGGCTGCATACATTATGACCCTCCCCAGACCCCGCAGTGGTGGGAACCTTGCTCACTGGGTATGCCCTTTTATTATTATTATTATTATTCTGTAACTTTTCAATCGAGAACTATCAAGGGCTTGCTCTTTATAGATTGATATGGATCTGGGCACCAGCCTCAGAGTGTGAATTAGGTAGAACCTTCAACTTTTTTTTCTTAAAATAACAAATTAGAACCTTCTTTCTAATTAGTTGATAGGTTTTGAACATGTAATTTTAAACCACACCTCTTGCTTTCGGAGTTTGAAAATGCTTAAATCTATCGAGATTCAAATATTCTCTTTGCAAAGAAAATTGGGAGGCAAATCTCTTTGTTGTGGTAAACTTTATGACTCCATGCTCTTTTTTCTGGTTCCGCAGTTCGCAGATGGTTACTTGGACTTGATTGTTATAAGGGATTGCCCAAAGACATCCTTGCTCTCACTGATGACAGAAGTGAATGCCGGAAGCCATGTCAAATCGCCACATGTCTTGTATTTGAAGGTGAGTTAAATTATTCAGAGGATGGTGAATTAATTTGATTTCGTTTACATGTACAAAATAGTTAGTATTTGAAAAAGAAATTTCCAAATCTTCCATCTGCTTATTCATTTTATTACATTGATTGAGCTGCTCTACTATCAAAGTAGTCTGGCAAAGGAATGGTTGAATAGACTAAATACTATGCATTGGATTAGGAATCAATTCAAGCATGGTTTATCATTATTGATTTGTTCATTTGTTTTTTGACAAATTTTCCTGCAGAAGTCCCTTCACATTAAGTTCTAGACAGAACAGCCCTTCCACCATCACTGCTGTTTCTTTTAGTCTTGAGCAACATATTTGCACTTAATGATATATATTGTGTTGAAGTTCCATCGGAAACCACTTCCCACTTAGATGGATAGGATCTTTGAACTTCCTGCTTATGTCATTAAAAAATCTCTTTGCTGAATCTTTGCCCTCCCGAGTTTGTTTGGAGGGCAAAGATTCATGTAGCCGATCGCTTGTAGGTGGGATGTTCCTACAGTGTTGCCTTGTCTTTTTTTTTTCTTTCCTCAAACCCTCTCACGCATCCACGTAGCCAACACCATTTAGTTGGGAAAAGGTTGAGTTGTTTAAGCCCTTCACAATAATGCAGTGACCTTGAGAATTTAAATTCTCTACATGTTGCTGTGTTGTCCTTCCTCACTCCGAGAACATGAACCTTGTACTGTGTTGAACATTTTGAATAAAAAACTGCAGGTGAAAGCATTAGTACTAGAACCAGGCCAGCGGTCAGATGAGCCAACGAAAGGGGGTATCATAGATACAGATGGGGAAGTCCTAGCAAGAGGGAAAGGAACATACAAATATGAGCAGGGAGGCTTGATGGCCTATGGTCCAATGCAAATCACAGTACAACAAGGTTTAGCTACTTTGTATGCTCCTAGATGATAATGGATGTTGACTTTGTTCAAGCACAATTTCGTGGATTTTGGAGCATTTTTATCTTGCATAGATACATTGATGCAATGAATGAGAAGAGAGAACATATATGTATGATTCTGAGAGAGCAAAAAAGGTATTGATTTGTTATGGTGATGAATGATTTAACAGAATATGTGGCCTATGTATAGTGGACTGGTGGAATTGGATTTGTATGGTTTACCCCTGTTGGGTTAAAGCTTTCTTTAGTTGAATTGTAGTTGCTACAGGGACAGTAATTGACTATTGGATGGAATGAAGCGAGTAGTACTGGATTTCACCTTGAATCAGGTTATGGATTTATTATTGGGTTTAGTATTTGTAGTCTCATCATCATTATTATTGTTGTTATTATTATTTTGATATAAGGTGTATCCCTCTTACTTTGTAAATAAATTCTCCTTATTTTTCAGATTTACCTTTTGAATATTTTTGTAGCTATGCATGTCCAAGAACAGCCAATTTGTGCCCTAAAATACTAAGGTGAGGACATGCTTCCAATCCACCTCTCTCAGGACCTTGAGAAGTAGGGTGTGTAACTGATTACAGTCTCTTTGAATTTTTTTCTTTTTAATAATCTAGATTCTCATGACTATAGGTTTCTTAGTGTAGGGTTTTATAATAGAAGTAAAAATGTTATTTACAATCCTGTGAAGGAAGGTTCCCGAGTCTCTACACTCTTTGACTCTAGGGGTTCGGGGCAAATCCCTGACTACACCATAAGATGTGTTTACGGTCTTAAGCATTTATAGTACCAATTGGCACGACTCAACCCTCTTATGTGTTTGACATGTGTATATTTACAACTCCATGTAGTACGTGATTAAAAGCTCTTCTACCATAAAGACAAAATACTACAACTATACACTATACGGATAAGTTTATTCTTCAAATTAAGATAACTAAAGATATTTTTTTAATTCTTGTTCTTCATTTACTTTGCACCCAAGAAACTAACTTGGGAAGCACACCGCCTTGCAAGTTGGGAACAGACTTTACTTTTAAGTCAATTTGAGTCAAGGTCTATAGATTGTATTAGGGTTCACGTTTGTGACTCAGAACAATCATCATATGTATGGTATTGAAGCACTAGCAACTGAAATATGTTTGTTTATTTTATCCGGAAAAAAGTTTCAAGATGAAGATTCAATCAAACTTCTCTCATATTTTAGGTCATTGGGTGACTTGGGTCGACCTTGACTTTAGAAGGAGAAGCATCTGTATTGGAGTCTTTCTCTGTTTCATATGGTTGGTGACTTGGGTCGACCTTGACTTTAGAAGGAGAAACTTTTTTTCTTTCTTTTTAATGAAAATAAAAGATTATATTAAACATGAGGGTTTGACAAACCATCAACAACAACATCAGAAAGTAAACTACCTTTACTAGCCCTAGTAGAGAAGTCCTAAAAACACATCATAGTTCGACTAGAGTCTCTACATTTATACATATAATTCAAAGATTTGAATTTAATAAAGATTTCCTAAAGGGTCGCAACTAATTGGAGGGGCCATAATGAACCAGTAGATGGTTGAAGAATAAGCTAAAGTAAGTTCCTACACAAGTACCAAATTTCACTGATATTTCATCCTTTTGACTCTGCCATGTGTAGTCCTTGAAGTATTCCAAAAACCTCAGTCTCCTCTGTAATTGTGGTTGATGAAATAGAAGGAGAAGCATCAGTTTCGGGATCTGGATTCTCTCCAATGATTCTCCAATCTTCCCTAATCAGATGGATTCAGTTCTTCACCAATGACTTGAGCTTCCAACTTCTAGCCTTTGGATGGTCTTGAAAGACCGTTGGTGTTGGAGGCGATTTTTTTATTTAATTAAACATATGCACGTTTGAAACGCATTTTTACGTATTAATTGACATGTATATGTCTAATTGGAGGGATATTAGAGAAACAATCATTGAAGAGAAAATTCACGAACCCTGGCGATTCCACCAAATCACGTTTTCCAACGTAAGCCACAGTATGAGTCGTCATCATCATCCATCATCATTATTTCTTCTTATTTTCCTTTTCTTTTCTTTTCATTTTATCCCTGCACAGATCCCAATATATATTTTGGCTTTTACTAATCCATCGCAGGGTATAATGGCTCGCTAATGAGTTACTGACGTATATTCAAGGGCAGGTATCTCATATCTGGTGCAGTTGGGAAGAAGAAGATACCTAATTACACTTCACATCCATGTATAGTATTTGAGAGAAGGGACCTTATTTAAACCAATGGGCAGTTAACAGCTATGCATGAATGCCATGCATGGGCTGGGTTTAATTTCCTGATAGTGTAGGGTATAGTAATCACACATTAATTAATGTGTGATTAAACAGCTAAACCACACCCAAGTGTATTTGGAAAAGAACCCAAATGGAAATTAAGTGGAAACAACCATTTCTCCCCTCATCAAAGAATGGCTTGATATGGGGTTAGGATTTTGTAACTTCTTCATGAGAGTAATATGGAAGTTTCAGTTTTATCGTCCATTAGCCATGGATGTAGCATCTCATAACATGTCAAAATTTTAGTCCAAATGCAATCGATGAAATGCCAAAATAAAGTATTGAAAATTTAGTGAAAAATGACTGAAAAAAATATGGAAGGCTGATTATAAAAGAAAGAATATCGATGCATCATAAGATAAATGAAACTAAGTATAAAATTTAACATGTGATCAATCTAGATCATATTCTCTATGTATCCAACAATCAATAGATCCATATATATCACTCTTCAATGTAGCATAGTATCGTCAGTTGTCATGGAGATTCTCCCTTCAGAGTCATCATCTAAGAAAAAATTATTATCAATTATCATATGTATATTGTGGACAATTGCCTAACGCAGTTGGAATGAGATATCATAATTTGCGCTTAGGCACCCTAAGATCTCACTTTGGAGCCTAATTTCTACACATAGTATCCCCCCACCCCCAATTCTCCTTTGTAACATAAAAAATAAATAAATAAATAAATAGAGGCAAAAGAACAGTCTTTGCACACTTGGCCCCTAAGAACAGTCCTTGCTCGCTTGGCCCTTGACCCTAGAGATAGAGGTTGGGAAAATTATGTCCCCACTCAGTCTTTATGCCAATGTGTACCTCTTCATTGCCCCCTCACGCTAATGTTGGGCCACACGACCAAGGAACATTCAACATCTGACTAAAGCACAAACATAGTATAGGTAAAAGTTATAATTGTCGAAATACTATATTGTATCAGTATTTTTTAGGACACAAATATTGATATCAATACTAGATACCGACACAGATATGTATATCAATCCGATACCGACATTATTACCTTTCAATTCATGTAACTATTAGTTTTGTAAAGTATAGTTGTAAGTTAACCTAGCTATCGTTTTTTGGGTATAAAGTTAACCTAGCCATCTTTAGCAAATGCTCAAAATGCTGAAACGCAATATTTCACACGTGATCCACCAAACCAGATCCCATTGTAATTTTCAGCTTTGCAACGTCCTCTTTGTGTAGAGTAGAGATGGTTATGTGGTCCCATCCGTGTTTGGGGAATGGGTTGGTGGTCCCACCAGTGTTCAATTATATATACATTTGGTATGGCCCGTAGTAGTGCAACATGTGTGCACTTGACAACGAAATTCCTATCTATGTTATCTGTTGTCACTATTAATTGATAGATATTTGGATATTAAGAGATCCTTATTGTATTAATTCTTTATTAATCCTCAGCTTTTTTGCTATGGAGAGAACCGATCATTGAGGCTGGTGCACATGTTGCCACGCAATTGCATTACTTGTTTACCACATGTCCTCCACTCCATCCAAATTCATAAACATACAAATTTAAAACAACCAAAGAAAAAGATAGCACTTTAATCATCCACATCTCTCTCTCTCTCTCTCTCTCTCTCTCTCTCTCTCTCTCTCTCTCTCGTCTTCTCTCCATCCACACTCTCTCTCTCTCTCTCTCTCTCTCTCTCTCTCTCATATATATATATATCATATATATATATATATATATACACACACAAGGGACCCATTTGTCCTATCTTTGATGGAAAAGATATCTAATCATCTGAGAGGTTTTAAGATTATTTTGGTGGGGCATGCTACAACCAACCATTTCATAATGTGCTGATGATGATAGTTATTCTTTATAAAAATAAAAAATAAAAAAGGAAAGAAAAGATGATGATAGTTATTCTTTAAAAAAAATAATAATAATAAATGAAAAATAACACTCCCCTACAGAGTAAAATTTAAATAAATATTGTTTGACTAATTTTATATGAAGTCATTTGGTTGTTTTGGACTGATAACCATGGATATGACCCCATCAAATCTCGGCCGTTGAACATTTTACCTAAAACGTTTGACAGTGAATTTTTCTTTTATTGAAGCCAGTGATCCCTCACTTCTCTTTGCATATGCATCTCCCTCCTGCCCTCTTCATCTCTCAGTGAGAAGTGATGGCGTAGGCCACATTTTGAACATAAAACAAATTTTCTAAATTAAATGGAAGAAAGAATTTTATCCATTTGCGTTTCATATACTCAGACACATGAACAAATGGGGACGATCTTTGAAAACAAACCATTGTCTCTGACTCCACTTCCTCATATGTTTGGGTGTAAAGAACACGGACAAGTAGAGTTTTTTTTCTCAAATTAAATTTTGAAAGACAGAACGCTATCTTCTTGCATTCTCCATGCCAAACATATGGAGAAATAAAGGTAAGCTGTGAAAAGATGTCCTTGTCCCTACCTGTACTTCCTCATATGTCTCGTGCAAGTGGATAATGCTTTCTTTGCCTTTAAATTAGGTAAAACGTGCTATATCTTAGAACATGGTTCCTACTTCCATGTGAATTACCTTTTAGATTATAGAAAATGTTCTATATCTAAGAGCAACGGCTACGTGAATTACAATCTAAACTATGAGAGAGGGGAATAATAACATGTTCTATCTTGTCGAGATAGAATTAAGTTCATGTACAAAAGCAATCTCATATGTTTTTAATCCATAAATTTAAAATCCATTAAATGCAAAGAGAGAATAAATTTTTACGTATCAAGTTCCGAAATTATTCTCATACATGATCTTGATCCGGATTCGTATCTTTCCACCCTACCCACTCATATGGTTTTTAATAACGACGCTAATCCTTACGCTTGAGATTTTGACTCGCTCCACTGCCCCACCCCATTTTGGGACATGATGATGTATGTGTGGCATGCGTGCGCGTGGCACACCATCCGGTTTAAACGTTAGAAATCTAATAAATAAATACGCTCTAAAGTAGGACCCACATTTAAAATGATATCGGACCCCACGATACGGTTGGATAACGTCTCTCTAGCTTTACGCGCGCGTGGTGGATTTCATGTTGGATTCTTGGATTGGGAGGATTAGTGGGTCCCACAATAATAACGTATCAGATAGATCTTAAATGCCGAACGTAGGCATGTGATATAATTATTTTTCCTCATCTTAATGGGAAATCTGACGTCATCAGGTACCGCACCCTTACACCCCATCAACTTACAAAAATAATAATAATAATAATAATAATTAAAAAAATATCTACTAAAATTTAAATTAAATAAAAGAAGAAAGAGAAACTTGTCACTCCGGTACATAGTTAGCAAATTCGGATTCGGGTGGAGAATTATTCAAAATAATTCGATTGATTAATTTAAGGATTCGATCAAAAAAGCTTATTGGGTTTTTTTTATTGTTTTTTTTTTTAAATACTGTTTAAGTGGATTGAATAATTCGGTTTAATTCGGATTCCGTCCGAATTATTCGCGTTTGTATTCACTTTTTAAAAAATCGCGAATTTTACCGAATTTTATTTTTAATTCGGATTCGGTCCGAATTTTTGATAAAATTCGGAAAAATTCGGTTCGACCAAATAATTCACGAATTATTTGGCCGAATTGATAACACTGCTCCGGTATAGAAAACGCCTAAATTTAATCGGGTGTGATAAAAACAGCGTTGTTTTTTCATTATGCACTAAAGATGGTCTTGTATGACTTGTATCCGATCCCATTAAAAACAAATAAAATTTAAATTTTATAAATTTTAAAGTGGAATTAAATAGATCAAATTTTATCAAAGAAACTTGACTATCTCTTTACGATTAAACTAAATTGTGACGATGATGAGATCTAATCACCTTGCCTATTGCAATCATTTGAGAATTCCTCTAGCTTCATATTCCTATGTGTTCTATGTATATATAAAGTTTAATAAGCACAAATGTGTTGTCCAAACAATAACAAAACATTTTTCCAACTTATTAGGCTTTGCTACATGAATCTAAGCAATATCAAATAAAATGAAAAATAAAAGTGAAAGGATAACAAACCACAAAAATAGTAACTGAGTATAACACATTTAGGTGGGATCTCTTACATGGATCCTAACTAACCATCCAATCCGCTTTATCTGAAGTCATATTTGGGATAAGACCTAGTCTGTGTATGTCTTTCTTTATTATTTTTCGCCTGTTTCTAACTCTTTTAGATCCTTCTATATGGATTAGATAATTTTCTATAAATAAAGGAAAAAAAAAAAAGAGATCAAACACTCCTCTTTATGGATACGTCTATACGTCTTCATTATATCGATCATACTACCTTAAACAGTTTTCTCAAAACTTATTATAATTTAAGGTAACTCTCAAATTTGCTTTAATATATTTATTTAGTTATACTTCATAATTTTTCTGCACAAACATAGCGTCTATCATTTTTTTTAATGAAATTTTTTGTATAAGCCTGAGATAAGAATTATTTGATACATGGGAAGCAATTACAGGTGGTGTCTGCTCTTGAGAGGAATGGATTTAGGGGAGATTCATCGGATCGGATCAACACATATCGGTGGGTTTTGCTCTTGCCTTTTTTTTTTCTATTTTACCATTGAAATAATATAGATGAATAATTTGACTCGATCAAAAAATTAGGAATCAGTTTTAACCGATACTAATTCAATACATTCGATAGGACTAATACAATACCAATACTTCAAAACAAAAGGGTCGGTGAGACAAAAGAGGAAAAATAATACGCAATCCCGCCGCAGGACCCATACCCTTCCCCCCTCTTGGGCCTCGGCTTTTTGTCACCATTCCTATGCGGTCACCGGAGAGGATCTCGTGTGAAAAGTGAAAACGACAAATGGAATTAAAATATAATCTGTCAATTCTCACGCCATATTTAAATATGACGTAATGAAAGGAGATATTTATATTGGAAGTGGGCTCCACGCAAAATTGTGTTACAAGAAAAGCGTAGTCTGCACGGCGCGTGGGACATACTCGCTGACACTCCAGGTAAAGAGAACGAGGGAAGCGTGGAAATATCAATTCCTTTTCGCCGCTAATCATATGTTGTCGTTTAATTTAATAATATTAAAATCTTTAATCATCATCCTTTGATCATTATCTTTTTCTGTGGGTCCCATATGGCCATATCCGTAGGTTTGTACATGGTCGGATGGCCCACCAATAATAAAACAGCAAAATCCCAATGACGATCTAGTCCTACGAGGGTCGAGAAAAGGGAAATCGTGCTACTTTCATAGGCAGCGGCAAGAAGCGTGCCAAATTAAACTTAGTAATCAACGTTGTTTGTCCATTGAGACTGAATTCTACAATTGAACGTTTGGTGTGTATTCAATGGTCATAAACACTAAGTACTGATTTTAAGATGATCATATACAACTCAAAGGCATTATTTGATAACGTTTTTGTTGTTTATATATCTAGAAACAATAAAAATGATTTTCACGTTTTTTAAAACAAAAAACTGATTTTTTTATGTTTGATAAATTTATTTCTCGAAATATTTTTTGCATATACAATACCACTAAGGCAACGTTTGATAACGTTTCTATTGTTTTTGTGTCTAGAAATAGCATAAATAGTTTTTCATGTTTTTTGAAACAAAAATGGATTTTTTTGTGTTTGATAAATCTGTTTCTCAAAACGTTTATTGCAGACATAATGCCACTAAAAAATCCAATAATATCATTGGATTTCAAAAATGAGAGAGGATTCGGTTCCCTCTTTTTAGGTTTATATAGTTGAAAGATTTATCAGGCACAATAACCTTTTTTTCTCTCTCAAATTCGGTTATAGAAATAACGAATCAAAGTCATTTTTAGAATTGTAAATATGCATAAATTTTGATTTATGCTTCTACAAATGGGTGAAACAAAACAACTTTATCAAACGCTTTTTAGGATATTTCTTCGTTTCTGAGAACAATAAAACATAAAAATATAACGTTGTCAAACGGTGCTTAAAAAACTCAATAGTTGCATCGGCTGCCCAAAAGGGAGAGAGGGTTCGATTACCTCTTTTTAGGTTTAAATAGTTCATAGATTTATTGGGCACAACAACTTTTTTTTTTTTCTCTCTCAAATTCGTTTTTATAAACGACGAAACAAATCCAACTTGTTTTGTCAAAGTCGTTTATAGAATTGTAAATATGCATAAATTTTAATTTATATTTCTAAAAACGATTGAAACAGAACAACTTTATCAAATGTTTTTTAGGTTGTTTCTTCGTTTCTAGGAATAAGAAAATGCTGAAATGACAAAAATGGAACATTGTCATATGGTGCCAAAATGTGTTTCTGAACGTTGGATGCACACCATATACCGTATTGAATTACAGAGGATCCAAGTTCTATCCTTTGGCCCTAGGGTGTAAACCGATTTAGAATTGGATGTTTTTAGCTTCAAATTGTGTTGTAGTGATCCGGAATTGAATCAAGAACTCAATTGATTTTGGAATTTGATACTCAAATCGAACCTGTCTGGTTTTGTTCGGTTTCTAATTCCCATACCTGGTCCATATGCAAGCTAGTGCTCAGGAGCTTATTCTCCGTTCATTGAATTTTTTTTTCTCCGTTTAAGAAATATATTCTTTTATCACGCTCCACATCTAGTGGGATTGGGATTTTTATTTTAACTTGAACTTAGTTCATCAGTTCATCGAGGAAAGACGAATTTACAACGAGGATTTAGAGTTCCAAACCTCGATATCAAGGTTTATATTAATAGGAAAATGGTTCACTAAAAGACAACATGGTTCCTACACCAATACGGGTCAATGGAAACACAAACAAAAGTATCAGCAATAATGAAATTTCTATCTTCATGTGGGGATAGACAATCATTTCACCCGTCTGTTGGAGTATTGGCATAGGATTCATGCTGCCTTTCAATTTTATTATATTAGTATCCCAATTACCGATCCTTAATCCTGATACATAAGAATGGTTTAAGGGTAATCATAATAAAAAATTATTTGAAAAAATAAATCTGTTTGATATGATCCAGTCTTGATCGATTCCATGATGATTACCGTGTTTTAAAACTTGACAGCGGCAGTGTATACGTCATTTTACCTTATCCAATAATCTCGGGGAACGTGCCTGCGATGCCCTAGTGGGGGTTAGGGCGTTTATCATCATCTATTGCACACCAGGTGTTGAGCAAATTAAAAACACCATAAAATATTGAGGGGTGTCTGAGTGTTGACGGTATTAATGGGTCCCACTAATTATTGTGCGTAATTGCGCCCGTTGATATTAGTGGGACTAATATTAGAGGATTAAGATTAAAATTGCTTTTAATGCAAAAAAAAAAAAAAA
>NC_056563.1:36663538-36706192 GCF_013358625.1 Macadamia integrifolia | reverse complement strand
GCAAAAAAAAAAAAAAACACATGGCTTTCCCCGAACGCACAAACGATTATCAATTTCAAACGAAGATTGTCCAAAAGTGGGATTCCACATCTTCTATCGCAAGAGGTGAGGTGTAGTGAACATTGTACCGATAATTGAGAGTATTTAAATACATATTCTAAGAGAGGATCTTAGCCACTTGATGCTCATTGTACTGATATAACAATTATAACTGATTTTTAATACCCAAAGTCATCATCTCAAGCTTGCATGGACAAAAACACAACAAATAACCAAACGACTACACCACACAAGTGCACATGCTATTATGCATGACATATATATAATGGCATATATATATATATACTAGTAAAAATACACGTAGTGGTAGTCTCTTAATTAAACATTTTCTTAAGACAAGATTATTGGGTCAATCCATTTGAAGTAAGTTCTGAAAAGCTTGGTGAGCTGATTTTTCAAAATTTGTATTTTCTAAAAACAAAATTAAACCTAATTATTCTGAATACAAGAGAGAAAATCCACAGACTAAATAGAACAATTCCCATAATAGAAAGGAGATGCGAACATGAAAAATAAAAAACATGTCTCGTTTTCTTCTACGGAGGTTTTGAGAATGCCATCAATTTCACAAATAGTTCTCTCATAGCATATAACAATAATACTAATAAATCATAATATTACAAACCATAGATACTGATTAAGAAAAAACTAATCTCTGATCAAGTTAAAGTGGTGTGCGTGAAAACATGCTTGCTTTCCGCATCCTCTAGATATTTTTCCATAATATAGTGCAATAACTTCTCCACCTGATATTTATCTTGCAGATTAAATGAATTATATGAAATTAAATAAATTATACTACCTTGTGGATGTGGAGTATCTGAAATTGAGAAATGCAGTGTCAATGATCCAAGAGAAAAATAAGCTGAAGTTGAGAACTTTTGTGTTACTGTAATAAAAAAAAAATAGGAATTTGAATATTATGAACTATTGTTGTAAGAGACAGAAAATTGAGAAATCGTGGGATATTGTAGTTGATTTTTTGTCCTCTCTGTGGTATATATATATATATATATATATATAAGGAAGGATTCTATTGCATAAAAACTTGTAAAGTCAATGAAAGTTGATTAAAAGATACCGTTTTTATGCAATAAATCTATCCATAATTATGTGACTATAATTTTGTGACTATTTTTTTATCCCTTTAATTAATACGTAATAATTTTTATTAATAATTACTCTACCCCTTTCTCCTCCACGTTCAGAGTGATGAGTGAGAGAATGATAATTATAGAGATAAAATACCCCTTCCTCCACGTTTTGATTTTGTAAGGGATGAAATGAGAGATTTTAGAAGCCCTTTTTTTTTTGTATATCTCTTAACATACTTACCTTTTTAATATCTCCATAATTATTTATTCCCTCCCTATTCTCCATAATTTTTTGGAGAATCTTCCCCCATTGTGCTTAATGTTTTTTCTAAAATGGATGAGTAAGAGAGAGAGAGATTTAAGGAGGAATAATAGTGCATTTATTTGGTTTATAATTATAATAGCGTAATAAATCTCTCCATAATTCTCCATACTATAATTTTGTGGTTATTTTTTTTGTCCCTTTAATATGTAATAATTATAATTAATAATTACTCCACCCCTCTCTCCTCCACGTTTAGAGAGATGAATGAGATAAAGAGAATTATAGAAAGAATATACCCCTTCCTCCATATTTAGATTTTGTAAATAATAGAATGAGAGATTTTAGGAGCCATTTTTTTTTTTTGGTATATCTTTCCATACTTATCTTTTAATTTATCCATAATTATTTATTGTCTCTATGGAGAATCTCCTCCCATTGTACTCCACATTTTTTTCAAAGACGATGAGTGAGAGAGAGAGAGATTTAAGGATGAATAATAGTACATTTGTTTGGTTTATAATTATATGACTTTCTAATAGTTAATAATTATAATTATATGCCTTTTCCACTCTCCCCCTTTCTCCTCCACATTGAGAGAGAGAGAGAGAGGGAGGAATATTATATATATTTTTAATATTTTTTAATATTTAATTAATTAATAATTATAATTAATTATTACTCTCTCATTTCTTGAGAGAGAGAAAGAAAAATAGAGAATTATGGAGAGTTTATTATTATTAACTTCTTTTTTTGTTGGTATATCTCTCTCCATAATTGTTCATTCAATTCCTGTTCACCATAATTCTCTCTATTTCTCTCTCCACTCTTCCCCTTTCTCCTCCATGACGTTTAAAGAGGGATAGAGTGAGAATTATATGGTTTATTATTATTATTATTTGATTTATCTTCCATTTTTAGGGGTGAGAGGATGAGTCGGTTTAGGATTTGTAATTATATGTCTTTTTAATACTCCACTCTCCCCCTTTCTCCTCCACTTTTAGAGAGAGAGAGAGAGAGCGAAAGAATTATAAAGAGTTTATTATGATATTTGTTTCATATTCAATTTTAAGGGGATTTTGGTCATTTGGGGATTTTTTGGGGTGTTTTTTGGTCATTTGGGAATTTTTTTGGAAGATGTAAATGGTTTTTTAATCATTTTGAAAAAGTATACCAAAGACAGAGAGCACGTACTTTTATATAATAGTATGATAATATGATATATATATATATATATATATAGAGAGAGAGAGAGAGAGAGAGAGAGAGAGAGAGAGAGAGAGAGATGGTGGTATGCACACACACAAACATATGTGTATAGATTTTATTATCTTTACTCAATTCACGATATCTAAAAGAATGCCAACATAGAGTCAAATTAGTTAATTATTGTTTGGATCAACCCAATAAACACGGAGGATTAAGACATTAATTAAAGGGGTAAAAGGATTGCCATGCTATTATTGTAGGATGGAATTTCATGTCAAGTTAGTAAAGGCATGGGAAATGGTCTTGTGCGGTTTACACACAGAAAATTAAGGCGCATATGTCAAGGAGAATAATGGTACCAGCAATGTGCACATCATTTTCATACATATTATATTATGAATTACAAGTTTCAGAATTTCATAAATAAGACATTTTTTGAACGCTTACTTTTTTTTTTTTTAATGAAAAAGGGTGTTCCATGGTAGTGATCATAGCCCTCAGGACAAGCCCTCGTATGATAAGCAGGGCTTCCGTAGGATCAATGAGCGATGGTGCGGCATTTCCACCACTAGGCTATTGATACACCCGAATCATTCACCTTGTGAAACAAGGACAAGTGACATATGAGGAAAGGACATGCGTCACCCAACCGGTAGAGGCTGTGAAAGTTCAAACTACGTGAGGAGAGGATACCTGGAGAGGGAAGATCCCTCCCAAAGGGGTGTAGGACTTATCCGAATAGGATTCGGGTAAGGGGGAAAACGCGTTCGGGTGGGACTCCCTAAACCCTAAACCCTAAACCCTAAATCCTATAAGAGGGAACCCAAAAGGGGAGGATGAGGTAAGTCGACACACACACCATTACTCTTGGAAAAAATTGTTCTGCCGGTCTCTAACTTGGGCGTCGGAGGACTAATCTCGGAGACACCTCCGGGCCCCTGCCTTCTGTGTTTGTGCAAGATTGGTGCTCAGCCTTGTATAGAGTTTTGTTGTAACAACTACCAAAACCGTTGGTGAACACTCTTACTATGTGCAATAATAGATGTTATTAATTAATAAAGTTATTTTACCTATAGAATGAAGCTGATCAATTAAATCTTCTTCCAACTTCTCTTCAAGTATTTGATGGATTCATTTTTTTATTTTTAGGGATGTACAAGGACGATATAATAGTTTGTAGTCTGGATATTTTTTTTTTTTTGGTTCGCTTCAATCCAATGTTAGTTTTAGCTATTAATTACTCAAAAGGCATGTTGAGAAAAAAACTTGTGGAACTGATTACCACAGAGCTCAAAATTTCATTATCATCATCAACTAAAAAACTTGTGGCACTGATTACCACAGAGCTCAAAATTTCATTATCATCATCAACTAAATTGTTATAAATTGGGTTAATGGGTAGTCTTTGGTTTGGTGCCATTAACCTTTGTTAGATGTATCAATGAATTACCCTATAAAGTGAAGTGACACCTATTTGATTAGAGTTTTTTTATTTTTTTATTTTTTATTTATTTTTTTATGTAAACACCCTATATTTTATTGGATCACTCTCTCGCTATGTTGTTCCTTCGCAATTTTTTCTTTTTTTCATTTAAGTTTATTTCTTAAATGGATTTTTCTTTCAAAATTTTTTGATTTTTTTTTATCAACATTCCCACATAAATCTTTTAATTGGCCTAAAATTTAGGGGAGGGGAGAACTAGACAGTTTTGAAACCCTTTGTATCTTGATTTAATTTCAACCATGTTGATTAATTAATTAGCAAGCTAGTTGTATGTCATTTGTTATATTTAGTAACATATCTCGACCATATGACTAATGAGGTATGACTTTTTCTCTTAATTTTTTATTTCTTAATTTATTAATTTTACTTCATAGACTTTGAGAACTTGTTTAAATATCTATAACAACAAACAAGAGGTATCAAACTAGAAGGAAATTTTCAAAATGAATAAATAATGTTGTAGACAACATATTAATTAGATTATGGCCTCAACCGTACTACCTTATTGAACTTATAAAATGACATCATGGAAATCATGGAATCATGATAGAACCAAAATCCCAATAATTTAATTGCCGGATATAAGAAATGAGGTCAACCTCTATCCAATTTTGACTATTAAAAGAAGGGGATGGAAATATGGCAAACTAGAGAGCAGTTGAGTCAAAGTTTATAACTGTATGTCAACATTCCAACTGAATGGTTTGTTTTGCCACTTGAAATATGAGAAGTGTTTTCACACAATACCCATGTTCTCCAAACTCCTATTTTATGATTTGTAATGGGGTCGTTCCATTCGTCCAAATTAACTCAGTCGTTTGAGGGAATCCTCTCCCTTGAACTATTTATGGTTATTTTAATTATTGGGCAGATGGATAAATGTTTTGCATAGGACACATGTCAAGTTTGAAAACGTGTCTCAATCATGTGGCCACCATGTACAAGGTTTTCTACTTTGTTTTTAGGGTAAATTAATATTTTATCTAATGTTGAACAAAAAAACAACCGTTTTTTTCAAAAACCTAAAAACGATTGTATACAGAAAAATTATTTCACTTGAAAAAACATTCCACTCCTGCATCAAACATACCTGTACGTGAACATGTGTACCTGTACGTCTACAGATACTTGTATGTATATGTATGTATCCCTTCATACAAATGATGCATCTATTCTCTATAGGTATGTGTCCCTTTCATATGAATGGTGCTCCTATTCTCTATAAGGGTCAATATATGTACATATAAGCGTCCCTTGTATGTATCCATATGTATAGGTGTGTCTCTTGCATGATATACATGTATGGGTGTGTCCGTTAACTACTATACATATACTGATAAGTAAGTACATGTATAGTCAACTTTAGTTCACATGATTTTACTAGTACTAAAGAATTTGAACAAAGGAAAAGACTAGTTGTTTTGAAACTTAAAACTCTTACACACCATCCCATCTCACATTGTCTATAAGATGTTTGGATCATATGAGATCTGTTTAGTTATAAGGAAGAGAAATTTTCAATTCTCTAAGAAAAACTTTTGTAATCATTACCTCATATGATTATTTCACTGACTCTAAATTATTCAATGTTTGGTTATTAAATTTTACTTTAACCATCCATAGAAATTCCTCACATTTGTAAAGCAAAAAATTACGTCTAAACAACACTCATTTACTTAGAGGGCAAGGGTTTATACAATGGTACTAATTTGTGCATATGGGAAACCCCCCATGTTGAATTGTCAATTAGGAATGAGGGTTTACACGGAGAGACCCACCCACCCTCTCATGTCTTGGTGTGTAGAATTTTTCACACACATGCATCACACGAAAGTTTTGCCATTACCAAAATAGTAAGAAATTCAAATATGTTAAATAATCATGTTGGTTAATGATTATAAAAATTTCTTTTATATATTTAAAAATTTTAACTTTCCTTCCTTTGATTTTAATTGCAGCCAAACGGAGCTTCAATAACTTACACCAATGAATTGAGTCTCGAAACGAAAGATCATCAGTCTTGGGTCCATAGTTTGCATGCATGCTAGGTTATTTGGATTTGTTCAATTGATGACTGAGTTTTGAAAGAAGATAAAAAATAATAAGAATTCAAATTTTTTTTTTTTGACAGACATGCAACAATAATAGTTCAATCGAAAGCCTAGATGACAATTATAAATTGTGTATGGTATAAAACACGAAGGAGGGTTCCTGCACTAACTTAGATGGATAGACGGTCTCCAATATGAATTACACAACAGAGGGGTTTTAAGGAGAGAGAGAGAGAATAGGTGAGGCCCACAATTCTATATCTTTGTGAGCGAAAGAGATTGTACATGGCAACATGCGGTTCTTTTTTTTTGGTAATACATGCGGTTCTTTTACCAAGCACATAAAAGATCAGTTATGTTGCCCTCTCTTTTACCCGTATATATATATATATATATATAATGCTCAACATTTGTCCCATCTATTGCCATTCAAGCTATGTTTGGATGGCAAGAAAAGAAAAATATAAGACAAAAATGATAATTATTCTATAATTTTTTTGTGTCGATCTTTCTCTTCAAAATTTTTTTTTTCTTGGCATCCAAACATCGCCTATTGGTGAGCACCAGTTCTGCAAGTATATGCGATAAGACTTTAAAACATTATTCGTGTAAGCAACTTCCATGTTTGATTTAACATGGTATAAAGGAAAGGGCAAGAAAACCATGTTTGCTTGTGCGGCCATAGGCAGTGGGATGGTGGGGGTAGCATGATCTTTTTGCACTTGTCTATGTCTGGGTGTAAATCCATGCAAGTGGGCATGGTTATTTTCTCCCAAAAGAAAATATATTAACTAAGAAAGAAAATAAATCACATCAAATAACCTCCATATTTGATTTTAAGAAAGATATTTTCATTTTAACTAGATCTTCTCAAGTGTGCCAGTGTGCCTAGTATACATCTAACAGTCAGGGGTGCATGCAATGGTTTTGCCATCTATCTAATGTGCATTGGGCGCACTGAGAGGATCCACGTGTACATTTGACAATTAGGGTGCTTGCAAGTGTGTTGCCAACTATCAAATGTGCATTAGGCGCACTGAGAGGATCTGCGTGTACATCTGACAATCAAGGGTGCATGCAATGGTGTTGCCAACTATCTAATGTGCACCAGGAGCACTGGAGAGGATCTGCGTGTGCATCTGACAATCAGGGGTGCATGCAAAGGTATCGCTAGCTATCCAATATACACTAGGCGCATTGAGAGGATCCATATGTGTACATCTAACAATCAGGGGTGCATGCAAAGGTGTTGCTAGTTATCCAATGTGCACTAGGCACATTGGAGAGGATCCACATGTACATCTGAAAATCATGGGTGCATGTAAGGGTGTTGCCAGCTATCTAATGTGCACTAGGTGCACTCGAGAGGACCCGCGTGTACATTTGACAAACAGGGGTGCATGCAAGGGTGTTGCCAGCTATCCAATGTGCACTAGGCCCAATGGAGAGGATCCGCGTGTATTTGACAATCATGGGTGCATGCAAGGGTGTTGCCAGCTATCCAATGTGCACTAGGCGCATTGGAGAGGATCCGCGTGTATTTGACAATCATGGGTGCATGCAAGGGTGTTGTCAGCTATCCAATGTGCACTAAATGCACTGGAGAGGATCCGCGTCCATTTTCTATAACTCCTGTTCACATCGCGAATCTGAAAACCCTAATTTTGCTACTCTTTGACCTTTTATTTTTGGTAGATTTGGCTACTCCCTTAACCCAAGTTATCCATATAAGCACGCCATTCACTATTTAGAAGGTTAGAGTTTCTATGTATCGAGGAAATAAATGCTTCTTAGTCTCTGTGACCCCATGCTGGACATGATGGGTGACAAAATGACTCCCCACTCATGTGAAACCCAAAAAACCCATCCGCTATCAAGGTTCACGTGCGCCCCTCATTCATTCATTGGCCTCGTGTTGAAGTAGGGGCAACACGGCCAGGAAACGTTCTTCTGCCTCTTTAATTTTCTTTTGGTAAAAAAATATATCCAAATATGATCCAGACCATCCGATGCTGATGATCCAGTGAAATTTGTGAAACCACCCATGGGTCCCACCAGTCATACCATAGTCTCACGCTGCTTTTTCATCAATCACTCACTTACCAGTTTTTCTGTCCCCAACTACCCCAACAGTAGTTCTACCCAAAAAAAAAACTACCCCAACAGTAGGGGTGCGGCTCATCTCCAGTTCAAACCGTACTTTCAAGTAACTGGAGACGATTACTGCTAAGGAGTAAGCGGCGAAAAGCGTGCGCTTTTCCGTGCGTGGGTGTGGCGCGTGGGCAGTGTGAGTGAGAAACTGGTTTTTACGACTTTTACGTGCTGGCATGACGATCGCTCGCTCGCTTGCTCGAGGGTCATGCATGGTTTTATCTCTCTTAATTATTTTTAATTATTGCCGTTTCATATTAATAAATCTCTATAGAAAGATTAGTGGGAAAGCGAAGCGATAAAAACGGAATTTCATATATTTTGTTGAAAACGACGTCGACGTGAAGAGAAAGAACGACAAAAAGCGAAGGATAGAACTTCGAGAAACGAGACCGAAAACCAAAGCAAAAGCAATTAAAGTTAAGCACACAAAGAGAGAGAAAAAAGAGAGAAATAAGGCACGCCTCGTCATCGTGTTTTAAACGACTCCTTTTTTCCCATTTTTCTCGTTTTGCCCTCTCTTTCTATTTGCGAAACGGCAAAACCCCCTCTCTCTCTCTCTCGCGAAACTCTAATCTCACTATGATTAGTGATCATGGCATCACCATCTGCTCATCCTCTCCTTTTCTAGTACTTCTCTAGGGTTTTTATTCTTCGCATTGTTCCTTCTTTTTTGCTTTTCTTTCTCCATTAATTTTTTTTTTTGAGAGCTTCGATGATGTCGTCGTCTTCTGCGAGTAGCGGTTGCTTTAATCCGGACTGTAAAGAAGCGAAACCGGAGCGGTTACGGAAAGGATGGCGCTTACGAACTGGAGAGTTTACTGAACTCTGCGATCGATGCGCGTAAGCAATATCTTTTTTTTTTTCTTTCGTAGTTTTACTCCCTCCTTTTGGAACGAGTTCTCATCTTTTCTTCCGTTTCCGTTGTTGTACTTCTGTTCTGTTCTAATTTTAAGTGACTTGGAATTGGTGGATCGGTTTCCATGGGTTTTTAATGTGTTCCAGGTTTAATTTATGTGATTAAGAGGTTTCGTTGATGTCTAAGCTTCTGCTTTCATTGATTGAATTTTTTGTTAGCTTAAGCTTTATTGAAAGACTATGAGCTTCGTTCCTGTATGGACTTGCTTTAAGTCTGTTGTTTTTAATGAGTTGACGTGTGGAAGGGGAGGTGCTTCAATTTCTGGTGTTTGTTTTGATCTACAATGGTTATTTTCTGACTATTGCATCCACTACAGGATATTTTCTTGTTCTTTTTTTTTTCCCCTTGAGAAAGGCGAGTTCTTTAGAACCATGCGATCAATCTTTCGAGTAATCTGTTTGCCCGCTAGACCCTACTATGATTAATGTTTGGCCATTGAAGTGTCCTGGTAACTTAGATTTGCAGTCATTATACATCTTCTTGGGTGGTTCTGCAGGTCAAAAGGTTCAAGTTTTCTTTCTTAAAGCATAATCGAGACTGCATGTTGAAATGCTTAATTGAATGTATTAAGGGAAAAAAGAAAAAAAAAGAGAAGGGATTAATTGTTGTGGCTGCTCTGTACATGTTGAAATGCTTAATTGATGGTGTCAGGAGAAAGAAATACATTGATTCTTTTATATGTAGATTCTTCATATGTGACATTATAAGTATTATGTGACTAGTTCTGCATATGAGGAGGGGAGATATTGTGAAACTTTTCACTCAGATGCTGCTGGTTGGAGGAACTGTGAATCTTGTGGGAAGGTGAGTTGAAAATTCAACATCTAGTTTTCAAAATTTTCTGTCAGGCCTTTGGTAGATGCATATGATTGCTTTGAACGGTTGACCCTAAATGCTTAGTTACATCTCGCAACTTACATTATTTTCTTTCTTGAGGATGTCATGACTGTTTTTGTTTAATCTTCTAATGGGAATGCTCTCCTGCAGCGGGTGCACTGTGGATGTATTGTTTCATTCCATGCAGTTGTACTATTGGATGCTGGAGGAGTTGAGTGCATGGCATGTGCTAATAAAAACTTCGTTGTGGTGAGAACTCTCTTTGTGTGTGTGTGTGATACCCCATGTGGTGAGAATTCGTTATTTTGTTTCTTGTCTGTTCTATGTTATGCTACCTCTAAGTTTTAATTTAGTTACTGTGAGAAGGTAGATTTTGTTACTCTGCTTGACATTTTATTTTTAATTTTTAATGAGATTTTCATCCAAGAGTATCATTATTGATGCATGAGTTGCTTCCATTTTGACCATCTTTATGTGAAACTTATTACCATATGAGCTTTTGCCTTGCAAATTCTAACAGCTCTTCTTGCTTTGGGGCCATAAAATGATTGAACAAACTGAGTCTAGGAATATCTAGATCCACCTAAACATGGCTCATCAAATTCTAATAATGTATGCATTGTCTTCTTCTACTTTCCCTGAAGAACCCACTGAAATGATTCATAAGCATGCAACTTCCTAGATGCAAATTTAAACTGGACAGTAGACATGGTAACTAATGCAGATGCCTTGGCTTGGCTGGATTGAACTGATCCACTATGTAGGTCTAAGCCAAGACACAACCAACCCAAACCGATATTCTGGTCTTGGTAGTTGATAATTAAGGAAGCAATCTTAATATATTTGATTCTCTTTTGTTTTAGAAGTAGTTTCTTTTGGAATTTGCTAGTTTCTATTTTTAGAGTAGTTTCATTTCAAGTAGTTTCTATTAATTGTTTTGATTTTCCTTTATATTAGACATGTAATCGATGGAGCAATTGAGATTTAGAATATGAAGTTTGAATGGAGTAAATATTGGGAATCTTTGTGGCTGTAGAGTGTTGCTATTCCCCTACCCTCTTTTCTACTTATGATTCTTCTTCTTCTCCTCCTCCTCCTTTTCTGGTTTGTCTTCCCATTTCCTGTTTCTGGGTGGTACCTGCAGCCTTGGACAGTGAGTTCAAACTCATTGGTGTTTCATTGGTTTGGGCTGAAAGTTATTGGGTTACTTCATTACTTGTAGGCAACCTAATACCCAAGGTATGAGTGCTTGATGATGTTTACACTGTGAGAGCTCAAACCTGCAACTCAGGTTCCCTCAAGCTATGCCCAGATCTGAATTCGGAAGGTTATATCTCTCTTGGTTGATGACTGTTGGAGGTGCTAGGGCTTGAGAGTAGAATGGTTTTGGAGTAGCTTCCTACTCCTGGAAATTCATGTGGAGTAGACTAGTGGTGAAGGAGGAATCAGACATGAATCCGATTTGGAGTTCCGTCCCTTTTCTGGTTCTGATGCAAGGTTGAAGAAGGATCATGAGTTCGCTGTTTATTTTTCTTTTATTCTGATTTCCTGTTATACCCTTCTCGCTGTCTCAAGTTCTCTCATATCCCGTATTCCTATTTTGCTTCTTAGTTTATTCCCATCAAATAATTACTAATTCCCTTTAGGTTCCATCTCCCAAGTATCTCATTAATTAATCTGGTTATTTACAACTCTGCCACTCTCTTTATAACTTCAGTTTATTTACAATACTGCCATTGCATCTTGATTATTGAGTTCTCTTATTTGGGTGGGCCCATTAAGCGAACTGAACAGGGTTTTTTAAACCCCGGTTCCACATCAATAACCCAAAACTGGATTTCATGCATAAGGAAAAGCAGAAGGAAAGAGGGAAAAGACGAGAAAAAAAGTGAAACAATCTGCATAGCTTTTCTGTTATTTTTAATTAGGAAAAAGAGATTTTTATAGAAAAGGATGGTATACTAGAGGTGCAGAGAGGTATAGATAAACAAGAGGGCTATTTCTGGGTCAAAAAAAAATATAGGAACACGGGATGGCCATATAAAGTGGATAAGAACCATAAAAATAAGAGGTGGTGATGCAGAGAAATTACAGAAGGGGGCTTATTTTAGAGGAAATAGCCTTCGGTTGGGTTCTATACAGGTTGGACCTTTAATCCAATGGGGTTTTCATTGTAATGGACCATTTAATTGGCCTGAATGCCTAATATGGGTAGAAGCTAGGACTATGAGATTTGTCAAGTAGGATTAGATTAGAATCTTAGAAGTTAGGAATTTGAGTCCATATTTATCTTAAGTTCTGTTCTGTTTTGAGAGTCCTAGTTTCAGTAGGAGCATTTAATACTTATTTTTTACTACTCTAAGTAGTAGTTTGAATTCCAAATCGGTTTAGAAATATTAGGGAGTCAATTTATGAAATATAGCTTTTGGTTTTCTGAAACTTTGGCTACTTTGGATTCAGTAGTGTGCTTGGAGGATTCCTGTCCTGTGTAGTATCTATATTTTTCGTCAAGCTCTGAGTTCAAATATAATCTATCCTCAAACTCCCTGTGGATCCTCTGTTTTCAGTTAGTTTCAGTTCTGTTACTGTGATGCATGAGCCTTTCCTTGGACCAGGCCAAACTTGTTTGAGAGCTCCGACCAAGAACTGGACCTGATTGGGAATTTGGGTCTAGTAGGATATTAGTAGTTTATTTATTTACTTATTTGGATTTATCTTGTAATCTTTTACTTAGGATAGAGTTCCATTCCATTTTTAAATTTAGAGTTTGATTCCATTTAGATTGGGTTAGATAATTAGGAGATGAGTTAGATTTACTTTTATTTCTACATTAGGTTACAATTAAGAAACTTTTAATTTCGTTTTTATAAATATACTTTAAGTTTTAACCAAATTCATTGGAGAAAATTGAATAGAATGAGAAATTGAGTTGGAATCTCACGGTTGTGAGTGTGGTGCGATCCGGTGGCCTTCTTCTCCCCATCTCTCTCTCTCTCTCTCTCTCTCTCATCCATGCAAGATTCTCTTTCTTTTCTCCTTCCTTATTTCCACAGGCTGTCTTCGTTTTCTTTGTGATACAATTCTGTTGTTCTGTAAAGGGTTTGCTGGAACTCCATCTCTTTCACCTGTATCAGTCTATAAATCAGGGAACCACTTCTAATGCTTGAAACGTCATAGCTTGTAGGTTTTGGGGGCATAGAAATCTGTCAGTAGAGAGAATAAACTCAAGTTGCAAAACTGATTTGGTTCTTTCCACCAGTCAGTATCAAGGGCTGGTCTTTTGGTTGATTCTTTGATACTGATTAATCACCAAAATAGGTTTGTTTTACGAGGAATAAGCCTAGGGTTGGGTTCCATGCTTGTTGGGCCTTTGATCCCATAATTTGTCCCTTCTCTTGTTAGTTTTGAACTTCATTAATTTACAGAACTGCCATCTACTTGTTATTTGAGTTGTGTAGTATCCGGGTGGGCCCATAGAGAGCTCAATAGGGTATGTTGACCCAGGTTCCGCATCAGATTGGTTGTATATCATACAAGACATTACTTGTTTGTGCTCTAATTTCATATATAGCTTCTGAAATTAAGCTTTTTGAGATTCTGTTTTCAGTTTCTGAACTTTCTGGTCGATTGTTCCTATTCTAGATCTGCTACTTTCAGTCCAGGTAGGCACTAGTGCTCCTCTGAAACTACCTACTATATTATTGGAATTAGTTCAATTCTACTGGTTGATTTACTTAATTAGGAGGTTCATGGAAAGATTTAGAGTTTGCAAGAAGGATCTCTCTATAGTCTTTATTGACCTAGAAAAAGCCTATGAAAGAGTCCCTAGAGAGCTAATTTGGCATGTACTAGAGAAGAGAAGGGTATCGAGTAAATATGTATATATAGTTAAATATATGTATGAGGATGTGGTGACTAGTGTGAGAACTGTAGAAGGGCAAGGAAGTGAATTCCCAATATTAATTGGGCTACATCAAGGATCAGCTTTAAGCACTTACTAGTTTGCGCTTATCATGGATGATATAACCTGGAACATTCAAGATGAGGTCCATGGGGTATGTTCTTTGTTGATGATATTGTTTTGGTGGATGAGACAAAAGCTGGGATTAACGTCAAGTTAGAATTGTGGACATTAACCTTGGAATCAAGAGGTTTTAAGATAAGTATAATAAAAGATGGAATATATGTTGTGAAGATTGAGAATAGAGAGAGAGGTATCACAAAGTGATCATTTTAGGTGTTTTTGTCAAACTGTCAACTATAAATAAATAAGGTGATATAGATGATGATGTCTCATAGAGGATTGCTGCTCTTCTTTCCGCTGGTTTGCTGCCTTTGTCGAAGGTTGAAGAAGACATCCATCTGTTGCTCTTTTATTTGTCTCCATCTTTCTCGTTTTCCTAAATACCCTTTTTTCTTGTTTTAATTCTGCTTTGTCCTTTGTTTATTATTAATGCCTAGTCTACCCTTATTCTTTAGATACAATTTTTTTTATATCCGTAGTCCCTAGCCATCTTAGTCAACCAAACAACCCCGTTAAAATTCTGGTTATTTACAAAGTTGCCATTCCCCTGTAATACTTGGTCTTCTGTTGATTTGGTGGGCCCATAAATGATCTGAGCAAGGGTTTTTCAAACTCCAGATTGCATCTTTGCGTTTCATCTATATTCTGCCTTTTTATTTCCAAGATTCATACATAATCAGAAAGCCCATAATTTCAGCGATACTCGACCAGAAAACTAGGGACATCTGCGATTTTCTTCTGTGAAATATAGAAAATCTCCTAAAACACTTTATTTCTTATTCTATCGATTTCTTTTGTTCTTATCCTTTCAAGTGTGGTTCCAGAAATTAATTTGCTTCTAGAATCCTTACTAGAATTGTGAACCACATCACTATGCCTTTCCTATATGCAATATTAGAATTTTTTTCTTCGATGGGCTTTGCTACATCCACCCCCCAACCCAAAAAAGAAAAACCAAAAAAGAAGAAGAAGAAAAGAAAGCCTTGGGTGCCTTCAGTTTTGTAGCTTTTGGAAACAGAGAGAGAGAGAGAGAGCTTGCCGGCATTTGGGTTTGGTTGTATTAACTTGGGATCCTCATTCTTTTGTTTAGAACTTGCCGGTTTGAGTATAGATTTACAAACCATAGCATTTGCTTTGGAGTTTCACTGTTATGAGATTCTTTTGTTAACAAAACCGACTTGCCTCTATTATTCCTTTGGTTGATTGATCAGGCAATCAGGTTTGCTGTTCCATCTATCCTCAAAGACCACTTTCAAGTGATTGGAAGGGACATGATGTCCTAGGTCAATATATCTTTTCTTTAAGTGTTCGGTGACAAGTTGGAACTAGTTCCTTTATTTATTTGTTGCAGCGAAACTTGTTGGTGTCTTCATTGAACAGTTCTGATGTAAAAATGAAAAATGGTAATATATTTTCTTGCTCTGTTTCCTCACTTTTTTGTTACTATTCCTTTGCTGAAAGCAGTACCAGTTTCATTTTACCATGCATCTTGCATTCTCTTAACCAGATACGGTTTCCATTTTTTAGGCTTTAAAATTTTTACCATTGTACTTTCAGTATGTAATTCATTTTCTTTTGTATCGAAATTCTGTATGTGATCTAAGGTTCTCCAGAATTATTAATATTCACCCATTTTGGATCATGCTTAGTATTTAATTAATCACCTGTTTTTATGTGTGATCAATCATCTATCGTCATTGTAGATATAATAGCAAACACATACATCCGTTTTGAAATTCTTCGTTATTGTAAAATTCCTGCTTGAAAAGTGAAAGTTATTTCATGTTGCTTCCGCCTGATGCGGAAAATTGGCAACCGTCCCTTGTTTCATAAAAAGAATCCATTTTATGTTATAACCTTTGTGTATCCCTTTCTCAGGCACCAAACCCTGTATGGCCTTCCCCTTTATTTCTGCATCTACCTCTACCTGAGAGACTTAATGATCTCTCTGTTAAAAACTGGAATCAATTTGCTGGACCAAGTGCAGTTGCAACTCAGTGGCATCAAGCACCCAATCTATGGAATGCTGCTACAGCTCAGACTGAATTACATCCAAGGATGACATATGAGATTGGTAGATCAAATGGAATTGATAAACTGATTTCTAGTGAGCGTCCATCTGCCCTGGGCATGGAGAAGATGAAACAAAGTGAAGATCCATCTGAAAGAGTAACATCTAGCAACCCGAAAAATTTTCCACCGGAAAGATTTGCAAATGGGCATGCTGGTATCAACACTGCACCTGCATTAAATTCATTCCATAGGGAAGAAATAGCCATGGATGGCTTGCAACACTCATGCCGCTTTGCAGGAGATAATGAGTCAGTAGAGACGAAAAGGGGATTGCTTGCTGAACCTGCTAGGAACACTCCTGCAGCAGGAATAAACTATGAGGCACATCCAAGTGTAAATATGTCAGTGCAGTCTACTCCAAAGGATGATACATTATCTTCTCGTGTTGGCTTTGGTGTACCTTATGCTTCACCTAATGAGACAAATGGTCCTACCAAGGTTTCTGGACCTCAATCACAACGACAAACGCCTCCATCTGCTATTACTAAGCCATTCTTGGCTGGTCCACATAATGGAGTGGAATCAACTGCTGAAACTCAAGTACGGAATGGAAGACCTCGTGGGGATACTAGGGGAAGACATCATTTGCTCCCACGATACTGGCCAAGGATAACTGATCAAGAATTGCAACAAATCTCCGGAGAGTATCCTCTATTTCTTTTGTGGTCTTTCAATGTAGAAGGATTTCTGGGTAACTTTTTTATGTATTAATAATTATATGATTAAATCATTTCTGATTTTCATCTCAGATTCAATATTGTATCTGGTAATGTTATGTTTTTTATTTATGAGCTAAAAAGTAATTGATTTATAATGCCTTGGTGTGAAATCCTGTCCCTAGACTCCCTACCTTTTCGGTTTGTGTGAAAATTCAGCTTATATGCCTTGACCATATTGAAGCTCAAACTCTGTCATCACTCCTTTGTTTGAGAAGATGTTAAGTGCCAGTGATGCAGGGCGAATAGGGCGTTTGGTGCTTCCAAAAAAATGTGCAGAGGTGAGCCTGTACTTTTTCAAATTGACCTTTGAATGTTTCCAATATTTTATATGCAAAAATAGAATTATGTTCATTATTGTGCTCTTTACTTTCACCACATCATAAATTAAGAATGCGACTGCTTTCTATAGTTTGGAACAAATGCTACAATAAATGTTAAAATCAGTATGTGAAATGTGAATGGTTTTCATCTCAACAATTCCCTGGACTCTTGCTTTGGATATATTTAACTGGTCTTCTGATGCTCAGGAAAAAAAAAAAAAAACTTATTTATTTGAACTATTTTTTGCTATCTTATCAAATGTATCCTGCTTTTACATTCATTGCGAATCTTGTACATTTGTGCAAGCAGTCAATGTGAATTGTCAAAATGTTATATTGCACCCATCAGCTCTGGTACTGATGTTGCTGTGTGCATTTTTTTTGACCTCCTAGCTTTTTTTCACCTTCTGAATATTTTATTTTGTCCAATGAGATCTGTGGAATGTCATGTGGAATGAAGATCAGGTCAGCTGTCTACTGGTAGTTGTCATGTTGGATTCTGGAAAAATTGGGGGGGAGGGGGCAGCGGTGGCCTTTTCGGGCTTTTTCGTTGCTTCATCTTTGTTTCATATAAATGCTTCATGTTTAAACATCATCAAATTATATGAATATCATATGCATTATGTTTCTTTAGGATCTGGATCTAACAGCAGTTATTGATAAGCAATTTCTATGGAACAGGCTTATTTTCCTTCAATTTCACAACCAGAAGGGTTACCTTTAAAAGTCCAGGATGCAAGAGGCAAGGAATGGGTATTCCAGTTCCGTTTCTGGCCCAATAATAACAGCAGGATGTATGTTTTGGAAGGGGTTACACCATGTATTCAGTCAATGCAATTGCAAGCAGGTGACACAGGTATCAATCAAATTCAATTGGAATTAGACATAATTCTTGTTTCCTGTTTTTTTTTTGGTTGGTTAATGGGATTCATCTATCTTGAAGTGGTATACTATTGGCTTTTTTCAAGAGGCATGTGAGGTGACACCTTGAGGGCTTTAGGCTAGAGAAGCTGCCTTAGGGTATCACCTTTCAGAGGATGAGGTGCACACCTTACTATTCAAGTGGCTGCCTCATTCATCAATCGAAAATTGGGTCCTCTTCACAATATTAAGGCTGAAAATGTAATCACTTTCCAATGTCCTTTTAGTTGCCTCATTTATTATTTTTTATGGCATTCAACTTCCATTGAGGATTCAACAAAAAGAGTAAAAAAGAACCCTCTCAATTATATTTCTTGTATAATGGATTCTCTGATGGTGCTGAGCCACCATCTGACTCATTAGAAGCTGTGATCCTTTTACAGATATAAACAGATGACTGAATCTCTGAATATCTTTTGGTTTTTGGCTTTTAAAAATACTTTATCTTTTCTCAATCTACAGGTTGTCATGCAGTCCTACTAAAGGTTTTTTTTCCCCCCCTTGTTTCATTTTAATTCCTTACCCCCCTCTCCACTTCTATACTTGATTTTTTTTTTAATTTTTTAATTTTTTTTTAATGCTTCCTGCTTTCTCCTCTTTTATAATTAAATAAAATTTAATGTAGTATTGTATTTGAAAGACTCAAAAATTGGCAATAGATAAGATCTTTAGCTCAAAAGGATAATTCAGATTATAGGGAATAATGAATAGACTAGGTTATGACAGATGGGAAGGTTTGCTGAAAATATGACTTCAATCGGACGGCTAGATCAGAAGCTATGGGTGATTCCTAGAAGCAAAAGGAATAGGGGTAAAACAGTAATTTAACTCATTTTTAAAAGTGTCTCCGATACGATACGATATCCCTCCGATACGTATCTTAAATTTTGCCAACCGATACGGTGACCGATACTGATACTTTAATCCTTGATCTTCAACATATCTTGGCGTTTCTCCGATACGATATGATATGATACTCTCCGATAAGTATCTTAAATTTAGCCCACTGATACAACAACTGATACTGATAACTACTATATTAGGGTTCAGAGTTGAAGGTGAAGTGCAGGTTTCAGCTATGAAATAGCCTATAAACGGTATCTTAATAGGTTAAGAAATCAGATTCAGGTTAGGGAATGAAAACAGGGATTTAATAGGGTAGGGGCAGATTGGCTGCTGGTCAGAATTGAATCGAATCCTTAAGTTAGGGTTCTTAAGCTTCACTCCAAATTTCAGTCAAATCAGATGGCTGGTTTCCTTGATCTAAAAAAAAAGTACTGCATATGAACTTCTAGAAACTAGTGTTCTAGTTTCAGAAATTCCAGATTTAAGCACTTACTTGTTAATGGCTCTGTGATCAGAGAATGAGAGTAATAACCATTAAAACAGCAACAGTTAGAGAACAATAGCTTGAAGATGATCCACCTGGGCTTCTCATTGCAAGGTGTCAATTAGATCAGACACCATTCCCTTTTCCTTGATCAAGCACAAGGCCTTGATCAAACACAAGAGGTCTTCTGGAGAAGAAGAAGCAAGCAAAGCTTTTCATTAATCAATTTTTGTGTACAATGCTAGCCTCCCTTACAACTTATGTAGAAGACACAAAAACTAACTTGGACACTAAATAGGAAATACCTAACCCAATCCTTAATTAATTAGGTAATCTAAACTGACTAGGAAACTGAAATAATCTGGGCTTATAGAATCCTAATCTAGCCTAAATTAAGACACATAATAACAATTAATTTAGAGAAGTGAAGTCGCTTAATTAGCTAATCCCTTATGCCGGCCCTTGCCTATACCCATATTTTAGGCCTATTATAAAGACAATACATGGGATCAAAGGCTCAACGCATAACCGATTTCGGTGATGAATGTGTATCAGTTTGCTTCTAAAGAGATGGGATTTAGCCTCACATTTTGAGGTTTGTGCCTTATGCATCTTGTGGTTTAACATTCCTTCACATCAATATTGACTTATGGTCTACATTTGTTGCTTCTGTTATTTGTGAGTGATAATGTTTGCTGTGGTCTTGCAAAACTTTGGCTGCAAGGTTATTACCTGGTCTAACACCCCAACTATCTTCATCCTTCTATTTTGTTCTTATTTTATCTTCTGATTATTTGTGGGTATAAATCTGGTGATACTGAGGTTCAGTCCTATTTTTCTCCTTCTCTTTTCAACTTTAAATTCCAATTTTATATGTATTTGTGTATCCATATTGATCCTTGCTTTGTGTGAGCATAGTGGTTGCTAATGATAGTATAGGATCTGATAACTGGCTCTGTTCTTCAGTAACATTCAGTCGGATTGATCCAGAAGGAAAGCTGGTTATGGGATTCAGAAAGGCTTCAAATGTTCCACCATCTGACCAGGTCTGGCTCATAAAAGGGACATTCCATCAATTTTTTTTTTTTTTTGGGGGGGGGGGTGTGTGAAATAATAGAGGAAGAGCATAACTGATAGTTCATGCTGATCTTTTTTTTTTCTCCCTTCTGTGGCAGGATTCTTGTGGTTTTACATGCTCAGTAATATATGTAGTTAAAATGTTGCTTATGTTTCTCCTTATATTTAACTGAATCAAGTTTACATCACTGATGATTCATGCAGATTTTTCATTGTAGCATTTTCTTTGATGGTTTTAAATGCTTGGTAGTATTTATAGTTAACAATGTTCTGGTTGCTTATGTTACTCCTTTTAGTCCAGCTGAATCAGGTTGCATGTTGTAGGATTTAGAAACAAAACCATGTCACTGTGGTCATATGTTCCAAAAGCAAAAGGATTGGTTAGAAGGGTTCCCACATGAGAAAGCAAATGATGCACTTTCTTCTTTTTCACTACATAATCTATTCTTTGTCGTACGTATGAAATTTCCATTTCAGTGGTAGGTTTAGGTGACCATAATCAGATGAAGCATGAGTTTATCTCATTGCTATTACTTGCAAAAATTTGAGAATATCCTGAGCTCGTATGGAAGTTTTCATTCCACATATGCTATGGTTGAGCCTAGGAGATTGTAGGGGGTGCTTTGCAAATATAAATGCTCCTTTAATGGGATGTGTGTCTTAATCGTAACTTTTGTGTGGCTTCATGCAATGTTCTTGACCAACCAGTCAATTTTGCAATTCTATTACGACACTTCTTCTCAGGAGTGCAAAACCATTTGGATTACCAAGTAAGAAAAATATTTTAAGATGCTCAAGTTTAGTGACTCATGTCAATGATTTGGGTGCCCTGTCTTTATGATAAAGGAGTGTACCTAGTGCACGAGGTTCCCAGCACTGTGGGGTCTGGTGCAGATCGTAATGTATGCAGCCTTACCCCTGCTTTTTCTGAAAGGCTGTTTCCTGATTCAAACCCATGACCACTAGGTCACAATGGAGCAATGTTACCATTGCGCTGAGGCCTGCCCTCTATGCCCCTGTTTTTATGATGACACCCAGTAAAGAAAATTTTCTGTATTATGTATGGCAAGACTATGATTTGCTTGGTATAACTGTATAAGATTGTTTGTACATCATGAGGGTGGCCTTTTTGTTAAAAAATACTTGGTGCCTAAATCTCTGATTTATGCACACAAGATCTTATGCTTTTTGTATTTAGTTACCTTACAATTGGAATCTTATTGGAGCCTATGGTTGTAACTTGGTTCAACAAAATTTTGGTTTATGTGCACTAAATAACTGTTGTTTACAATATTTATTTTCTATTGACAGGAGATGCAAACACTTAAGTCTGGGAACAGTGTCCCAAAAAATGGAGAGGTTAATATTGAAAAAACTCAGCCTATCGAAGTTCTATTGACTCATCCTATTCTTTTTTCTTGTAGAGGTAATGCGTAATAAATTAGTTACTCATTGGTCAACCAGGTTAAGTCGGCAGATCCCAGCATCTGGTCCAAAGTTGATAAGTCAGGATACATAGCAAAAGAAGTACCTAGAGCCAAGGCTTCCCTTTCCACTAAGAGGAAAAGCAGCACCCTAGGATCAAAGAGTAAACGACTGCGCATGGAAAATGAGGACTTAATAGAGCTCAAGATATCATGGGTAGAGGCTCAGGGGCTGATTCGCCCACCTCCCAATAATTTTCCTAATATTGTGATGATTGAAGGCCAAGAGATTGAGGAGTACGTGGTAAGCACTTAAGAGTGACTTATTTATGGACTAATTTTTCTCTCTGTTGTTTCTGTCTGCATAGCTAGTCTTTCGGTACTTATGGACATTTAACTAACTAATGCCAAAGGACCAAAAGGGGACAAATAGGAATTAACGAAGGTTTCTTCTCCTATAAAGATACCCCAGGTAGCTGGGTGAACAAATGGTTTGAGGAATTTGACGAAAAACTGCAGCAAAGTTCTTTGAAAATCAATAAATTGTATTTTTAATTTGCTTTTTATCTGATAAATCTCGTGAGAAAATCATAGCTGTATTGATATTTGAAAATAAAGAAGCCATATATGGGTACTTGGGGATATTTTGTTGGATAGTCATTACAACATTCGAGTAGTAGGGGAAAGATAAAAGAAAAATTGTAGGATCAGAAGAGCTCTTATTTGGGTGTTCCATTTTGTAATACAACCTACACTGCAAATCAAGAGTTGTTTGGATGTTAAAATTATCCCGTTGTGATGGATTTTCATGCACTATTTAACAAGTTTTTTTTTTCTTGGGGGCGGGGGTTGTTGCATATATAACTTTATTGATTTATGAAGAACCTGCAGGGCACTGGGCAGGAAAGTAAAGAAAGAAAGTAAAAAAATTTGAAGGCGTGCCCTGGATGTGCAAAGAATCTGCACACCTAGTAAGATATTCCTGTCCTGCACACCTCTTCCTCTGGGATGAGATTTTCCTGGATGCACAAAGGAATTGAAGGGCAATATATATATATATATATATATTTATATTTGATAGTTAGGCCCCAAGGAGAGTTTGAACTCGTGACATCTTAATTTTAGTCTGAAATTTTGTAATAGTAATGCCAGCTATAATCTTTACAATGAGATGGTACTTTCTTGACGCTAATCCTAGTTTTCTGTGTTAACAAATAAAAGTTTCGAACTGTCAAGGCTACCTCTAATGAGGATGTCTGACTTTATTGTCTCTATGTCTCTAACAGGAAGAACCAATAATTGGGAGGCCTACATTTTGTCCAATCAATCAAGTGGGGTAAATCTCTTCACTTTCATAGATTTCTTGTTTATGAAATCCTTATTTTTATCAATCATTTTCAAGTTCTGACTTTGACACATGACAGAATTTCTTTACTTCCTCCTACTATATAGCTACATCCCGTGTTATCTTTCCCAAATGTTCCCTAACTTAACCACAATAGACATGACCTGCACTCATCTAAAAGTTATGCTTGGGTCTAAAGTGCATTTTGTAAAATGTCCTTAATGTTCTACAAATGGATATCATCTGTATGAAAAATGTTTCATCCACTATTTTATGTTAAGACTGCTGCTACTGATTGAACTTGCATTGGTATTGCAAAGCTTTTTATTATGGCATTTCTGTTATTTAACCACATATATAACTGGTCCTTTCTGAAGGCCAAGATATCTGGTTCGAATTGGTCCTGGCACAAATTGATGTGTATATATTACTGGTGATGCAGGTGCACTAGCTTGGACCGATCCAAACCCTTTGGGAATTAAGATTGTGAACCGGGTCCAAATTTGGGTCTTTGGTTAAGTAGGATATTAGTCTTTTATTTACTTTCTTATTTGGATTTATCTTGTAAACTTTTATTTAGGCTGGAGTTCCATTCTGTTTTTAATTGTAGAGTCTGATTCCATATATGTTGGGTTTGATATTTAGGAGATTTTATTTCTATTTCAGTTTTAGACATCAATTAGGAAGGTTTTAATTTCGTTTTTATAAATATGCTTGTAAGTCAATTTATTGGGTAGATTTGAAGAATGAATATTGAGTTATGAGTGCTTGCGTGGCGTGCTTGTGTGAGCTCCCTTCCCCCTTTTTCTTCTGCAATTCCTTCTTACCCCTGCAACTCTGAGTCTCATCTCAGATTTCCCCTTCTTTCTAAACCAGCCCTCCACCAATTTGGTATTAGAGCCAAAGGATCCATCTCCTTCCCCATTAACCTTTTCATTCTCTTTCTTTTAATCCTATTCCTCTAATGAGGGCTGCGAGTAAAAGAAAAAAATCAATTTTGTTGACAGATGAGTCGACAAAATCAAACCCCCTTCTTTACACTTCTCTCCTGTGGTTATACACCTTGTCGACCTACACAGAAAAAAACCAGCCCCATGCATGGTTTAAGATCTCGCTCTCGCCCCCCATCTCGCTAATCCAAAAAAGAGATCTCTCACCGAGATCATGTATTTTTTTGCGGTCAACTCGGTGGTTGGTCTCGGTGGTCATATGGTCTTTGTAGTCCCTGAAACTAGGTATTTACCATTTTTTAGGACTTCTAAACACAATGGAAACATCCGTTTTTTTTTTTAAATCGAACTTAAAATGGTACTTTGACTTCGTACAGTATGTCAGTAGTCTCCGGCTCTTCAAACCCTAGGCTAGTATGCTCTATTCCACAACCAACACATGACACACCATAATCTTAAGAATTTAAAAGACATTATAGATAATTACTTAATTGATTAACAATTAACATTGATGACTGATGAGTCACATTAACATACATTTGAAAATTTGAAATGACATAAGATAGGAATGGAGATCCTCAAGTAAAAGCACTAAAATTCTTGCCCCTTAAAGTTTTTTCTTCAAAAAAATAAAGCGGCGAGATCTGATGAGATTTGGCAAGATTTTGGCGAGATCTCGACGAGATATTGTCGTTTTTACACCTCGCCTGTGATCTTGTCTCGCTAATCTAAAATTAGAGATCTTAGCGAGATCTTGAACCATGGCCTCATGATCATCACGAGTCAACTCCTGCAACTATACCACTCTCCTTTTCCCTCCCCTGTTACCTTGATCTACCCTTTCTGTGGTTCTGGCCATAGCAAAAAAAAAAAAGATAAAAAAAAAAATAATAATAATAGTAATAATAATAAATAAGTGAAGAAGCACAGAGAGAGAGAGAGAGAGAAGTCTCACACCTGGTTTTAGACAACTCCACTGCTGGCAGACAGGTTCTCTTGAGCCCACCATCCATCGAACTAGATGCCGCTCCTGTTGGTTCGTTTGATGGCAGTTGAACCCACTCTTCTTCTGCGACCTAAGATCCTAAGTTGATTAGGATTTATCTCATGGAAGAACTCCTGTGCGAAACCTATTGCTGCTGACCGTTGACGTTCCCCAAGCTTCCGCCTTGTTTTGTCACTGGTTTCCTCTCTTCTGGTTTTCCAAAGGTAGAAGGCAAAGAGGTCACATCTTCGATCTTCCACCCTTGTACAACATTACACAACTAGTTTCTTTTGCCTCCCCAATTTCCATTATTACCCCCTCCGTTATGTCTGTTATTTTGTCTTAGTAGTGAGTTGAGTGGGGATTGACTATTTCAAAATTAATTAATCTACCAGTTGAGTCCATTGGAAGTCACCCACTATTATTATAACATCAAAGGTGTCTGTGGCTTTATCCTGTTTCATTCAATTGCAAGCAACATTATATAATTAATAGGTTGAATCCAATTTCATTCCATTTCGATAGTTCAGACAACTTTCTTTGGGTATGCTTCCAGTCTCATTCAATAATGCTAGTTTTCTTTCA
Source organism: Macadamia integrifolia (assembly GCF_013358625.1). Classification (NCBI taxonomy): domain Eukaryota; kingdom Viridiplantae; phylum Streptophyta; class Magnoliopsida; order Proteales; family Proteaceae; genus Macadamia; species Macadamia integrifolia. The sequence continues at coordinate 36,680,352 of NC_056563.1, read as the reverse complement.
ATTTCAAGAACATTCTTTTATGAAAAGAAAACGTTTTAATCAAATAATTGCGCGGTGTATTGCGTAAGTAATCACTGGACGTGCTGGACTCATTTCAATCGATTCTGAGATTGCTTTGCTAGGGCGTGCGCGGGGTTGGGCCTCATTTAGAAGTCACCTTTTGTGGGCCCTTGATCTCGTATAGTATAGGCAATGGTGCACCATCTTTTATTCATCGAGATTGGGTTGGTGTTCAGTGTACGCTACTGTATCGAATGAATGCTTTTCATTCAAATTGAGATGCTCTAGCAAAAAGAAAAAGAACATACTTTTTTTCCCTTTTCTAGATTTCACCCCTTTTATCTGCTCTTTTCTCTAATTTACCCCTTTCTTAAACTTGCTTCCAAGTTTTCCCCTCCCACTAATACACTGAGACGTTACATTTCCTTTGCTTGTGTCATGAGAACCCAATAAATTGCAGTAGTGCCATTACAAATCTATCATTCCTTGTAAATTGAGTATTTGTGAATTGGGTGGTTCCCAAGCGATCCAATCATGGAATCCTTTGTGCTCAAGACCATAGTTCTCTTACCCAATGGAAAAATTCCTACTTTCTTTGTTAATGAAGGGCAAAACACCAATTTTGTCTCATGGTTTGTGGTGGATATGTTATCAGAAGCTAACTAGGTCATCATTAATTCTAAGGTTGATGTTTTCGATGAATTTTCAATTTCTTCATATTTTGATGGTGTTTATTGTGAGGTGTTTCACTTCTTCTAGTCACATTATCAAAGTGGGTTGAAAGTGGTTGGACGAGCAAGAAGATGTGGTTGATCGCAATGTATGCATCTTGAAGCCTTCTCATCTATCCAATTCCTTTAATTTGAAATATGCTCAAATCCAAAAGAGACAACAACGATCCAGCCTCATCAAGAACAACTAGTAATGGCAACAGATTATGAGAAGATTGTGGATCAAGTAATGACAAAAGCGAGTGAAGTGGCAACTGTTCCCCATTATGAGTTCATTCTTACCCATGATTTTCTATTCGTGGATGCAACCCCAAAGCTTCATAGTTTGGATTTTCTTCAAGGTGTAGATAAGGAGTCGATAGTCCCGTTCATGTGCTTTTATTTCTACTGTTCTACAAAAACTCATGGTCGATTTTTTGTCAACATTGGGGGAATTGATGCATGTGCTCTACCTTGGATCAATCCAAACCCGATTAGGAATCCAGATTGTGAACCGGGTTCTAATTTGGATCTTTGTTTAGAAGGATATTAGTTTTTTATTTACTTGCTTATTTGGATTTTTCTTGTATACTTCTATTTATGTTAGAGTTGCATTCCTTTTTTAATTGTAGAGTTTGATTCCATATAGGTTGGGTTAGATATTTACAAGATTTTATTTCTATTTCTGTCTTAGACTTCAATTAGGAAGCTTTTAATTTCATTTTTATAATTATGCTTGTAACCCAATTCATAGGGCAGATTTGAAGAATGAATTGAGTGTTGTGAGTGCATGCGTGGCATGCTTGGGCGAACTTCCTCCCCCCCCCCCTTCTTTTCTTCTTGTGTAATTCCCTCTTTCCCCTACAACTCCGAGTCTCTTCTCCACCAAGTAGATTCTTAGATGGGATGGTATTTGTTTTAAATTACATGGCTATATTTGGAAGATTCTTTATTATTTCATAAACCCGGGCATTTTGCTTTCGCAGCTTCTTTTGATCAGTAACACCATACCTAGAGAAGGAGAAAGTAGAAAAGAAAGGCTGAAACCTTTCCCTGACAAGGATGTCCATCTCATTTTGCTGGCCTCAGGACAATGCAGTCTCTAAGGCCTTTGTTCAACTTTAATTGTTAAATGGTTCTGTTTCTTTTCACTATTTTAAAGTAAACTGAATGATCTTTCTCTACACAGAAAATTGGTGGTTATGTTTATATTTCCTTGCCAAGTGATGCTAATTTTATATTTCATCTATGACAGTGAAAAGTTTCAATGGGTTCAGTGTGAAGACTGTTCTAAGTGGCGCAAACTGCCATTTGATGAGCTGCTTCCGTCGAGGTGGACCTGTTCTAAGAATTCATGGGATTCCAAAAGGTATGACCTGTCCCATATTCGGCTTTTGGGACATTGTTATTTGCACCTTTTGCAATGTTGTATATGCTTCTTGGCTTCTGTTTGACAATTGCTTCAGGGGTGTGATTTCCCTGGTTTTTGGCTGTTTTTGTCTTTTTTGGTTTTCATTAATAACAATTGTTTAGACCAGAAAGGAACTCTTGTTGGACATTATATTCTTTCAGCTCCAACTTCACTTTGTGGTAGTCATCCATGATACATCAGTTGGGAGTGCCCGAATCAAAGTAGGCATGCACATGGTCCTCAGAAGTAGGGCTGTGGACGTTGCTTCACTACTATCCTTTGAGGTTCCCATTGTGTCCTTGTGAGGTTGTTGGCTGTAGTGTGTGCATGTGCATCATCTTGAGGTCTAGGACTAGCAATATTAGACTCCATATGCTGCAGCTCCATGATAGAGGCACATTGGTAAGTTGTGTCATCATCTCTATGAGGTGATTGAACTTGTCATCATCACTAAGGGGCTGATAGGGCTGTGGATCACTGCCTAATGTAGGTTGAGCCTATCAATTGAGCTCCAAAACAGATCTTGTGGTGGCTAAGGACTGCTATTGATCTCCCTCATTTGTTAGTGAGTTGGGAAGATATCTAGTCAGCCTAAAGAGATGTTGATTCTGCCCAGATGAAGAGTTTGACCAGCAACATAGCTGGGAGAAATAGTTGCTATCGGCACAGCAATTCGAGATTTTTTTCCAGAATTATAGTAGGAGATTGCAGCTATTTAAAGATAATTTCCTATAGCTATCGACCAGCCTGTCATGACTGGGCTATTTTCCAAAATTGAGCTGATTGATTGGGAAGATATTTCATGATCAAGTGGGCCCCATGGCCCTGCTAGTAAATACAAATTGAAGACTCAATTGCCAATATGTGGAGGACTCCTACACCTGTTATAATTGGATGGTTTCTATTGGGATTTGTTTCTGTTTTGGTTTTATTAGTATATTTCTGAAATTAGAGGTTAGTTTCTATTTTTATTTTCCTTGAGGTTAGTATACTCATGGTGGGCCTTTCTTGGTGAATTTTTGTTTTTCTTTCCTCTATATATGTAAGGGCCTTGGTGCCTATAAAGAATTATATATTTTGAAGATAATATTGGTTTTATGCTGGAATGCTGAGTGATTCAGTAGCTCTGTGAGAGAGTATGGTGAGATGCCAGGGACCAAAATACGGTGAGAGGCCGTGGGTGAGAGACCTGAGTCTGGGAGAGACTACCCTCTCCCTTCTTTTTCTTCTTTTTTTTTCCTACATCGAGTTCTTATTTCTAATTTCGTTTCCTTGTGGTAACCAAGGTCTAAAAGAATTGAGACACTGGTTTTCCCATTACCGTTACTGCAGAATGAACACTTAAAGGCTGTCCCTTCGAGGACTGTAGGAGCTGATCATTGGAGACTCAAGATCACTGTCTTGCTGTGTTATTTATTATAGATTATTTCAAGCCTCTGAAAATCCTGATCAGATCCAAGGTTCCAGTCCTATTCAGGGCTTAGATTTAGAATTATTAATTCTATCATGTTCTGTCTACCTATCTGCTCACTGTGGTCCTGTCGTGTGGGTTTGTAGCCCTTTAATCTGTCCTACAGATTGTACATTACTATCAGCCATGGCTCTGATACCAATTGATAAAGTATAGTAGGCTGAAACAGAAACAGAATCACAGTAATGCAAAACACTGCAGAAACTTTGAATGATAGAACTTTCAAACAAAGAACTTGATGAAGGTAAAATTAGTATATCCTACAGAACCTTTGGGGTGTATAAGTGGTAAAAATATCATAGGAAGTTAACGATCAAATGGAAAAAAACTGACATGGAAAGAAAATAGCAAGTCATGAAACAGAAAATTAGTAAGTTGGAAAAACTAACACAACTCCCAAATTAGCCATCCGATGAACGCAAGGTTTAGGTCAAATGAAGTAGGGTTGGAGGAGGCTAACATATTTTAATCTCAGCACATATTGATGGTCCGATTCTTTGAACATGTTGACTGGAGGTTAGACTATGTTTCTGTCCAGCAGTAGATGACAGACAGAAAACAATGCTGGAAAAACTAACAGATTATTGGAGAACGTACTGACAGTGTTAGGAAACAAATAAAGTACTGACAGTGTTAGGAAATAAATAAACACAAAGAAGAAGGTTTAGAAGTTGCCCACACGATGAGATCCTAGTTGCTGGAATATTGATGAAGAGGTAGTAAAAGATAAAACACAATGAAGTGATTTAGGTCCACACTATGGGCTGAGCTATCGCAGGAAGAAAGCTCAGCCCAAGTAGGGCCATTGAACCACTTAAATGGTTAAGTTAGTCTTTAGTAAATAAAGGCCCATTGGGCCCATCAATTTATGTTTAATAAGGCCCATCAATTTATGTTAATAAGGCCCATCAATGGCAATTAGTTAGTAGCTAGTTAATTACCTAGTTTGTCTAGGTTTCTTTTGTTAGTCCTAATAGGAGTACAACTCCTAGTTTGAGTATGACTGTTACTATTGAACTTCAAGCCTGAACTTCTTGCCGGTCGATTCTAGCCTTCAAAAACTTCAACAGAAACTGAAATCCCCTTGATCGATTCTCACAGCAAACAAAGACTGAGAACAGGAAAATAAAGTAAAGAGAGAAAGAAAGAAAGAAACAAGAGAGTTGTGGGTGGGATTGGCTATCTCGGCCCGGGCATCTCACCCACAGCTATCTCTGCTGTTTACAAGCAATTGACTGCAATTATCTTTGTTTATTCAATTCTGATTTTCTGTGTACAGTAGTTCACTCTTTAATTACCTTCCCAATCTGAACTTTGATCTGCAACCCCTTTTAAGGGTCTGTTCTAGGCTACCAAAAGATCACTCGATCCTGATTTGAAGACCATCCAAGAAGACCGGCTGCTGTTCTTGGACAAGCCCTCTATTTCTCTCTCTAAAGTCTGAAATCAAGAAGGTGCATATCTTTTACACCAGCCGGCAGAAATCAACCATCTTTGAGGGTTTTCTTCTACACCCTAAGGTCTACCATCGACCCAAGTTTGGGTCCTATCTGAGCAGCCCAACTCCAGCTGCAGGTATCCCCTAATAACCCTAGCCGCAGGCTTCTCTCTTCTAGGGTTTTGTCTCTTGGTTGTTGGTTCTTGCTTCTGAATTGTTCTCTGTTATTTTAAGTACTTTTTGAGGCCTTTTTCTAGTAGTCTTCTACTCCTACTGCTGTAATTTGTCCAAGCTAATTAAACAGTCATATCTGGTTTGGGTTTGGGGCTGTAATACATTGGGAGTAGTTGCCTTATGCAATCTACCTCTACATTAGAAAGAGAAGAAGAAGAAGAAGAAGAAGAAGATAGGACCAAGGTTTCACCACCTTTGGCTTACGGTTGGGCTTCTGCACCCTCCCTCCTAGGCTTCACTTCCCAGGCTGACTGAATCACCACATTTCACCACTTTGATAGAGAATGAAAATAGATTCAACCAAAATCATGGGATCTTGTGTCCTTTCCACTTAATTTATAATGAGTGTAAGAACATTACAATGGTAGAAACTCCCTATGGCCTGGGGAGTAGCTTGGCTGCCAAGCAAGTTTAACAAAATAAACTAAACAAGGGAAATAGAAATACACAAAATTATAAACTCCTACTTAACCCAGCTATTAACTAAGTAGAAATAGATGGAAATAGCAACTAGATAATTAGAAATTCAAAGATCTTGGCAACCCCCAATCTTCCCACCTCACCTATCCATATGAGCCCACACTGGGCCATACGAGACACAAGTCTAGTCCACATAGCCTAGCCTAGTGATGCAGATAAGTCACTTAATGAGCTTATTTTATTGCGAATAAGCCTTAGGTTGGGTTATGTATGTGTTGGGCCTTTGATCCCATGGATTTTCTTTGTATTGAGCCACTTTAATGGGCCTAAAATATGGATAGAAAGGAGGAAAACGAGATTTAATTTATTAGTTTAGTTAGAGTATTGTTTTGAGTCTATTTTCTTTGTTATTTCAGTTTTCTAGTAAGTTCAGGTTTCCAATTAGTTAAGAATTATGTTAGGCCTTTCATTTTAGTGTTTGAGTCAGTTTTGAGTCTTTTATATAAGTTTGTAAGGGGCTACAACATTGAACACGAATTTATTAATGAAATAAAAAAAAGATGGCTTATGCTGTTGTGTTGTGGGATGCATGATGCAGTTAAGTCACTTAATGGGCTTATTTTATTGCAAATAAGCCTTAGGTTGGGTTATATATGTGTTGGGCCTTTGATCTTATGAGTTTTCTTTATAATAGACCACTTTAATGGACCTAAAATATGAGTAGGAAGTAGGAAAGCGGGATTTAATTCATTAGTTTAGTTAGAGTCCTGTTTTGAGTCTATTTCCTATGTTATTTCAGTTTTCTAGTCAGTTTAGGTTTCCCAATTTGTTAAGTTTTGGGTTGTGCCCTTTCCTTTTTATCGTTTGAGTCAATTTTGAGTCTTCTATATAAGTTTGTAAGGGGTTGCAGCATTGAATACGAATTTATTAATGTAAAAAAAAAAAAAGATGGCTTATGCTGTTGTGCTGTGGGATGCAGTTGGGTGAGATGCCTAAACTTGTGATGCAGTACCGAAGGTCTACACTAGAAGGAACAAAAGGGTCGACCCAAGTGGTTGACTGGGTCGACCAGGCCTGGTTTAATGGACCATGGTTTGGGCTACTGATGGGGTTATTAGTTACTTAATTAGTTCTAATTTAGTTTCCATTTTCAAGTCTTAAATTATTTTTTAATTTCAGTTGTTTACAATTTCCAGTTTTAGTAACTACATGTTAGTAGTTTAGTTAGTCAATAATTAGAAACTTTGAGTTTCTATTTTGTAAACACTACCCCCCATTGTTATAAATAAAGAAGGGCATCATACCTAAGGCCCACTATTTTGAATATTGAAAAAAAGTTGTTGCTGGTCACTGCTATGCTTCTACTAGTTTCTTTGTGAGTCTAATAACAGAACAAGGGACTGGTGTTTGATCTAGTTGAAACTCTGCGGCGAGAAGTCCGAGTGGATTCTTATTATCTTTGGTTTCGCTTATTGTGGTTATCTTCTTCAATTTTCCAAGTAAGCAATCTGAACTTTCTGTAGAAATTTTCTGGGTTTTAGGAGTTCCAGATTCTCCCACCGACCTGTACTGATCCAAGAGACCAGCTGTCAGATGGATCTGAAATTCTGGTCGAGTGCTGCCCTTGCTGAATGGGAGACTCGATCCAAATTTTAGAGGGATCTGACCAGGGGATTGAGACTTATAGGAAGTCTCTCTGTTCTGTCCGATTGGAGCTCTGCCCAGATTTTCTTGTCTAATCTGTGTTGTATTTGACTGCTGCCCTTATTCTCCGATGGACTGGACCTTCTAAATAGTAATCTGAGTTGATTATATGCTCTTTAATAATGTGCTATTGAATTTACTGAAACTGCTGGGATTGGCTGTAAGGTTTCAGAACCTGCTGTCCAGAATTGAGTTCAGGTTTGGTTTATCTCTTGCTGTGGTGTTTTGTTTCTGATTGTGCCTTATTCAGTAATCTATACCTGTTGCTGGTTAGTCTACTTGGTGTAATCTCTGTTTTCAGAAATATCTAGATTCTGGGTTTGAAAATTCTGGTTTTCAAGGATTGTTGACTGATTACTTTTGGACTGTTGTTGCTGTTTAATATTGCGTGATTATTAGTTGTTCTTTGGTTTAAATTTCCTGCAGTTTGGGTCTAGTTTGACTTATCAAATCTAGTCCTACATTAAGTGGTATCAGAGTTTGAATGTAAGGTTGTTGGCTATGGAGACCCCCAATCACAACCACATACCCGTGATTCTCATACATCACCTGAAGTGGCAGACCCATTGAATGTAACTGCCCAGTTGGCTAACAGGAGACCTATCCCTAATCTGAGAGCACCGCAGACGGTTCCTGTAGAGCAACCTACTTTTGAAAAACACATAAGGAGATACTTTGAGATTGAACGTCCTTTATAGCAGAGGTACTCAAGAGACTTAGAAGGTTAAGCTTGACTTGAAGGAATTTGATGGAAGACATGAACCCCAACTGTTCTATAATTGGGTAGTGGCTTTGGATGACTATTTTGACTATTATGACTTACCTGAGGAATGAAAGATGAAACTAGCTCATGCTAAGCTAGTTGAGGCTGCTCATGATTGGTGGAGGACTTATGAGCGAGAGTTAGAAGACCGTAGTATAGAGCGTACCACTTGGGAGGAGATAAAGCTTGAACTATCTGACAAATAGTTGCCACGCAACTTTAGAGCTTGCATACAAGACCAGTTGAATTCTCTTCGTCAAGGGACTATGACTGTTGCAGAGTATATGAATAGGTTTGATGCACTTTATTCTCGTACAGACATAAGGGAGAATGAAAGGCAACTATTATCTCGGTTTCGACTGGGATTGCGAGCTGAAATTAATAGGGGGATTGGTGTTGATGTATACTCAGTGAGGGATTGCATTGATAAGGCCCTACGAGCAGAGAAGCTTATAGCACAGTCAGGTAGAAGGTTTGGTTTTCAAGTTGAGGTCAAATTTTCCAGCCACTAGACCTAGTAGCTCAGCACCCCCAAAGTCCACATTTCCTCCATGGGATGATCACAAAGGAAAGGCGCCCATGATAGGTAGTAATAAGGTACAGTGCTTTGCTAAGTCTTGCCCACATAAGTAGAGGGTTAATGCAGTAGCTAAAGTTGAAGACTCCAATGAGGAAAATGAATAAGCTCTTTACCCTTACCCTTTAGATGATGATGATGATGATGATGATGGCTATGACTATGACATAAAAGACATTACTGAAGATGGCACTCATGGAATACATATTGTTACTCGCATTTTGGTGGCTGAAACCAAAGGTGAGGATTGGCGATGTAACTGCATATTCTATAGCCGTATGAAGTCAGGTGAGCATACTTGTCAGATTATAATTGATAGTGGCAGTTGTGTCAACGTTGTCTTTGAAGCCTTTGTGAAGGAAGCAATCTTGAAATCTGACCCACATCCTCAACCTTATAAGGTATCATTGCTGAATGGTAATACCTTGGAGGTGAACAAGAGGTGCTCAATTCCTCTGAAACTTTACCAGTATGAAGAGAAAGTTTGGTGTGATGTGATCCCAATGAAACTCACAGATGTATTGCTTGGTCGTCCCTGGATGTATAACAATGATGCCATGGTTGGGGGGAAGAAAAATCTGTGTACCTTCACGTGGAAGGGTGTTCCTACAACTTTCTATCCGGTAAATGTGTCGGCTGAAATATGGCGACGGAGATCCCTAAGATCAAATCATCAGGACATTGACATTGAGAAGAAGGTGATGGCTATGCCCACAAAGGAGTTGCTAGCTATTTCCCGCAAGCATTTCTTACGCACAAGTCATGAGACGAATGGTTATGGCTCTTGTTATTCGGGAAGTCACTCCCTAATCTAAGGTAACACAATGCACCTCTCAGAGAGCTCCTATCTGATTTTTTTCTTAGTCCCTGATGATCTCCTAGATGAGCTACCTCCCATGCGTGACATACATCATGCTATTGATTTGGTACCTGGTTCGGTTTTACCCAACCTTCTCACTTACAGACTTAGCCCTACTGAACATGCTGAGTTGAAACGGCAAGTGGATGGGTATTACAGAAGGACTTCATTGAGGAGAGTTTAAGTACTTGTGCGGTACCAACTTTACTCACGCCGAAGAAGGATGGTTCTTGGTATATGTGTGGACAACCGTGCTATCAATAAGATAACAGTCAAGTATAGGTTCTCTATACCACGGCTAGATATGTTGGATATGCATATAGGTTCTCTATACCACGACTAGATATGTTGGATATGCTGTTTGGGGCAAATATCTTTTCCAAATTAGATATGAGGAGTGGCTATCATCAGATTCTTATCCGTTCTGGGGATGAGTGGAAGACCGCCTTCAAGACCGAGGATGGCTTGTACGAGTGGAAAGTCATGCGTTTTGGTCTGACGAATGCACCTAGCACCTTCATGCGAGTTATGACACAGGTACTTCGCCCTTGGGTCACTTTCTGATTGTTTATTTTGATGATATTTTGATATACAGTATGAACCAAGAAGAACATGTGGATCACTTGAGGCAAGTCTTAAGAGTACTCCGTGTAGAGAAGTTATACACCAATCTCAAGAAGTGTTCCTTTATGTTGCCCAAGGTTGTATTCCTTGGATTTATAGTGTCATCTAAAGGGGTTGAAGCTGATCCGGAGAAAATCAAAAGCATCACTGATCGGCCTACACCTAAGACACTAACAGAAGTCCGTAGCTTCCATGGTTTGACTTCTTTCTACAAGAGATTTGTTCAGAATTTTAGTGCAGTTATGGCATACATCAGTGAATGTATGAAGTCATGTAAGGGGAAGTTTGAATGGACAGCTGCAACGACCAAAGCCTTTACTCTTGTGAAGAGGAAGATGATAGAGGCACCCATTCTACGCCTACCAGATTTTGACAGAGTATTTAAGGTAGCTACAGATGCTTCACATGTTGGGCTAGGAGGAGTGTTAATGCAAGGAGGCCACCCCATCGCTTTCTACAGCGAGAAACTGAATGAAGCCAAGAAGCACTATTCGACATATGATCTGGAGTTGTATGCAGTCGTCCAAGTGCTACGCCATTGGAATACATTGTGGTTGAAAATAAATAAAAAGCTAAACTTTTCGACTGCATTTCATCCACAGATGGACGGACAGACAGAGGTGGTGAACCGTAGCTTGGGAAACTTGTTGAGGTGTTTGGTTTGAGATTTTGAGAAGACATGGCCTTCCATCCTTGATATTGCAGAATTTGCCTACAATAGCTCAGTGAATAGGACAACGGGTCGTACTCCTTTTGAGATCTTGCTTGGAGTTCATCCTGAGTGAACTATTGATCTTATGTCACTCCCACCCCGAGCTCGAGTTAGTATTGAGGTTGATGAGTTCTTGGGTCATATTACTGAGGTGCATGCATGGTTTTAAGTATCTCCGATACCGATATGATACCCTCCGATACGTATCTTAAATATAGCCGACCGATACGATACACACCGATACGATACATGAAATTTTTAAAATCATTTCGTATCGATATATGTATCCTACAATACATACCGATATGCATCAATACACCACCAATACACATCGATACGATACGATACGATATGCCTCGATACGACTCTATGGAAAATATAAAATTGAGGTAAAATGTACGTTTTGGTATGTATTGGTATGTATCGATCGGTACGTATCGATCGGTACGTATCGGTATATATCGGCACGTATCGGTGAGTATCGATATATATACATCGGTACATATCAGTGAGTATCGGTATGTACCGATACAGTGCGCTACGGTCATATAATGGCCAAGATGGGTAATTTTTCAGAAAAACACGATTTTTTAAAGGGTTTTTGTTCCAAAGTTGTTATCAGTCATATTTCTCTCTAACTAAAGTGAAAATCAAGGTTGAAAACAAGGATGTTACATTTATGGGACAACTACAAACCTTGAATTCTTAGTACGATACCCTCAATTTAGTGTTTATGCATAATACATGTTATCAATAGCTTTTTTTAACAAATTATTTATGCAAAAATGTTTAAAAGAATGTTTCCTATCCATTTATGTGTGTATCTTTAGCGTATCTTAGTGTATCTCCAATACGATACGATACCCTCCGATACGTATCTTAATTTTAGCCGACCGATACAGCGACCGATACCGATACTTTAATCCTTGGGTGCATGCCAACGTTTGACGGCATATTCCCTTGAACAATGAGGTGTAGAAGGCTTCTACTGATCGTCATCGGCGTTATGTCGAGTTCAAACCCGGGGATATGGTGATGATTTGAGTAAATCGTGAACGGTTTTAGACGGGTGTCAATACTAAGCTACATCCACGGAAGATGGGTCCCTATAAGGTGCTGAAACGTATAGGACCTAATGCTTATATGCTTGAGTTGCTTGATGACATGACCTTATAAACATTGTGTTTAATGTGGCTGATCTGCACCTTTATGTTGGGCACCATTCGGATGATGGAGACATGGAACAAATGTTGAGGCTGCCCCCATTGAAGCCACCTACTTCTGAAGTTATTGAAGACACTTGGATGATAATTTCATAACCACCCGCCGTGGCACCGGCTATCACACTTTTCTTGTCAAGTGGAAGGGCCATCCCCGTAGTGACTGTACTTGGTTTCATGCTGATGACGTCAAGAGGCTTGATCCTGACTTCTATGAGCGCTACATGTCTCTTGTCCATTCGTCGGAGATGAATGTTTTCAAGGCGGGAATAGTTGATGCAGTACCGAAGGTCTACACCAGAAGGAACAAAAGGGTTGACCCCAATGGCTGACTGGGTCGACCAGGCCTAGTTTAATGGCCCACGGTTTGGGTTACTGATGGGGTTATTAGTTACTTAATTAGTTCTAATTTAGTTTCTATTTTCAAGTCTTAAATTAGTTTCTAATTTCAGTTGTTTACAATTTCCAGTTTTAGTAACTACATATTAGTAGTTTAGTCAGTCAATGATTAGAAATTTTGAGTTTATATTTTGTAAACACTGCCCCCCATCATTATAAATGAAGAAGGGCATCATACCTAAGGCCCACGATTTTGAATATTGAAAAAAATTGCTGCTGGTCGCTGCTATGCTTCTGCTGGTTTCTCTGTGTGTCTGATCATAGAACAAGGGACTGGTGTTTGATCCAGTTGACACTCTGCGGCGAGAAGTCCGAGTGGATTCTTATTATCTCTGGTTTCTCTTATTGTGGTTATCTTCTTCAATTTTCCAAGTAAGCAATCTGAACTTTCTGCAGAAATTTTCTGGGTTTTAGGAGTTCCAGATTCTCCTACCGACCAGTACTGATCCAAGAGACCAGCCGTCAGATGGATCTGAAATTCTGGTTGAGTGCTGCCCTTGCTGAATGGGAGACTCGATCCAAAATTTAGAGGGATCTGACCAGGGGATTGAGACTTATAGGAAGTCTCTTTGTTCTATCCGATTAGAGCTCTGCCCAGATTTTCTTGTCTAATCTGTGTTGTATCTGACTGCTGCCCTTATTCTTCGATGGACTGGACCTTCTAATTAGTAATCTGAGTTGCTTATATGCTCTTTAATAATCTGCTATTGAATTTCCTGAAACTGCTGGGATCAACTATAAGGTTTCAGAACGTGCTGTCCAGAATTGAGTTCAGGTTTGGTTTATCTGTTCCTATGGTGTTTTGTTTCCGATTGTGCCTTATTCAGTAATCTATACCTGTTGCTGGTTAGTCTACTTCTTGGTGTAATCTCTGTCAGTAATCTAAACCTGAATTGAGTTCAGGTTTGACAATTCTGGTTTTCAAGGACTGTTGATTGATTACTTCTGGACTGCTGTTGCTTTTTAATATTGGGTGATTATTGGTTGTTCTTTGGTTTAAAATTTCCTGCAGTTTGGGTCTAGTTTGACTTATCAAATCTAGTCCTACATTAACCTGAGGGTGAGATGCCCATTCACTAGTTCTTCTTCCCCCTTCTCAACACTCCATCAAATTCTCTTTCTTTTCATATTTTCCTTTTATTTTTTTGCTGTGAGAGAGTGTTTGAGAGCTAGAACCAAGCTTATTGGAGGACATCTTCTCTATTTAGCCAGAATTTCAGATCCTGCCTGGGATTAGGATCACTTGTGATTCTAGTTCTACATTATTTTGTATCAGAGCCTAGCCTTAAAGGATGGAGCCACGCGATTTTCAGAAAAAAGTTATTTCATACATGTTCCTTGATTGGGTAAAAGAAGTGAACGTAAGTGAACGTCTACTTTGATTCCTACAACCTGACAGAGGCACAACGGCTTCAATATGCTTGCTCCCAAATGAGTGATTGTGCTCGACAAAAATGGAGAGTCTGTGAAAGGCGACTCAAGCTCAACAACGTGAGCCTAGAACTTGGGAGGAGGTGGAGTATGAGTTGGCAGTAATGTATCTATCTAAGTATGAAAGAAGAATGTATTTCCCTCCACCAAATTTCCAAAAACCACCCACAATTGACAAGAGCATGAAGGAATCATTGGCCTCTGTGCATTGCAAAGGAGCAACAAGAGAAGACACCTCCAACCAATGAACTAGAGTCAAAAGTTGAGGTTATTGTTGCAGAAATTCCAGCAATTCCTATTGTCAAGGAAGAGCTATTCATTGATGATCCCATCAACGAGACTCATGTGGAAGAATTCAAAGCAACAAGGTTGCCACAATGGACAATGAGGTTGAGACTGAGGAATTTGACACTACAACAACTGTGATGATTGTAACATCCAAGAGGAAGATCTTAAGGAGCTTGAGATTAAAATTGTGGAGGTCAAGAACACAGTGGTTGAAGGCGTTCATGTGGATGATCCTATGGATACATTTGAGGTTGTTGAAGCTGAGCATGTGGAGTTCGTCATCCCATTAAAGTATCTTGAAGATCGAACTCCGCACATTCTAGACTACATCCATATTATTAAAGAGCTACCTCAATTTTTCTACGGCTTGAAAAGGGACATGCACCATGCTATAATCACCCTTATACTTTACAAAATTCGAGGATGAATTTTTTCTAAGAGAGGGCGAATTGATACAGATAAGTCACTTAATGGGCTTATTTTATTGCAAATAAACCTGAGGTTAGGTTATTTTTGTGTTGGGCCTTTGCTCCTATGGGTTTTCTTTGTAATGGGCCTAAAATATGGGTAAAAAGTAGAAAAACGAGTTTTAATTTATTTGTTTAGTTAGAGTCCTATTTTGAGTTATTTTCTTTGTTATTTCAGTTTTCTAGTCAGTTTAGGTTTCCCAATTAGTTAAGGATTGGGTTAGGCGTTTCCTTTTTAGTGTTTGGGTCAGTTTTGAGTCTTCTATATTTGTAAGGGGCTATAGCATTGAACTCAAATTTATTAATGAAAAAAAAAAAGATGGCTTATGTTGCTATGTTGTGGGATGCAGTTGGGTGAGATGCCCTAGGTTAGGCTCTCTAACACAAATTGAAACAAAGAAGAAAACAAAAGAAAAAATGTAAAATCGATGGAGGGTTGAGAAGGGGGGAGAAAAATTTCGGGAATGGGCATCTCACTCCTCAGGTTTTGGGCGTCTCCTTACTCAAGGTAACAGGTTTACATAACTTGGGCATAAAGCAATAACGAAAAAGGAAACTAATGGATTGAAATAAGACTTTCTAATTTGTGTCTAACTTGCGAACCAAGCTTAACCAAATTAGAAATTAACAACTAAACATAAAAAAGGAAACTAGCCTAGTTACAAATAGGAAACTAATTGACTAACCGTAAAGGAATTAAATACACAAAATAGAAACTAAATCCTAGTGTAGTTCGATGGCTGTTGTAACTCTTCTTGAGGCAGAATTTCAATAATGAGGGACAGGTGTATGACTTGACCAATTAAGAGGCAATTCACGGCTGTCATCCACAATCACAGGACGCAAAAAATAACTTCTGGACGGCTGTAATAGGCTGGATCGATGGGTGCTGGCAAAGTTCTTCTAGGAGACAAATAAGGACCCAAATAGGAAACAAAGTAGCTGTCAAGCCTGGGCTGAGAAGTGCTGCTCGATGTTATATACCTTGCTGTGGAGGGATCCAAGTATGGAAAAAAAATCTGGGAATGGTGCTAAATATGGAAAATTCTAGAAGATCCAGCTTGGGCTGATAGGGCTGCACGCCTGCACCAAGACTGGTTCGATGGGCCCCAAAAGGCTGGAAACTTGACAGGCCCAAAATAGGCCAGATCTGGGCTGGCTCTTGGGTGGTTCGATCCATCTACATCAAGCTTTCATGGTCTGGAACTTCATGTGGAGCTGGTTAGTGGTGAAGGAGAAATGATACCTGAACCCTTACCTGTTCTGTGCCCTTTTGCTTGATGCGAGGTTGAAGACAACCTCGCGGTTCTTGTTTATTGCTCTTTTTATTTTTTATTTTTCCAGATTTACTCTCCTTGTCTATCCTAGTTCTATTTGTCCTTTTTTCCCCTTCCTATTCCAAGAATACCCCTCCTCATCATACGTGTTAGTTTGTTTCTTTGTTAGGTTGATTTCTGTTATTTACAGTATTGCCATAACTTCAGTTTATTTATGGGTTTTGCCATCAATCCTTTTATTGGAGTCTTCTATTATTTGGGTGGGCCCATTAGCAATCCAATAGGGCTTTGGAACCCCGGTTTGCTTCCCCCGGGGGGTTGGGTTATCTATGATCTGCACTCTTAGTTGTGCCATGTGTGAATGTTGCAATTCTAACTGTTCAATGTCAAAGAAATGGTCTGGATTGGCAACTTGTGAGCTTTCAGACTCAAACTCAGAGTCCTGGGTATTTCAAAGTTTTGTTGCCACTTGGCCAACTTCTTTTGGGCTGAGACTTTACATGAGGGCAGGGGACCTTCAGGTCTACATACTACATGTCCACAAAATTTCATCCTTGTCTGACCTGTTATGCTGTCAGGTATTTATTTGTAATCCTGAGATAACCTCTAAAATGTTAATGTGAGAGAGAGAGAGATTATATTTCTTGTTGACTTCCAGTTATTTGTTTTAACAGTTTTTATATGCATGATAGTCTTACTAACACGGAGAGAGAGAGAGAGAGAGAGAGATGACTTCCATTTATTTGTTTTAACAGTACTTATATGTGTACTTATATGTGAGTCTTACTAACAGCATTTGTTTTTCCTCT